>NW_027412668.1:12557500-13077500 GCF_025532065.1 Leptinotarsa decemlineata | reverse complement strand
CAGATCGACTGTGAGCATTATTTATCTAACAATTCGCTTATCACATTTCTCGGGTTGCTATTTATAAAGCATTTCAGTCGTTTTTTGAACATATTAGTGCTCTTCAGAGATTTAATCTCTTCCGGAATGTGATTATAGCATTTTGGTGCAAGGTAAGAAAGCGATCTTTGTGTTGTTGTTTTAGTCATAGAAGGAAGTTTGTAATAGTTTTTACTTCGTGTGTTATAGTTATGAACAGGGAGTTGGTTGGAGTGTTTTGAAGTATGATATTTGATACTTGTGATGAAGAAGTATAACTGCCTCAGGTCTAAGATCTGTGATTCAGAATAAAGTTTGTCAGAAGGATATCTGAGGTTTTTAGAGTATATCAGCCTTATGAATCTCCTCTGTATCACTTCTAATTGGTTTATGTGCGTCCTCAAAGCTCCACCCCATGCTAGAATTCCGTAGCGTAGATGGCTTTCTACTAATGCATGGTATAACATTCTCATCAGGCCCACAGGTATATGTAAATAACAAGACTGGTTACGAAAAAGGGATTTATTATAAATATTATTTTACAATATAATCCCCTCCCCTCGCCCACACCTTTCCATATGTTTCTTCCATTGAGCAGTGCTGAAAATCTTCTTTGGTGAGGGTCTTCAGAAGCTCTGCCGTTTCTTGCTTTAACGCTTCCATCGACTCAAATCGGGTCCCTTTAAAAGCAGATTTTATTTTCGAAAACAAAAAAACTGGCGAGTACGGCGCGTGTTCGAGCACTGGACTGCGTTTATCGGCCAAATACCACTTCACAGATAGCGCGTTATGGACATCAACATTGCCTTGAATTTTGATTTGGACATCCTTGCTCTCTTGGCCCTCGCTGAATCGCTTACACCACTCAAAAATACGCGCACGAGATAGAGAATTATCTCTATAGGCCTCTTGCAACAATTTATAACACTCAGTTGGAGTTTTTTTCAATTTAACGAGAAATTTGAGATTGATACGTTGCTTCTGATTTTCATCACACATGGTTTTCGGCACGAGAAAAAAACATGTTTGTTTTAAACCGCTACTGCACAAATACTATAATAGTGACGAAAACGTGTTTTGGTACGTGAATAGAGATGATTTCCAGATACCAAACGTACTATTCGTTTTTTTCCGGTCCCTCTAGGCGCGCAGTCTCGTTATTCAATAGCCGGACCTCGTAATACGAAACTTCTCGAAAGGATTTATCTAGTTGAAGTTGGGATGATTCTGCAACTTACATGGCTGACGGATCACGAATAACTATGATGACAAGTTCAACTGTGGTAAATAACATCTGTTCAGGAAAGTATTATCACAAATGATAAAATTCTCCTGGACATTCAAACCTCAAACATCAAATTCATCGTCTAAACCACAAACGTGGCTTAGACGACAATCGCACATATCTCGTGACGTCAAACTAGCTTGCACTTTTGAGGATGATTTTGGAAAATGTGAAACTTGAAATTCAAGAGGGGTGTAAACATGTAAGAGAAATGAAATATTGACGAGGAAATATAGCTACCTAATAAACTACCTATAGCTACCTACCTACCTACCTATAGCTATATAGCTACCTAATATCTGTTCCCTACAAACCTAAGGTTTGTAGGGAACAGATATACCTACCTACTCTCATTTTGATAAAAATATTCCTCTTTAGCGAAGATAAATGATTCGTACTGATCTCTTGATAATGCCATTCTGATTACTAAAATGTACATTAAACTTTTCAATATAATCAAGACGAAAAAACAATTTTCATATTTATATTGCTTTGTTTGTGAATTTGTGATACCGGAATGTACTTTTGAAAAAAAAAAAATCTGCTCAACCAGAAAGTTGGGTACGTTGCCTGTCAATTCTAGGAGAAGACGCGTCGAGAGGAGTATTGCATTTCTGGTGATTGGTAAAAGTGTTTGTTTTAGATCTAGGAGGACCCCTGGAAATTCTCACAAACTTCTTTTTAGATATTTAAAATTCCACCATGAATATTCAGGTTCATATTCATACATAAATGATAAACATGAAACTACGATTGATATTATCTCCTACATTTCACTACAGATTTTGATTCAGTTCTCATAACGTTTAAAAACATGTCTGGATGTGTAAACTAAGTATAACGACGATTTTCGCTCCTATTGTAAGGACTCCGGCAAAATATATTTTGGAGGCCCATCCGCCAAAAATTACAACGCCAACGATCCTAATTATTCTATCAAATTTAAAGAGTAACCACACGCATTTCGAGGAAGTCTAGTTGACAGTTTGATGAGAAGTGTTTTAATAAGGCGATAAACATTTGAACATTAGTTTGAAGTTTCGTTAAAGTGTTTGTGTTGTATTGTCAGTGTAGCAGTGAAATAAGTTCAATTTTTCAGTGTAGTCATTTATTGGCAAAACCCAAGGAAAACGTAAAAATATTATGCATTAACTTTTCGGGGTAAACTTTTCAATTTACCCTTTATTACACTGTAACAGTTTTCTTGTTGCTCCATATTCTTTTAGTTTTGAAATGATAAACGGTTAGAAAGCCAGAAAACATCGAGGAAAATCTAAGCGTGTTTTGGGACAACCGGTTCCTACAAAAAAAGTTATTACTCATTAATCACTTCTCTAGTTCACAATTCTCTTTCCTGATGCATTGGTTCGATCTGTAATCCGGTGTAATTGTAAGCCGATTGTAATTGCAGAGAGTACAACTACTATGGGAATACAGTTTCATTTCTGGAATAATGAACTCATGAATTCATTGTGGAAATTATTCTGTGTCTATTTGTTATCAACAAATCTGATGACACCTTGCATATGGCGGTATATTAACGGACAGGAAGGTATGTCTTCAGGAAAAAAATATTTCGCGGTGGGAAAATCGTTGTGCCTGTCTGAAAATATCTGAGCATACTTTTAATTTATGTGTCTCTACTGGAAGTATAACAATTTTATTTCTTATCAGAAATTGCTTCGTAAATGGTTGTTTCTGTTAGGCAATACATGCTTCATCATTACTTTTAAGTATCGGTCAATTCCCTTACATATGTATAGAAATGTGATAGATTGCCAAGACAGATGTAGGATAAGCGAAGCGCGTGAAAATTATTGTATATTGTACTTGAATTATTAATAGTGTACCACAGAATTGAAAAAATTCAATGGATAAGAGATTGGCTTTTCTTCTGGAGGCGATTCAAAAAATTCATGATGATTCTGAGATAGATGCCGCTAATAAATTTCAATACTTGTTCCAAATAGAAGGGGCTAAAGAATTAGTAGGAAGTTTTCCTCCCAATCCTGACAATTATCAAAATGTCATTGATAGCTTGAAATCTCGTTTCGGTAAGAAGGATCTTCAGATTGAAGTATATGTACGAGAACTTCTGAAACTCGTTTTGAATAATGACATGTTGGTGAAGAAACTAGGTCTCACTAATCTATGTAATAGAATCAAGACACAATTGCGGTCACTCAAGACTCTAGGAGTTACCAGTGAAAATTGTGCTGCAATGCTGTTTCCTTTGATAGAATCTTGTTTGCCGGAGGAATTGCTGGGGGTATGGCAGCGTTCTATCAGCTTCTATAGGAAAAATTCAAATTCTAGTTCTTCTTTGGCGTCTGAAGAAACTTCGGAAGGTCGATTAAAAAAACTTGTGTTGTTTTTAAAATCCGAAGTAGAAAGTGAGGGAATTTCTCTTGCCTCTCAAGGTTTTGGTTTACACGCTACTGATAAATTTCCCAAACAAGGTAAACCAAAATTATCTTATTCGGATCTGAAGCGGCAGTCCAATATACCATCAGCGACTGATTTAATGAACTGCGAAACTGTCAAATGTATTTTTTGTCAAGGAACGCATGAGAGTCACAGTTGCTTCAAGGCACAAAAATATACACTCGAGCAAAAAATATTGATCGAGAAAAATGCTTGTTTTAAATGTCTGAAAACTGGGCATTCTTCGAAAAAGTGTCGAAGCCGTCTCAGATGTTTGATTTGTAGCAAATCACATGTCGTTTTGATGTGTCCGGAATTACAATAAAATAAACTCAATTTCGATCAGAAACCCAAGAATCAAAATGACGGAAAATGTGAAATGGTACCTATGAATCACGTTTTGACAAATAACATAGGGACTCACGTATTTTTGCAGACTTCACGAGTCAAAATAACAAATGGTGAAAAATCTAGATATGTTCGCTTAATCATAGATACAGAGTCTCAGAGGTCATTTATTCTCAAGTCTACTGCAGAGTCGAACCAAAACGGATGGAAAAAATTGTTCGTT
This sequence comes from Leptinotarsa decemlineata, assembly GCF_025532065.1. NCBI lineage: Eukaryota > Metazoa > Arthropoda > Insecta > Coleoptera > Chrysomelidae > Leptinotarsa > Leptinotarsa decemlineata. The sequence goes on along the minus strand of NW_027412668.1, from coordinate 13,073,202 downwards.
CGTTATTTGGAAGTTCAAATACCTCTACGCAAGTACATCATTGTTATGATGTCAAATTAATGAGCCATAATTATTGATGTACACTTGAAGTACTCGATCAACATATGATATGAGATGGGATTTCTCCTGTGTTCAATGGACCTTGGATGGACGAGCTCAAGTCTTTAGATATTCAAATATCTGATATTCGCAATTCTGATCCGATCGAATTACTTATCGGAGCAGACGTAGCTGGAAAAGTGTACACTGGTCGAAAACATAATTTGCAGTGCGGATTGGTGGTAGTCGAAACTTTACTAGGATGGACGCTGATGGGTAATCTTCCATATCACAGAAATAATATTGACAAAATAGCCAATTCTTCGATTTCTCTTCTAGTCAACGACCTCTCTTTGACAAATATATGGGTGCTCGACATTTTAGGCATAGATGACCCTGTGGAAAGGAGATCAAGGGAAGAGATGAAAATGGCCGCTAAGGATTTATTTATGCGGAGTACCTCTAAGAATAATGAGGGTAGATGCGAAGTGAGATTACCGTGGTTGGATGGACACCCACCCCTATCTGATAATATTTCATTGGCTAGGAAAAGACTTGATATGAACTTGAAAAAATTGAATAATAATAAACTTTTCCAGTCATATGTCTGCATTTTTAAGGAATGGTTGCAGGAGAGGATTATAGAGGAGGTCCTAAAGGAAAATGGCGCTACAAACGATATCAAAAAAGTGAGTCACTTTTTTGATATCGTTCTTCAGGTGGGAGGATGTTTGAGACATTTTTCATGATCAATCTGTATATTCACATTTGACAAGTTGTCAAGTATTTGGAGAAGTTAGAAGTTGTCAGTTGACCTTGTACAATTTTTGATAATTCTGATCGTAATCCGTAACTGTTTTGCAGCAATAAACGTTTCTAGACGATTTTCGAAACCATGTTTCAGTTAAAATCGAAATATTTGAGATTCGTGGGTGAGCGGGTAGCTTGTTCTAACGAATCAGTGACAGTGATAGTAAAATATGTTTCTTTTATCATATTTGTCATTTCTAATCGCTTTTCCAAACTTCCCTGAACATCGTGGGACTGATTACTTTCGACGCCTTATATCGCATTAATATGCTCAATTTATTTCATACAAAAGTGAGATCCCCGTGGTCCCGCTCTATTTCCAAACGTTCCCTATGGACCGATAAATTCCGAACAAGAAACAGTTTGAGTTCTATTTGGTCTTAGCGTGCCCACTTCGCTCCTAATCCTATGGTCATTTAAACTTGGTTGTGGCTGACCGGACGAGCCCTAAATCTTTTTTCGCATATCTGGGGCTAATTGTCTTTTCTCTGTTGATCTGTTTTAAGTATCCGGAATTGTTGTGATACAGGATGACAACATGTTCTCATTACTTTCGATATAGAAGTGAAAAAAATTCGGAAGTTTTGATTGATAATCTACTTTATTTTTATTAGAGTAGATATTTAGTAAGTCATTGTGTCACGGAGAATATCATAATTATTCCAATAATTTTTCTTGTAATTTGTGATAACACACAGCATTTTTTTAACACGCAGTATCTCAAACGAACCCTTACATTTTGAATATGATTAGGGTTCAATTATTATCTCGTTTAGAAGAACGTCGATTCGTATTTTCAACTCTTCCTATTCTTTTCATTTGGTGCAGTAGGTAACGAAAAAAAAACATTGAACTGTTGATGACCACAATGAAGTTTCGCTGACGCAAGTGGCTAGCCTCTGAAGAAGCTAGCCAGCAGCGAAATGTCAGGAAGACATTCCAAAAATCATCGGCCTTCAAAATAGTATAGTCCTGCTTCCAAATGATAATAGAGGTCCTGTTTCTAGTTGTCATATTTTAGGTGACAATCAGCAAAAATTCGTTGACGTGAATCTAACTGGTTGAGTATAATAAATTGTAGTTCTTAGGTAATCCCACAAGGAATCCAACAGACCTAAATCCGGTGATCCTGCTGGCCACTCCACTGGTTGGTTCTCTTCGACCAAATCAATTACCATGTGCAATGTAGATCTGTTAGAATGTTATTGTGTTTGAACTTGATAAATGCAAATTATCCGTATACAGCATTCTCAATGAAATTCAATACATTGTAGTCCTTAGGTAATCGTACAAGAAATCGAACGGATCTAAATCAGGTGACCCTGCTGGTCACTGCGCTGGTTCTCTTCAACCAAATCAATTACCATTTGCAATACAGTATATTATAGTGTTTCTTTTCGCTATCAACTGATTCTTGAATTTTCAAATCTGTTTGAACTTAATAAATGCAAATACCAACACTTAGGAGTAAGTTTTGACGAGCCTTATTTGAATAAAGGAAATGCGATCATCGTACCTTTTCTTTGTCCGATTACAAGTTATATTTTCCACCTCGTACAATTAGTACAACTGCCATAGTCGAATTATAAGTATGTTATTGCTTCAAGTGTTACTGTACCTAAATTTGTTTTTGTGAATTTGGCATCTGCGTTTCTAAAAGTTATTTGCACCTTTCTTATGTTTGAAACTTCATTTGAATTATCATCCTCCTCCTCCTTCATTTGTTTTCCTCATTTTCTCAATACAGTTTGCAGGGAGTGTTGTTTTTTTTATTGTAGACACTTGATCAACCTTCGTTTTTCCTATCGTTTTCGATATTTGTTTTGTAAGTAAGCTATAAAAACCAGCTGTCAGTGCCGTGACACAACTAAGATTTTTTTCTGAAGCCAAAGTCGTGGAGTTGAGTCACATTTTTTCCAAATCATTTTTCATGCGTAAAGAACAATGTGTTTAGTACAAGTAAGATAAACAATTTCTTTTGTTGTTTTTTATAGAGTAATTTTATATATGCCGTATTATTAGATGAATATGAAATTTCCAGCAATTGAGTAGAAATTGTTTTTTTGTAAAGGCTAACAGTTTCTCCATTTGAACTGAGGTATAGGTGATCTTCACATATTTGACCAATCGCTATAGAACACGCATTTATATTCTGTAATTCTCAATCGGAAATTCACCCACTATTAATTTTGTAACTTTCCATGAGAGTTGAGTCAGTAAACGTGGAACACCCTGTACGTACTGTACCACGAAAACTAATTTGTACATCGAAGCAGTTAGGCTCTCATCTCGCGAGATACTAATTTGCTCCCAACAAGCCCGTTATACTTATAATTAGGGATATTGTGTGTTATGCCGTCTGCAGTACTAATTTCGCGAAACAAGATCTTGTATATCCACATGGCACTCTTGACACGCACTTTAATCCGTTGTCACACTGTTTAGGGTTATGCTCGGCATATACTCTTGACAGCTACATATTCGTCTGTCATCTTAATATAGCTGCATTAATCAAGTCGCATTCCTTTTGCTTTTACGCTTCAACGCCTGAATGGAAACCACACGAACTTCGTACAGTTCATCACTTTTAGGAGTTTCGGAACATTGTTGAGAACCTACTTGACCTCTACGAAACAAATAGTCGGTACATTATCTGGACATTCAAAACTCTCCTGTCCAATGTAAAATGGAACTGTTTAAGCATCCGTGCAATGTTTTTAATTAGCAGAGGACACAATTGGTGACACACAATTATTGGTGTCATACACAGATTAGCTCATAGGAATGTCGACAGAAATGGCTTCATGCCGGGTCACAAAAAAGTAGAATATGCTTACAACAACAAGGAAGTGCTTTTTAATGCTTTTTTGGAAATAGGATAATCCGTCCCAAGAATCAATCATCCAGGCGTGAGAAAACCGGCGACACAAGCTGTATTTGGATAGACTGTATGCTTAGAGGAAGATTGGTGTACAGAACCATTATGGGAGAAAAAATATAGGCACGGGTTGCAAGAGTATATCCTCAGGAAGGGAGTTTGGTCCCCACTCAAGACGAGTTATCACGTCTTCTGGACCATAATGGCTAGTCCAAAGCAAATTCAACATGGCCTGAATAACAAGGTGGATCCAGGAAGGACGGCTGAACACAAGCCCAATAAAATCGACCATAGGAGCACTGTACTAGAGAACCAAGCCAGAGGTAAAAGGATAAATTTGTTGGAAGAAGTCAAATATCTAAGAGTGATACTTTATGGTCTGGTGGCCAAAATGAAACAAACGATCGCTATCAACAAACTAAGCGGGGTGCAAAGAATTGCATGTTTGGGAATAACAGGAACATTGGAAACCATCCCAACAGCTGTATCAGAGATACGAGTACTCTTGAATCTTCCTCCATTACATTTTGTAATGATGGGAGCATCAAGGGTGGGCCAATACAGACAAAAAAAATTACCGAGTTACATAGAGTCGTGATGCAAAACAGAAAGTTCAGAACATGTGGAAGAACGAACATCAAACATGTTTTTGGACCACATGACATTAACAAAACTTCTCGCCTAAAGTCTTAAAACACGAAGAGTGAAGAATGAACAATCATTCCGAGAATAACTACTATACAGACGGATCAAAAACTGAACTAGGAGCGAAAGCAGGCATTTTTTGTGAGGGATAAAATCTTCACTTCAGTCACTCGCTCGGACAGTACACATCAATCTTTCGTGGCATGGAGTATATGCAACCTTGTAATGCACAATAGACATTGATTTGAATCCTCAATGGGTGGATAAATATTTCCACAGATAGGCTGCACTTACGGCACTGATAAATCCAAAAGTTACATCGGGACTGACTCTCAACAGAGTGTCAGAATAATTCGGTATCGTAGGCAACAAAAAAGCCGATGAGTTTGCCAGACACGGATCCTCTACTCCATATACGAGGGTGGTCAAAAAAATTTTCGACCCAACAAAGATACAAGACATTTTTTCAGATATTTTTTTTTGTTTCTCAACATAGTCTCTTTTTACCTCTACACCTGTTCGAATAGTACTCGGTGTTTTTCTCTGCAAAATAATTATTCAAATTCACAAAGGAGGTTGCCTCTTCTTTTAACGAAAACCTGTGTCATCCAAGGGCAATTTTTAGATGAGGGAACAAAAAAAAGTCGCTTGGGGCTACATCTGGTGAGTGAGGCGGATGGTCAAGCAGTTCAAACTGTAATTCGTGAATTTTCGCCATGTCAACCGCTGAGGTGTGAGGCGGTGTGTTGTCTTGGTGGAAGAGGATTTTTTTTTCTGCAAATGTGGCTGTTATTCTACAAAATACGCCATCAGCTTGTCGAGTGAAGATGCGTAGTATGCTTCTGTAATGGTTTCTCCCTTTGTAGTCCACTGTTTGGATTGTATTTTTGTTTCGGACGTATAATGGTGTATCCAACTTTCATCTACAGTTATAAATCGGCGCCAAAACTCGAAGTTTTTGCGCTCAAACTGAGCCAACAGATAGTTGAACATATTCATTCGAACACGTTTTTTGTTTAACTTGAGCAAACGCGGCACCCAACGCGCGGACAGCTTTCTTATGCCTAAATGTTGATTTATTATATGACAAACACGTTCATAACCTCTGCTATCTCTCTCATTTCAATTCGGCGGTCATCTAGCACCATTTGGTGAACTTTGGCGATGTTTTCTTCGGTAGTTGCAGTTTTTAGACGTTCCGAACGTTCATCGTCTCTCAAGCTCTTCCGGCCTTGTTTGAATTCAACTGCCAAAATTTCAGTGTGGTAAATGATGGTGCATTAACCCCATACACAAAATCCACATTCAGGTATAATAACAATAAATTGAAATTTCATTAAAAATATAAAATAACAAAGGTTGTGGGTACCCTAGGTACCCATATTTTGGGTACCCATATTTTGGGTACCTAGGGTACCTAAAATATGGGTTGTCCATAAATTGTTTGCCAATAAGGGACCTGTACATCCAACAAGGGACCTGTACAAACTGGTACAGGAAACAAGGTTGTTGTAATGATGGTTGTCATGGGGGAAAACGCAAGCCCATGAAGATGTAGTGTTTTGAGGAGACTTGGAAGAAATGGGAAGTGGAAAAAACTCCCCAAATATTTACATCTTTCTACCCTTAATGATTAATTAGTCGTTCGAGCTAGCGTCACTCACTCTTCGAGTCTTAAAACATATTGTTCGCTAGGCTCTTTTGATTTAATTGGAATGTCAGTACTTTTTGTTTCCGGATGCGAAACGCCTGGACTTAGAAAAGGTTGTACGTTGAGTTTATATAACGCCATGAATCCTTACTTATCGTCCAAAAGAAACGTACCTACTTATTCTAGATTCAACGCGACTGTTGTTCATCATATTAAAAATTTCCATTGCATTTCATATGTGCTTACAGAGATGTAAATACGATTCAAACTATTTTATGTTTATACAACTGTGAAAATGTATATTATGAACAACGAAATTATGTTGTTCTTCATTTTAAATGTTTCCATCATACTCCATACATATTTTTAAAGGCGTAAAAATGATTCAAGTTATATAACGATCATACAACCTCTGAAATTTGGACTGATCGCCCCAAAAAAATGTAATCTGGACGACGTTATTATGATGAAATTAAAAATTTCCATCATATTTTATACCTACTTTAGAATTATGTCACGTTTAAACGTGTACATCGCCGGAAATCAAAAGAAACGTATTATGGAAAACTTGAATGAATTGTACTTTGGGTATGTAGAAGGATTGTTTCCATTGGATTATGTTGAATGTCCTCTACAACAGCAGGAACACCTAGTGCTTAATATGCATGAATAGGAGTTCTCTCTCGTTGATCGGATCATCCTCTTGATTGCTCGGTGCGTCCACCGTGGATTATCCCGATGTTCATTTCGCTCGAGTTGCGTCCACACCTCGATAATCCTCCAGGACATCGCGATGGTCCAATTTCTCCACTATGGACGCTCACAATTGCCCCGGTAATTGATTAACAATTCTCTAATAACCGTGCGACGCTATCTGAAACCGGAGTCTCGTCATTGTGTGCGTTTCGACGCTTCTGCCGGAATGAGCGGTCCGCCGGCGTTGCCAAATGCGAAAAAAATTCTTGAGATTTGAATAATTTGATTACAACTTGAAGAAATAATGATTTCCTATTCATAAGAGAATCAATTTCATTAAATACAAGTCCCCAATTAACATAGAAGTATGCCTCTGAGTTTGACTAACAGTCAGTTCATTTAAAATTACTCAATTACTATTTATTGAGTCTTAATTCAAACTATCAGCAGATTTATCTTTGGAGAGAGTCGTTTCATGATTCTTCGTTTTCGCAGCATCAAAAGTGGTATCTTCCTATTTCACTTGAGTACTCGTACTCAAAAGAAATGAAAATATTTTTATGAAACTTGTGTGCATTACAAATTCTTTGCAGAGAAATATATTGATTATTTGAACGAACTGATTTGAAACGAATTACACTGTGTTTCACATTTTTAACAGAAGAATGAATCTGTATCGTTTCTATAACTTTGAGTTTTATTTCGTAACAAGTGGTAGTTTACCTCATAATGTCAGCTTAAAACTAGATATGAATAAAATCAATTTTTCCATTTTGAAGTGATAACTTCCCATGGGGAGGTGAACTGCTTCGTTACTTAACGCGTAAGGGCACCAGTTTGTCTGGTTTTCTTTTCTCTCTCTCAACGGAAAGCAGGCTCCTCCTTTCTCGTCGGACGGACGATCAGTGTTTAGTGTGCGTCAAACATGTATTGTTGACAGCATTATACAAATCTAACCAGCAAGCACGTAATATTCTTCAATTATGTGAAACGTGGCTTGAAAATCATGATACTAATTATTTAATCCTATAAAAGTAACTGTGGGCTTACGGTAGCTATAATATGTGTACATACACAAAATAATAAAAGATTTTATTAATAAATAACGTGTCCTTACATTTTTTTGTAGAAATATTAGAAATAACGTCTGAGAGATATATCGTTGATAGTTTGTTTGTTAACCAGAATGTCATAAGCAAATAAAATATTCTAATCTGTTGAAAAAGAAACAGCATCTACCAGTGGAATGTCTATTTCTAAAAAAATAAAAAAGTCTGTGAAAATTCTAGATAAATTTGATATTCCTGAATACGGTAAACATACATTTTTGCATTCATAACTGAAACTACCTCTACAAAAGCTCAATCGCACTGCTGACACCTGGCTTTGCTCCGAATAGAAAGTTCAACTTGAATAAGCGTTTTTAAATGAATCAAAAGATTTTTGAACAATTTTTCTAAATAATTCAGAAGGTATCACCTGGCAACAATGCGGGCCCGCTTTATTGGTTCACAAAAAGGCGGATGCCCCGGAAATAACAATCGGTCTCTGTGAATTAGTCGGTTCACCGTCACTCACCACGTTACGTACTAATTGGACTAAGACTTTTTATCATCGGTTCTTGCACCAGAAATACAATCTATCTCCGAATTGGACTCTTTTCGTGTGGTGAATTTGAATCGAAGACTTCTGGTGGATATGAGAGTCAAATATTCAATGATGAGTTGGATATGAGGTAGTTCTTTATGACTCTCAGATGTTGTTCCAAAAATAATGTAAAATGACTTGTGATGCACTGTTTGGAACCTTTCAACATCTCGATACGTACTTCAATCACCAAGAGGAAGTTTGATCAGCCTCTTGAAGATGATCACTTGGTGAGTTAAACACGTGTCGAGGTGTTCAAAGCGACGGTTCAGAGTTGGGAAAAAACTTCAGTAAAATTCAATGTCAACTGACATAAATTGTAAGATTTTTCAATAGTATAGAATAAATTCTTCGGACCCAAAACAAAAACTGTTTCCAAACGCCAGAACTGCAACTTTCCACATTTCGCACAATATCTACAAAAATACTACTGGAAGAGTATTTCCTCAAATAGATATAGTGGTTAAAGAGATGCTGTAAAGAGAAAAAAGATACATTCAATAGAAATAAAAAAATGTATTCGCAAGGAAACTGAATTTGGGTAACAAAGTTGATGAACAATCTAGGTTAGGTTAGGTCCAAAGTGAGTGGGTCTATTTGATCCTCCACCGCAACCCGCAAGGGTTTATTGTGGCTCACACCCATTCACACTCGACCAAATAAACCCAGCTCCTTAACGAAGCCAATTAGTTTGTATGCTGAGTGATCTTTCAGGTCACATTGTAAGAGTACGGCTCTGTCGAACTCTAAAAATCTGATTCGGTCCCCAGCGGGGCAGGCACAAAGTATGTGCTCTGCTGTTTCATCATTTTCCAATCAGAGGTGGCACACACTGTCTTACGACAGTCTGAGTCTCTGCAAATGATGCTTCAAATGACAGTGACCTGTAAGATGGCCTGTTAGTCATCGTAGTGCCCTGGAGTGAGCCAAACCTGGAAGATTCTGCCAGGAATCCATAAATCTTCTTGCCATCCAGATGTTTAATCTGTGTTTGGCAAAGCCTAAAGCGATGCCAATGACAGGTTCTGGTTCATTGAAGATGCTTGTCTTCCTATCGAGGAGAGTCGTTTTTGCCAATTTGCTACCAATTTAGACGTTGCTCGTTAGGAGCCAAGAGCTTCCAACGCCGCTTGACTGTCCGATAATATTTTTATTGACTTGTGTATGAGGTTGGATTCTTCCAATCTCTCCGCACATTTCAATAGCGTAAAGTTCCGCTTGAAATACAGTCGCATAAGTTTCTAGGCAGGTTGATATCCTTGTGCTGGGTTAGCGACTGAAAATACCTGCTCCGGAACCGGAAGGTGTTTTTGATCCATCTGTGAACCAACAACTATCAGCTCCAAATATTTCCTTCTCCCAGAGGATCCAGTTCTCTCTACTCGGAAACAGTACTTTATAAGGCAATTCCAGTGTCAACCAACAGTCTGTTGCATTAAATTGATTTGTGCAATTGGCAATGTCTATATGTAGTCCATCTAGCTTCTCTCTCCAGAAAACTATGGAGAGGAGGTAGATCTAGAAGGATCTCCATGACCGCTGACGGTGTGGTACTGATGGCACCACTGATGGCCAGACAAGCCTGTCTCTGTAAGTAAGCTGTTTTCTGTAAAGCCTTCGGCCACCAGGCAATTGCATCGTAAGTGATCAGTGGTCTGACAATCATCACATAAATCCAATGGATTTGTTTGGGATCTGAACAACTGAACAATCTAACAAAAGGATAAAAGAACCAAAAAGTTACTTCTAAATTTCATAGGTCTCTTCAATTTCTGGAACAGGAAAAATAGCAGGTGGCCAAATTTGGTAAATACGGTGGCTGATGCATTATCGTGATGCATAAGCCATTGTTTTTCCACAATACCGGACGTCTTCTTCGTATTGCTTCTCGCAAACGGCGCATAACTTGAAGATAATACTCTCAATTTATCAAACTCACGTGCTTTTTTGGTCTTGGCTCTCCTGGGCTCTTTCTTGGCAACTTCGTTGCCACTCATGCCCAAAATTTCCAAAAACAACAAAATTTCTCTATAACAATTGTCTTCTCTTTCTCAACCTTTCAACAGTTCTTGATGTGCTGGGGCATTCAGGACGACCGTCGTCATTAACAACTTCGCGACCTTCTGCGAACAGCTTGTACCACTTGTAAACATTTTTCAAACTCAGAGTACAATCACCGTATGTCACTGTCAACAAGTGTTTTTGAGCATTTTCTCTATTTTTCCCATTTTTCACACAAAATTGGAAGCAAATTCTTCAATCCATTTTTTCGATAACGCAAAACACTTCTAACTTTTATGTCTCTCACCAACAAACTGAATATGCTAAACAGTAGGACGGTACCCTGGTGGGTTGCTTCACTCACTCAATCAACCGCCGTGTGAACCGGTGGTTTGAACCGCCAGGCCGGACGATCGATTTTAACTTTCTATTGTCCAGTTAGGAATCACACGTTGAAATATAAGACCTCGTTAATCCTTAGCTCGCACAAGTTTCGACTTTTGAGAGTTGTAGTTCGTAGGGGGGACAGCTGCTTGACGAAAAAACAGATATTTTTTAGCAGAACCAGTATGCCAAGTATGTCTTTCCGACCTAAATGCTCAGCTCAATTTTCATTTAATATGTGTGACTTATGAAGAATAGTTCAACTATTTTTCCTCGACTTTGAAAAACCTACAGTCAAGTAGATGATCAGCCTGGTCAGAACGAAGGTCCTTCTCTTGCATCTCCATAGCAATAGAAATTTGAACAATATCGCTCATGCAGATTACGTCAGAATGGTTTAAAATTAATTGTGATTTGCGTCGTCGATGTTCATTTCTACAGCTGCTCATTTGTTTGTGATAATTAGGCACCTACATTCCAGATGCGCCAGCTCTCAGATTCCCAGTAATTTGAAATATGCGATACAAACTGATTTAGTGAGCGTAACTATTATATGAGGAGCCTTTCATTCGATATAGTTTCTTAGTTTGTTGACATTATTTCGTTGGAGTGGGAGTTCTTTAAATTGAAGTTTGAAGTTGATCTACAGTATAACAGTATGAAATTTTCCTAAATAATAATTTCCATATTTAAATCAGTGCGGCTCCCAAAAAGACTTCCTTTTCTGTATCCTCTTCAAAACAATCAAAGGATCACTACTTTGTAGTGACCGTGTACAAGATAAAAATAATAATGTGCTCTTTGGTAGTGGACAACTTTGATAAGAAACAACAGAGGTTGTATTTCTCTTTCAGCTTTGGATAAGTATAGAAAATTCTCTTCTTTCTGTAAACATACCAAAACAGGAATGGAAAAGAGCACGATTCCAAGTGCTAACCAGTTGTCAATCGAACTTACAATGTGCAGTTTACTCAAATTCTGTTTGGCGCCTTCTGTTTACGTACCATGACAGATGTTAGAAGATTTATTTCTGACAATCATGTCACTAGGGCTGTCGCATGGTTTGAGGGTGGTGTTTCTCAACGGCAGGTGGGTCGAAGGTTAGGTGTAAGTCAACAACCAGAGACTGTCCATAGGACGCATATTTTCAACAGCCCGGGAGCTACAAAATGTGCTAAGTCGACCAGACTGTGCGAAATCGACTTCTGGAAAGTCCAGGTATTTCGGCCTACAGCACGTCACAAAGAGAAAGAATGCATTTCGCTTAGACAGACATACGTTGGCAGCTAAGGCATTGACGTGAAGTACTGTTCTTTTCTGATATGTCTAATTCACTGTTTTTGGTAATGATGGTCGGGCCAGAGTATACAAAAGTAGGAATCAACGATTAATTCCCTGCTGCTTATCTTCAAGGGTCCCATTTAGAGGTGGATCAAAAATGGTGTTGGGTGGAATAACACTCAATGATCGTCAGACCTTGTAGCCATCCATAACGGATCCCTGACCGCTCGAAGGTACGTTAATGAAGTGTTGGATGTCCAGATACTTCACTGAGCAGAAGCAAGACGGCACAATTTCCTTTTTATGCCCGATGGGATCCGTCCCCACGCTGCAGGAATCATACGCAGGACCTGAATCCCATCGTACATGTCTGGGATCAACTGGGAGAAATCATCCGAAACCGTCAAAACCAACCCACCATTTTGGATGAGCTGGAAATCACTTCTCGAGAAAGCGTTTGCCTCAAGGAAACCTCAGGAGGCTCATAAGTACCATGCCTCGGCGAATCCGAGCTGTGAAAAACTTTTATATGAACACTGAATTATACAATAAACACTTTTTTCTCTACTCAGTTTGTATTCCAAGCATTCGTTATGGAACTGCATCAGAACCCATTATTACGCTAGTTGCACACACACCGATTTTGGACGGCCGACTTTGTACTGGTCGTCCAAATTCCAATAGTGAACCACATGTGGGAATGGGACCTAGCACACACGCCGACCGGTGATCGTCGCCGGTAAAATACCGGTGAGCAGCCGTCCACTGCCACTGTATTGCCGGCAGTACCGGGAAGTAGTGGCGTACATGAATAAATACACTCTTGCATACTCACCGGTTTTTTACCGACCATTCCAGTCTCGAATGCTCAGTGAAATTGAAGTTACTACGCATTAACTTCGTTTTGGTAGTGCGTGCTAATTACGACAACAAAGCAACTGATTGTTTGACCGATAAAAGTTCGGTGAGTGTGCAAGCACCCGCTATCAATAAAATATCGGCCGATTTTATACCGGCCGACAAATATCTGGTCGAGGCGAACCCACGGCCTTCCGATCGTGAGTCGGCGCACTACCACCGCGTCCAATTTGAAATTGATTGCTTCCTTCATTTCTTTGGAAGATTCCCCCATTTTTTTGTATCAAAATGTAGTAGTAAAAGGCCAAAAACTTTCCCAATCACTTCTAAAACTAAAACCCTTTTAATTTAAAATATGAATCTATTTCAATATATACTAACCCCTAATATGATGGGTCCCATTACCCCCATAAAACAATACACCGATGTGAAACCAACCAATATTGTAGTGTTTTTGCTATATTCATCAACTCACAAATGGTGGTCAAAATCAAATTTTCAACAACGGAGACATGGAGTTATTCCATTGAAAGTGCACACACTATATAATAAATTTGAGAATGAACGTTTTTCAAACGGAAATTTGAAATACGAGAGCGCATGCCCTTGTTTTCATTTTGTAGAGCCGAATATGAAAATAATAATACTTGAACCGAATGGTGTTTGTTTCCCTTTGTGATATTTTCATTGGAAATTTGCAGGAAACCGTCCGTGACGGAAGGGCAGTTGAAATAAAAAATTCCCAATAGAAGGACAGAATAATTAAAACGAAAGAGCTTCACAAAATGAGATATTTTCATATCCCGAATAAAAAACAAAATTGTTTTGATAGGTCCGACGAGAAAAAGGCAATAAACAAATGACGGGTTCGAAAACGAAAACAATTACCCAAAATGACCGACACACTTTCCAAGCAATAAATGTACAAAATAAACTGTTTCGGTTTCCCGGCGGATATCATTCGCGGGAAGCAAATAGCGGCGGTATTTTTTTTTTATTCGGGGTTGCAGCCATTCCGTTTCGACATATTGAAATGGCGGAGCGGGAGCCTCCAGCCGTTTGGTCTTATCAAACGTTCGCGATTTCCCCGAAATTCTTTATATAAATTACTCTGAAACTTCCTCGGGGTTTTTCCGGTCTTTCCATTTGTAAGGCAAGTTATCTCATCCGAATTTCGGAAGGAGTGATTAAAGAAAACATTGAAATTTAATTTATAGATGTTGTGATCTTGTTATTTTCTCGCGGAGATGTTTCTTTGACATGTTTTATTCAACGAGAGTCGGGTGGTTTCTTTTTAGAAAACCCTTTCCGCAATGTTCTTTCTTCAAGTCTATCCTCTCAGCAACGGAAAACAATTTTCCGAATGAATTTGAAAACAGTACAAGGTACAAGGTGATTGTCGGTTTGATGAATAATGGCATGGAAATCATAAACATATTACATAAATACTCAAATTTCCCAATAACTGTCAAAGCTTCCATAAAATGAGATATTAGTTTTTTTTGCTATCAAAACGTATTCAAAGACACAATGCTTTTTTGGGAAATCACCTTTTAAAAACGGTAAAATGTGAAAATCATTATGTTTGGACCACACATGCGTAATAATGATATATAACAATGAATATGAAACAATAAATAAACATTGTTTCAGAAAAGTGTCAAAACTTTCAATTCTTTTTCATTTTCACGCTCGGTGTCTAACAAATTATCCGATATTTCTAGATTCATTAGCCGTGGTCTGCAGGTTTTTATACCTGACGTTTCGTCACTACGACAATTTTTGTCGTTAATAGTTGTTATTGCGAACGATATTTTCAAAAACCAATCCGCGATCAATGCTCTAAACTTACTTTTCTTTATCCCAAATAGGGTATAGGAAAAGTGATCTAGATATTGGCACCTCTTATGGGATTTGCAACTTGAAGCAGAGTGGAGATCAATGAATCAACTGTTTAAGTTAAGTTAGCAATTAAAAGAGGCCGAAACATGAGAACTTGAAAACTTTTGTGGACTCAATAAAAGCATAATAATAGAAAAAATAAAGAGAAAAAAATGAATCATGGATTTATTTAAAATCTTCTGAAATACGAAACACCACGGAAAGTGTATTTTGTTGGGAGACCATCACTCGGGAACCGGTATAAGAAAAACTTCAAATTAACGTATTTTTAAATATTTGCAATGCATCCTAAGCAATATTCATTATACTTTGTTGGAGAAATATTGAATTTTTTACAAACAATTTGCTGAAATTACCAACAATTTCTGTTCTATATTATCTACTTAAATATTCCTGCTATTTGTTGAATCGAATAATTAACAATCTCCAGAAAATATTTGGTTAATTTGTGAAATGTTTTGTCAGATTATTAATATTATGTACGTCCTCTGTTTTTCCTGAAATTTTCGATGAAGAATTTCATTTCACTGATGTGGCGGGCGCCAAAATAAATGCAGATTTCTTACCAACTCTTCTAGAATTTTCGGAACGAGAAGTTATCTTGGAAGTTAAAAAATGTTAATTATCATTATTTTTTATGCCATTATCTTTTTTTATATAACATATATTTAATTTTTGGTACATTCTTACAATTTGAATTACCACAATTGACTAAAGGCTGTACCATGATCTCTCTTTTGAGTTAAAGAATGTTTTATATTTTTGTGAAAAATAAATATTTTATAATTTTTATATTCCTGAAAATTGTAAAATTCCTGAAATAAATTTAATAATTTTGAATGGCATTGTTCATTATGAGGCAATATTTAGTGCGATCCATAAATATTATTTGATTCATCAACAAGAAATTATTAATGATTCAACGAGTAATTAAATACAGTTAAAAGGAAGGCCGACGTTATAATACAACAATTTTCCAGAACTGAATAAGTTTTCTTCGCTATTGTGTGGTTGACCTTCCTGCTCAAGAATTTTGGGATCGTTCAGCCGACACGTAAATTAATCAAATGTGTAAGACGAGTTAGAGCTCTGTTCGTGATATCGATTATATAATCAAAATCTGGCTAACTTCCACCTTAATGTTTTGCACACCCTTCTAATTCCTGAGCAAAAACCTTCGTGCTTTCATAGTTGGAGATTCGCGTGAATGAAACTTAAATTATTAGAAAGTTGAACATACGATGTTTGAAAGATTAATGAAACCATTGATATCTTCGAAGTTTGGAATTTCATTAGTTCAACATTCTTTACTGAGACTGCTAATCTTGCTTATACGACATTTCTCTATGCATAAATTAACGTTTTTGCCCTTCAAATTCGGTAGTTGGAATAATACTATACTTTGAAAGATGTCTCTCTTCATTTTAAATCATTCATCGAAAAATTAACTTCAACACCTAATATATATTCATTCATACCAAATATTTCCGGCAATATCCCATTTTAATCTTCAGTATCAACATATTATATCATTTCGGATTCAACAGAAACGTTTCCCAGGAGTATTAAATAATTCAAAACTTGTTCTCTTTCATTTTCAGCAGTGTTCTTGAGACATATTAAAAAGTTATCATTGACCTTTGCGGTTGAAAAACGGGACAACTTACACATTCAATTTAATACGCACTCTATAAAAAGTCAGAAAGCCTTGGAAAATTTTTAAATGGAAATGTTCTTACAATGAAGTCTTGAATAATGGATAGTTGAGTAAGTGACGAATTTTCCACACAAATTAAATGCAAAATTTTTCTATATTGGTTGGTAGTTATATAAACATTTAAGCAAATTTCATGATAACGAATTCCTCACACCTTATTATTGATACTTGTAAACAATTACCGACTCACTGAATTGATCCTTACATTTCCGAAAGAATAATAAAATAAATTCCGATATATTCTCTGTCATATTCCAAATAAGCACCAGATATATTTATATGAAATAATCGCGGGTATTGCTGAATGATGATAAAAGTATTCTGACTAGGAAATAATTTGAACAATAATAATGTAATTTTTTTTTGCCTTCTACGTCTCCATCTTGATACAAAAAATGTGGGAATCTTCCAAAGAAGGGAAAAAAGCAATCAATTCCAAAAATTAACTCTATACAAAAATATGTAGATCATGCAAAAAAATAACTTTCAGACACAAACTGGAAAAAAGAGACCTTTTGAAACAAATATTTTCATATAAACATTGAATTACACGAAATAAAAATACTTTCGAAACAAATTCTTTTATATGGACGCTGAATTAAACGAAAAATACTTTTCTCTATTCCAGTGTCATTGTTTTTCGAGCTAGCTAGCCACTCACGCCAGCGAAACGTCAGGGAAATTACAAAAATCCACGGCTTTCAAACTCGAAAAACAATGACACTGAAAACCTCAGCCGCGAAAGTCTGAACCATTTTTTCTCTATTCCGTTTGTATTCCAAACATTCGTAATGGAATCAAATCAGATATCATTCCCAGGATTCCTACAAAATATAATTAAATTAATTAAATTTCATTTACATGGAACACTGTCATCCTCACTGGAGAACTCTTGATGTTTCGCCGTAAAACACTTGCCTTGTTGGCTCTTCATTACCAAATCTGTTTAAAATCTGTTTTTCCGGTAACCATACGAACGACAACTCTCAGAAGTTGAGAAACTTGTGCGAGCTAAGGACTAACGAGGTCTTACCTTTTAACGTGTGATTTCTAACACGGTTGCAGAATCAAATTCAACCGGATAAATTATTTCGAAGAAAATATCTGGTCGAGACGGGAATCGAATCCACGGCCTTTCGATCGTGAGTCCGGTGCACCACCGCCGAGGCCAATTCCATAACAAGAAAAAAACAATAGAAAAAAATACTCAATTCGTTTATAAAATTACGACTTTTTGTCACGGATGACAGTGGTGATGATATTGTGTAGGAATCCTGTAAGTGATATCTGATTCAATTCCATCACGAATATTTGGAATACAAACGGAATAGAAAGAATGTTTTTCGTATAATTCAATGTTGATATGAGAGTAGGTATTTCAGGAGGGTTTTTTCTTCCAGTTTGTGCCTGAAAGTTACTTCTCTGCATGATCTACAAATCTTTGTATCGAGCTAAGTTTTGAAATTGATTGCTTCCTTTCTTTCTTTGGGAGATTGCCACATTTTTTATATCAAGATGGAGTAGTAAAAAGCCAAAAACTTTCTTCCCCAAATATTTTATGCACTTTTGAATTTTAACTGTTTCTGAATTTGAAAACTTCGGATATATCCAATCTATGGAAATATCATTTCAAAGGCAATAGAAATACCTTTTTTTCAACGTTTGTTTGAAGGTGATTGACAATGTTTCATGATGAATTTCACTAGTTCGGACATCCATTGTCTACTATGTAAAATGATTTGAAATCCCTGAAACGACTAAAAAAGAAGAATTGAAAATGGATAGCTGAAAATAACAATTATTATAAGCAAAAAAACTTGAAATGAAATAATAGTGAAATCACCCGAAGACGATTGTGGATACTAACAATCGAAACGTCGTGAACTAACTTGACTTGGAATCACTTAACTTTTTATTTTTCATTTTTTATTTCTTTATTTTAATTTTTTATTTTTTGTTCAATTGTTCTATTTTTACTCGTATTTTATTTCACTATTATTTCATCTCAGGTTTTTTTGCTTGTTATTTTCAGCTATCCATTTTTTGATTTTTCTTTTTTAGTTGTTTCAGGGATTTCAAATCATTGGAAGTCCGAACTAGTAAAATTCTTTTTTTCAACATTTTGATATCTCATATTACAAATAAAGATAAATGTGACATAAAGTATTCACTGACATATATTATGATGCAAACTGGACAAGATCAGAACATCCTCATACTCATACCAACAGTTATGACGAATTTTATTCCTATTTAAAAAAACGTACCCTCATCTGAGAGACAGGAGTTGAAAAAAAATTGTGATTATTCATTATCCACCCACTCGCAAAATAGCAAAGTTATCTTCATTTAATTTCTGCATGCGATGATGATCTGCATTGTGGCGACTAAACAACTGAGCTGTAATATTAGTTCACCTACCGTTTTGATAAAAAAGTTCAAATGTCAATACTCATTCCAAAGTTGTATAAACCATTGAAATTGAAGTTGAAATGCGGTAAAATTCTAAAAATGTAAATTATTCACCACTTAATGGACTCCACTATTATTAATGGAGTAGTGCGAAAACGCTAATTATTTTTTGTTACAAACAAATTGTAAACAATCAAATATAACAATTTTCATAAAAATCATGCTGGATACACAAAGCAGAATATTAGTCTGGAGAATTGAAAAGTGAGATTTTTCAGAATTCTAAACCGTTTTTGTCGTTCAAATTTGAAGAATTGGAAAGCGTTGAATCAATCCAAAATTTAAGGGTTGGATACCACCCCACCCATAAGCTTGACGTGAAAATTGATTATTTCAGTACCTACTTCAATTTCAATTGAAAGAAAATGAATCATATATACGAAACTTACTCTATGCATAACATACCAACTTCCTTTGGCAATTTGTTGTCCTTGCCATCTCAATGTAAAATGGATATACGTACCTGCAACAAAAATTAGAGATTGATGAATATTCTTATCAGATAATGGATAACTTTTAAAAAATCCCAAAAATTGGTATTGATATAATAAATATTTTTATATAGTTCGTTGTGAAATGATAAAATATTTAGAATCACAACTTTGACAACAAAGTTTTCGTGTCAATGCAATAATATTTGTGGGAATTTAGTGCCTACTATCATGGAATTGTACTATACAGTGAGCACCATATATGTAACAGATAAATTCATTTTCTACGTTATTAGCCATTTTCAAGAAAAACCCTGAAACACCTCGATTCATGTATTCGAAAAGACACTCTGTGACATAAAAAAAATCCCCCCTCCTTAACCCCCCTCAACGTGACAGCCACCCTCCCCATTTGTTTAAATGCAAAAGGGGTCAAGTGATACCTCATTTTGAAGGGTATTCAATTTTCTGTACAGCCATATCTTTATTTTTAAATTTTGTGCATGCGTCATAATGAAATAAAAATTAAACAAAAAATTTCTCAAAAATGTCAATATAGATGAATTTTCAATTTCTGTACGTTTCGTAAGAACAATGTCTTCTAATCTGTTCGGGTTGACTCTTGGAGGAATTTAACAATATGACGGTTTTCTTGACAAGTAATAGATATAAAAACAACACTGCAACCACAACGTTCACTCTACGTTATTCCTGAGTAAAATTCAGGAAAATTCAAAGATCCTATCATAAAAGTGTACATTTGCAGGAAGCAGCTACTAAAAAATGAAAATAAAACATGTTTCGTCCAACTATAAAACACCGACTCATTTTTCTCAGGTTATTATTGAATAAAAATAAAATGTGAAACAATTATTATAAAGAATGGATGACTACAAATTAATGAAAACTCAGCGAGAGGTAGAATGAAGAATTGTTATTTCCTTTCCACTCATTACGTCATCTCTATTGTATACAGCCTACGGTTCATCAAGTATTCATGGAAATCATTTTTTTTACATTTGGAGACGCCATTTCTGAAGCATTCGGCGCCGATGTTCATCTACTTCGTTATCAGCTAATTAGAGATAACGCTCAATGAGATGCAATTGTACTCGTTAAATTGACTTCGAATCGAAAAGCGTCGACTTTTTAAAGACTCCGTCTTCGTAGCCTTTGAATCCAGTAAAGTATGCAAATAACTTGACGAATATTGATTATTTATTCAAGTAAATAGGTACGGAAAATTCGAATGAACTACGTCTTACTTTTCTTTAGTCTGATAATGTACATATTTGTTTTGTAGGTTCATTCATTTTTATGTATGTAAAAATCATATTGTTTTATTGAAGGTGGTTTTTTTAAAGGTGGTGAATTTCATTAGTTCGGACTTCCATCGCCTAATAAGATATAATATAAGTCCCTAAAAGGACGAACCACTACAAGGAAAATCTTTTGTGAAGAATTTAAGGCATTTCGTCGAATTACTGGGGCAATCAAAGTTACATAGCAAGATCAATTAATCAGTTTCGAAAGCCTCTACATTAACGTTCTTGTCGAAGAAGCACTTCAAATACTACAGAGGAAGCTATCCGAAAACGAGGACCTGGAAGATAGAACGAACTTACCTACAGAAGTTTTCATGGTATTACTGCGGAATGCTATGCGCAGAACTGCTATTTCCAAGTGAAGGACGAATTCTTTACGCTACTCTCACCAATTAAAGCCAACATATATATAAAGTGGTTTGAAACTCTGACTATTGAAGAAGCCCACAAGAAACCCCGAGTCTGAATGAGATACGTTGACCACACCATCATAATATGGACCATGGAAATACAGAACTAGACACCTTTCTGAAGCACATCAACAGCCTAAGATCTTCACAATGGAGAAGAAAGTCCAGAACGAATATCCATTCTTAGACGTATTGGTGAAGAGGACCGACAATAAGTGGGAAACATCTGTATCCAACCACCATCAATTGACTAAGAGAGGAATCATCAAGACTCTAGTAGACCGTACTCTCAGGCGCTGTAATACGAAGCAAGGTCTCGAGAAAGAACTAGGCATCATCAAAAAAGATCTTAAACGGAATGGGCACTGCAAAGTTATGGTGGAACAGACTTTGGCTAGAAGATAGCAATAGCCTCGCAAGGAAGAGAAGCCGTCATAACCGGTGTTTTCATTCACCTACATCTGAGGATTGTCGGGAAGGATAAGAAAAATTGGGTCCAAGTACAACATCAGAAACTGCTTCAGATCCGGAAACACCTTCCATAGCTGCCTCACGAAAACCAGGCCACTACACGCGACTGCGATTCCAAGAATTGCATTTACCGGTGAAACTGAGAGGCCATTGAAAGTCCGCGATGATCTGGTGGTATCCCATTTATAATTCTCACATACAGCAAATTGGAGCTGTCCAAGGAAAGTTCTTGAAATTCTTGTCTTTTCGCACTACAGGTATCTGACCCCAAAGGGAAATTGATCATTCCATCCTTTTGAACCAATTTAATATTATATCACTGAATACACATTTCTATATAATTTAATAAACAATAACATATCTTGTGCTCCACCCAAAAAAAGTTATGTACCATGCCTCAACTCAAGATAGGTACAAGAAAACATTTTAGTCAGAGTAGTAGAACAAATGTGAATCTCATAGCACCAGTAAATTTAATGTGTTATAATTTTAATTTAGTGACATTGACATGTGTGACATTAATGGAAACTCTTTGAACTTCATCAAGGATTGTATCTTACATAGAACCTTTCATTAATAGTTTTTTTTATATACTTTTCAATTGTGAAGACTAATTCATTTATAATATGTCAATTGAATCTAATTATATCATTTCATTTATATTATTAATATCATTTGTAATTTGTCAATTGAATATGTAATATGTGAATTTAATTGAATTGAATGTTATTTTTTTCAGTACATTTTCTTCAACATTTTCTGTAATTGGGTGTACACCTGTTGGAAATAAAGTGCTATCTATAAATCTATATAAATTGTAGTATTTTAAAAGACGCAGTTTTCATGCAAGAGCTCAACGCCGACGGTTTCTAATAGCAACACTGTATTGATACAGCTGAGTTATAAAAGTTATCACAAAACAAAAATTCAGTTCAACTTTTGGAACTTCAACATTTAGAGGAATGGATACCTCTGTATCCATCACTCTGTAACCATCACTGAAAATTTCATTTGCAGCAAATTTCATCTGCTACATTAGTCCAAGAGCTTGGACCATATTATGATGGTTGATTATATTCCAATCAGGGAAAATAAATCCAAACCTGGTTGTATTGATGGCACTTGGTGAATCCTGAATAATTTAAAAAATCTGTCAAGTCAATTTAATTTTTTTATTCTGTACTTTTTGTTGGACTTTTTCAGTTGATTGTCTACTCTTTTGTTATAATTCATATCAATAGTCTCATAAATAGTTCGAAGTTAGAATATCCGGTTTCATTCCATCGGTGGTATGCGTGGCTTCGTTTCTATTAGTTGAGTAAATTCGTCTCCGGTTGAAATCATGTTTGTGGTTTCAAATTTCATTATATTTTTTCTCATTGCATTCCTCTTTCTATTCACTTATGACTGATTTACTATGTATGTAAAAATAATCAGCCTTGAAGGTTCCAATCCATCTGACATTCATCGTAGATTTATATACTGCCGTTTGGCAGTTTGTTTGAAATTCATCAGCACAGTTACTTTAATTCATTCAAAAGCCTATTGAGTTCATAATTATCGCACCAAAACTTCATCATGAATATTCATTACGAATGACTAGCTGATAAATTACAAAGTTTGACATCCTATCAACTTCCCATTCTGTAAGTGAATTGGACCAAACTCAGTTTTCGCCCATATGTGTTCTGTAACTTCATCAGTGATCGTACATTTGACACTGCGTGGGAAAAGTTCTGTAACGTTGAAATTAGTTGTAGACGCAACTTGCGATCGTGTTAAGTGATTGTTCCGAAAACTATAGTATTGTCTCCCAACTGCAACTACATCTGTTCAGGTTGAAATGCTGTGCAATTCAGCGTACAAAATAACGAACGTTCTGAAGTTTGAGAGCGAAATTATTGTAGAAGCCCTCGTTATGCTGTATTTTAATACCGACTGAGATATTCTGTTTCATGAAGTGCCGTTTCGTTTTCCATTGGCGTCGGCTTTCACATTCTTTATGGTTGATCCATACATCGATATGCATGTGATAGAATGTTCCACAAATCATCTTATATGGACATTGTCATACCTACATAATTCCTCGACAGATCCCTACCAACATTAAGTAGCAGCATTCACAGGGAGAACATTCTTTTCTAAAAACTACGAAAACAAGCCAGTTTTCTGATTCTATCCAACTGCAATATACGAAAATAAGCGTCATAAGACATACCTTGGTGAATGATAACATCGCTCGATTTTTTTAAGAAACTTAGACGTGGCTTCCAGAATAATTGATGATTTAGGCAAACTAATTTAAAGAATGAAGACCAACCTTCATTGCTGCATGAATACTTTATTTTGAAGAGAAATTAACAGATGAAACTTTCAAGATGGCGACTGAGCGCCATCTGGAAAAAAAATTAAATGGAAAGGGGGGTCTTGTGACACCTGAATACATTGACATTTAACTACATAATAAGAGGTAATAAGCTTGAGGTCAGTTCAGAAGATACTTGAAATGGTTGCCTTGAACTTCTTGATATATGAACAGTAACGTCAATATCCCTACAAATATTTATTATTATCTGCCGTATATCCAATATTGAAGCAGGTACAGTTTCGTACACCTTTTGCTTCAAATAGCACCATAAAAAAGTCCAGAGGTGTCAAATGTGGCGAGCAGGCTGGCCATTCTATAGGACCTCAATGGCCAATCCAACGACCGGGAAAAGTAGTATCCAAATAGTTTCTTACTTGTCTGGAATAATGTGGTGGTGCTCTATCTTGTTGGAATATATTATCTACATCGAATTCATTAGGATTCGCTTCGACGATTTCAGTAATGAAAGGGTCAACAGTAGTTTCCAGCATATTCAAATACAGTTTCCCTGTTAAATTTTGATCAATAAATAGAGGTCCTACAATATGGTTTCCAAATATTCCTGCCCAAACGTTAAATTTTTCTGGATATTAAGTATGTGTTTCCCGAAAAACGTGAGGGTTGGTGTCACTTCAATAACGGCAATTTTGTCTGTGAATATTTTCGTTTAAAAAAATGTACATTCGTCACTGAAACAAATATTGTGAAGATATATAGCATGCCTTGCAATGGTTTCCGTCATGATTTCGCAGAATTATGTTCTTCGATAAGGGTCATCTTCAGTTAATTGGTGTACCATTTTAATTTTGTATGGATGATACCTATTTCCCTTCAAAGTCTCCACACAGTAGAAGGAGACACCTCTCAAACATCTCACCAATTATTTGCACTTGCTATTCCTCCGGAATGGACGTAAAAGTTACGCGTCGCACCGTAAATAAAAATTGCTAAGTGAGAATATTCTAACTGAACAATGATGTTCGTTATCATACTGATATTTTTTTTCGTTTTTATAAACAAAAAATAACTTAACAAACCTTATCAGGTTGTTGGAATTGCCATATGGCAGATGAGGTTTGAACATCAATCTTTTGAAATGCCTGGAAATTATTAGATTTAAGTATTCTGAAAATTTTCTGTATAACCAAATAGAATAGAATTATTTCCCACTTTCAAATATTGTTTTCTAATGTCGAAATTAGTAGGTAATTAGGTTATTCAATGTGCTGGTAAAAATTCTTTTGAAATGTTTGAATTTTCAATTGGTTCATAACTCAACTCAGGCTAAATCGTTAGTCATCGAGTAGGTAGAATGTTATATGATTCAAATTGTTATATAAAGCACTGAATAGGCAGAATTCAGTCAGTATGAACACGCCTGTCGAATCTTTTGTATAGAGAAACCCGTGCTGCGGGTTTGTAAACTATTCAGTGAAAATCTCACAATGAAATGTTACTTGAGTATATCAAATGTAACAATAATTATTCATGACACGTATCTGTGGAATATTGAAAAGTAGAAGGGCTGCACCATTTAGAATTTCATTTGTTCCTAATTTTGAGTTTGGACTCGTAATCCCTACTTGAAATTCGATATTCTGAGTTTGAACGAACGAACGACCGATTACGTTTATTTTCTCTTAAAGTTGGTGAGTTAGTATTACTTGTGTTTCATGTGGTGCCCGGCTTTAGGCTAGTAGCTCTTCAGGGGCTGTGTCAATTAAAAAATATATATTAATTGTTTTTGTTTGTAGCTTAATCTAGTCCTTGCTATTGGGTGTTTATGTATGGTTATAGTGCTTTTATCCTGTGTTGATCAGGTTAGTAGGCCTTCTCTCGTTCCTTGGGCATTGCAGTTTTTGTGTATGAGTTGGGTTATTTTTGTCGGGGTATAGTTGCAGGTGGTTTGTTGGTTGGTTCTGGATCTGATGAGTCTTGGGGGATAGGTAGAACTATTTATTCCTGGTCTCCTCCTCTAGCAGTGAGGTGTCTTTTAACTGATCGCCAGCGGGAACTCCTCAAGGATGTCCTGGAACCACCCCGGGATATCCTCCAGGGCCCCTAGGAGCCTGGCAGGGAAAATGGGAGCTTTTTCCTGGGAATCTTTCTTGGGCCCCCGCGGGACGTCCAGGGGGTGGCCAGTGTCTCAATTGCAGATGTGTTGCTGCTCTGATTGTTCTGGTGATGTATTTGCCTCAGAGTTCCTGAAATATGTTTAGGCTCTGCTACCTCTATCGGATGAGTCTGATTCTTGGAATCAGGGACTCGTCTCGTAATGAGGTTTTATGAGGTAATTCTTTTGGCTTAGGTAGTGCACTATTCATTTCACTTTTACTGTGATCACTCACGTCTGCACTGTATGAATGCTGGTACAAGAATGTGAGTTTGAACTAAGTTTAGATGTAATTTACGAAGGTGGTCCCAGAAATGCCTGGCCTGACCTAGAAATGGCGGTATTTTTTTGAAAAAGATCACTGTGATGCCCTGTTAGAAACCTTTGGTGTGGTGAATATTACTGGAGTTTTATCCCAACCATTATTTTAACACCTAGACACGTGTTTCGATCACCAAGTGATCATCTTCAAGAGGAAGATTAATCTGTTTATCTACGTCCTTGTCTTCTGACAACTATCCTTTACATCACTTTTATTGTAGATATTTTCTGTAGGAAATCCTAATGTGAAAAAATGTATATAAGGCTTCTGTGACTATCCCTGCTTGCTGATTTGATATGGCACACTTTGAGAAGAAACCCATAAACTCAATATTTCCCAGAGTTTGAAGACGTCTTGACAAGGGATCTGCATTACGAGGTTCTCAACCACTTCGATGGATAATTTCCGAATCATATTGCTGCAAAATTTCCAACTAACTTAGCAACACCATCAGATTTTGTGACGTCCATTATCCAATCGAAATTCTCTGCGATTTTTTCAATAAGAAAATATCCAACGAAAGTCATTTTTTGTGGAGGAAAAAATCAGTTTTTTATCGCCCTTTTTTTGGGTAATGGTTACCTTCCACAATCTGAAAAAATATAAAAATTATAATGGAGAACTTTATACAAGTGTAGAAGGGCAAACTTTTTAGTTTACCCCGATAAGTTACTGCGTAAAAATCAAAGTATTTTTCACAAAGAAAAATCTTCTATTTATCAGTAACTTGTCGTATTTCACAATTTTGCCTATCAAAAAAAATATTAAGAAATTATACTTATCTTTTACGTTTCGGAGGCCAAAATCTGCCTCCGTCTTCAGAAATGGATAAAAATTCGAATAAATATGCAGTTATTCCTTTTTTGAGATCTTATTTCTTTACTTCTTCGACAGATGTCAAAGAAGTTTTGAAATATGAAATTATGTCAATGTTGTTGATTGACAACTGAAATATTCGATGTAATACAAGGTACTCTCCGATATCAGTTTGTTGCCATTTCGCCACTATCCAAAGTTTTCTTTGAAACCTCAAGACCATTGAAAATGCGTGAGAATGAACATCGAGATTATATAAAAAATAGACAATTGACAGGATCAAAATTATCAGAACACATTTTAAAATCAGACGGTGAACATCGGGTGGAATGGAATAGGACAAGAAAGATTACCAATGAGCCTCATTCTAAGAGACGTAAGCTAAAAGAATCAGCGTATAATCTCATGTCTGGAGAGAATTGTATCTCGAATAGCTCCTTAGAAATAGATCGTACTTGGCTACCCATCTTGAAGAAAACTTTGGATAGTGGCGAAATGGCAACAAACTGATATCGGAGAGTACCTTGTATTACATCGAATATTTCAGTTGTCAATCAACAACATTGACATAATTTCATATTTCAAAACTTCTTTGACATCTGTCGAAGAAGTAAAGAAATAAGATCTCAAAAAAGGAATAACTGCATATTTATTCGAATTTTTATCCATTTCTGAAGACGGAGGCAGATTTTGGCCTCCGAAACGTAAAAGATAAGTATAATTTCTTAATATTTTTTTTGATAGGCAAAATTGTGAAATACGACAAGTTACTGATAAATAGAAGATTTTTCTTTGTGAAAAATACTTTGATTTTTACGCAGTAACTTATCGGGGTAAACTAAAAAGTTTGCCCTTCTACACTTGTATAAAGTTCTCCATTATAATTTTTATATTTTTTCAGATTGTGGAAGGTAACCATTACCCAAAAAAAGGGCGATAAAAAAGAAAATATCATTCATAGAGAAAGAGAGAAATGTGTGTTATAAATTTTCCCTGTCATTGTCGTGGTTTGTTATTTGTTTTCGAAGAAACTCTTCTTCCGAATGGCTTTGAAATACTATTAATTTCTTATAGTAGAAACTAAGTTTTCAAATGTGAAGACAACTTTCCATTTCACGTTATACATACAAGTTCTCGGGTAAATTACTGATGTACTTCTCATGTCTTTGAATTCGATGCGATACTACTTACTTCAGAGTTGAGAAGTTCACGAAATAATATTACTTGTTCCTGGAACCAAATAGGTGTATTATTCCGACAAATTAGGTAAAAAAAATTATTTGAAATATATTTTCAGAGTATACGAGTAAATTCACCAGAAATATTTAAAATAACAATATTCATGATACTTTAATTTCGTTTTTGAGGGTTCATAAATATGATGAGAAACGACTGTCAATATAATCCATTTCTTTGCAAGGGTTTGCATACATAAAAACAATATATTTTGCACAATTAATGAAAATACGATAAATTATAGAGTGACTGAACAATCCTTTTAGGAGTTAATGTTATGCAGTTTGTGTAGATTTTCCATTGGTCTCTGTAAAGTCACTGTTCAGTCTGCTTGTTTGTCTATTGATAATTTAGGGTGGTAAAATAAAATACATTTTCTCAGTACTTAAACCGTTCGGTTGTCGGCTATCAGTGTAGACACTACAGTCTCTAAATATTTATTTTCAGAACTCGAAGAATGATAAAAAAATATTCAAAAAAGTTTTTTAGAACTAAACTGAAATAAGGTGTCAAATTTTTTTCATGAAAGTTTTTGGACAACTTTATTTTCGAACTATAAAAACAAGAAAAAATTACCACAAATAGAAACTTCTGGGCAGTTTTGTAAAATTAATTCATATCGCATATGAAAAATTTTAGTGATATTGAAAAAATTATTTTTTGGTTGCTACTTGTCGAGAAAAAACTCTTCCTGAACTCCTCATTAGCAATATTTTGCATGATTTTAATGATGTTTTATTGATTTGGTGGATGGATTGTTGAATATTTGACAGATTAGAAAAAAAATTTAATACATATTAATATTAAAAATATCCTCAAAAATCCAGAATTTCTTAACTGGTTGAATACATGATTATCTTTATCATCTGAAAATCATTACCGTATTTCAATTTAAAAAAATCTGTTTAAAATCTGTTTTTCCGTTAACCAGCTGTCGAACTCCTGCCAACGACAACCCTCAGAAGTCGAACCTTGTGCGAGCTAAGGATTAACGAGGTCTTACCTTTTAACGTGTGGTTCCTAACACTGATACTCTTCATGTTTTTGAACTCGTTGCAATGATGTTCACTCACTTTTATATAATCAACAGTATGAATTATATTTTTCTGTCGTTTTATTTCCCCCAGACCGTCAAGATGCTTATTATTCGTCAAAATTTTTCTTCTTTGTAATTATTGCATTCTCCTATTTCGTTCACCATAATCGATACATTGTTTATTGACTGATAAAATGACATCTGCTGATTGCAAAGATCCTTATTTCCCACAAGACGTTATGTAATCATCGCTGAGTCGGCTGAATCAGGTTACGTTTCTGTATATATTTTTGATAAGTTATATTGCTATCTGCAGCATGATTGATTGATCCCAACTATCCAGTCGATAAGAACGAACAAATTTCATATTGAAATGCCGAAACTCAAACTTCTTGTTTTTATATCATATCAGTTATACATATATAAACTCTCATAAACCTTTTAATCTTTTCATATATAGTCAGTGGGCATACTTGAAGACTGGCTTTAAATCAAATCATCTGATGGAACAATTCGTTCAGGCCAGTCTCAACTTCCTACACTGTAGGTTGATGGACAGACACCTGTCAGAAAACAACTACTCCCCTGGCTAATACCACGAAGGGCGTTAGATTATATCTGACAGGTGTCATTCTCTAAAATAGTAATTAATGTGTCCACCCTTTTAAACTCCATCAATAACTGAATACGTTCCTGAATTTGGATGTTTACGGCTCGAATAATCTAACAGACTGACAACAGATTTCTACACATCTACTGCACATCTTGAGGGAGAGGCTTCTCACCGGTCATGACTCGTCCGGCAGTTGTATATTGAAATTGTTATGGCTAAATGTATGGCTAGATGAACATAACATCTTTTAATGACGCCAACTTGGTTAAGGAAACGAGTAAGAAGTGACCTGGTCATGGGGTGTGATGAATTCTTGAAGCTTATTCTTTAACTTTGACCATTTTTATAAATGAAATAATTATCAATTTTCTTTGACCTCAAGCTGGATTATTTTACTTCTATCATCCACCCCTTCCCCGAATAAAGATGGCGCCACTGGATGTATTCTGTAATAGTTGACAGGCATTCCAGGAAGAGATTCAGGAAAATAATTATTTTCGGCCTTTGCGAATTCTTTGTTCCAACAAGATTTATTAACATCCAACTTTAAATTCAAATTTTAAAACACTAGAAAAATTCTGTCCCTAGAGAAAGTCGGAGCCATATTCCCAAATAATGATTGGACTATTCTAATTATTTGTTTCACGATATTAACCAGGTGAAGTTTACTGGAACAAACACATTAAAAACTCAAAAAAAAAGGATTTCCGGTTTGCAGAAACGCGAAAAGGAGTCCTAGAAAATTATAGAAGAGTCACGAAGCGACTTATATAGGAGAATCAAGATCGCAATGCTCGAGTGGCATTCAAAAAGACCGCAAATTACACAATGAGATTAAAACTACAATGATCATTTTCTTCAAATCGCAGAAATGATGAAACAATTGAAAGCTGGACAACCAAAACAGAGTTAAACAGCGATAAAATGATTCTTCCCAGCAGCGATAAAACTGACAGGAATGAAATTAATATCCAGGTGTAATCATTTTGAAATGATTTCGGAACCTAGTTTTGCATCATTATTACAACTTCAGTCACTGTCAAATTGAACTAATGGAATGAAATATTTGAAAATACCTTACAGTGACTAAATATTGAAACTTTTAATAAATTCTTCTACAGAAATTTACAGGTGCGATTTGATATTATGATTATGAAAGTAACTAGACCCCAACTCTACTGAGCCATGTTAAGTAAATATGTAAATCAAATAAAACCCACCAGCACAACGAACAGATATAAGAGACCGAAATGGAAAATGAATTAATTGCTACACTTCACTGATTCACATAACCTAACGAAAATGAGACAACAACCTTCAATTCCTTTCTCCTAGAATACCAACAATTTAGTATGTTATTCGGAAATCTTAAGATCATAATCGGAACTAATTCGTAACACAAACGTTATTCTGAGTTTCAATGGAATCGAAAGCCATACGCGACGTATGGCATTCAGCCGGATCAAGTAGGTCTCTTATTGTTGATAAATACGAGCTACAATAGGCTACAATGACGTAGGATGTTTCAGTATGTTCTAGACTCTTCCAGAACATTCCAGAATGTTCCAGTATGATAACACTTTCGATTGTTCTGGACTGTCCAACATATAACTTCCTTGAAGGTTCCAAAATAATGTGGAATATTCCGGGATGTACCGGGATATTCTGGAATGTTGGGGAATTCTTTTGAAAGCACTCGAATGTTCTGGACAGTACTAGAACCTTCTTTATGATATATAATGCCTGCAAGTTCGGCAGCCATTATATCCTATTATATCTTCACAAACTAATGTGACACTTGGATAGAAAAAAAAATTAGGCATCTTTGCCACCCGTACTAAACCGGGTCAGTCGCTAGTTACGAAATGAAAATGAAAGTTCCAATCTGATCGATTACGTAACAAGGCTGTTTATATAATAATGAGGGTTGTTACAGAAATCCCTAAACGCAATGAAGACTATTCCACTTAGTGTAATAAATTAACCATTCCACCACGTAACGATCCAGTTCAACTATTGTTTTAGCGCGATTATAATATATCTTTAGGTAATAAATCGCAAATTAACAGACTGGTGGATTATATTCGAATAATATTGGAGTTAATTAGGAAAGTATGATATTAAACGGTTCAGCTGGAGGTTTGGGTCTAACGACCCAAATAATCGATATTTATTGTACCAATTACCTTTTTTAAAAGAGTATGTGACAAAAAGAATGATTTTGTATCTGATATCCACGCAGTATGTAGTATGATAGTCAGAGTTGGTGTCAACATTTTTAATGATCGAAAAAGGTTTTTTTGAGTAATTCATACAACCACGTGTCAGATAACTTTCAAATAGAACGAGACATTAACTCGTATCTGTATTTTTACCTACATGCCACAAAGATCAGAATCATTTCGAAAGCCTTGAAAATTTCTCACGACAAAATATGTTTTCAAAGGTCATTGAACTGATATATCGTTCTTCAGAATGTCTCTGAAGAAAAACAGCAATAAAATCATAGACTCGGGAAGTGAAAACTGGAAATTTGTAATGTGGCGGAAAAATTAATATTTTCCAAAAGTAATTCTCTTTAAATAATATACTGTTTCTGATAATTTACTGGCATTTTTTAATCAAATCGAAAATAATTTCGTTAGATGGGTCTTGGAACATGAACCAAACAACTAGTAGGGAGGAAATACTCATTCCCGATTTTAATACAAACGGCAATCCTCAGAAATCGAAACTTGTGCTAGGATCTACGAGAACGTTTTAGCATAATACAGGACCTGTGTGGATATGTTTCTATCGGATTTCTGTTTATTCAACGGAAATCTGTAAAATTTATTAGTTTTACGTAACATATATTGAGAAAAACTAGAATTTAGGTAAATTAGAGGATCTAGAGAAAATGTTACCTTTTAGTAAGAGTAACCGATTAAAATTAACTGTTGGCAAAATCCAGGCATCAGTTTTCTTTGAGAAGGAAATGTAGAAAAGTGTACCTGATAATATCAACTTTATATACCCTTCTCAAGGCTTGCTCAATTTGGATAACGACTTCCTTGTGGGAAAATTCTCTGAACGAATTTTCCATAATCAATTTGAATCAGGCAATGTTCGCAATGCTTGGGTGTTATCGCAGAAAACTCCTTAGAATGAATGGAAAAACAAATTGTAAGAGTTGCATATCATAAACTAATATAACCTGAAAAAAACCCTTGATAGGTGACTGAAAGCAACGGATATCCATCAAAAATAGTGGATAAATTAATTAGAAAACAAAAATTTAGAAAGTATCTTCATAATGCCTCGACTTTTCGAAAAAAGAAAGATTCAAAATTCTTAATGCTTAGATATGAACCCAAACATTCAAAAAATTTAATATAAGAGTGGCTTTCAAAACTGCATGTACACTTCAACAAGTAGGACACTCCAAAAGAGAAGGCGTTGGAAAAAGAAAAGTCTGGGATTCACGAAATGAGCTGCGAGGATAGTGATAAGATATATGTTGGTCAAACCAAACGAACTATATAAACTCGCCACAAAGAACATGTTTCGCATGTTCGGATTCATAGACCGGAAAAATCTAGTATCGCTCAACATGCCATAGGGAACGACCATAGAATAAGTGTGAAATGTTTGAAATTGTTGAGACCGTGACCATGACAACAGGTTTCTGGTTGCCTTCTATGAACAACCCTTTGTTTGGTCTTATACGTAATAATTCTAAATAAAAAACCGATGAATATAAGAGATGATCACTAACATAGAGGAAATACATAACATATTAGATATATTAAAAACAGATAGTTTAGTATAGGATCAATAACACGTAGTAGTTAGGTAATACTAATCGGAGTAGTTAGGTACTACTGTCTGGCACGAGTTAGGCCACTAGGATATGAAAACACTTACATAGTAGTAAAATTTAGTCATAATGATCTTCTGCGTCGAGAGACCGTAATTTTGTTCTGGTTATTTTCAAATTGATCACTTTACCTTCCTTTCTTTGGAAGATTCCCACATTTTTCTGTATCAAGATGGAGTAGTAGAAAACCAAAAACTTTCTTTCACAAAAAAACACCCTGTTGCAATGATTTCAACGGTTGTGTATGCATCTGTGCGATGTGTGGATAAGTAGAGGTTGAAAAATCCATGAAATGGTATCATATATAAAGTGTTTATACATACGAAACTTACCTTCAAAAGTAGAGATGTTCATTTTTAAATTGTGAGGCAAAGCTAAGGAAATTTTAAAAAATGTTGACGAAAATTTGTCATTTTCATAATTCTTTTCACTGTCATATTAGCCATAAAATAATAATGAAAAACTTAGTGAAGCGTTGTTTACAAGGTGTGTTTCAATTAGGGTTATTTTA
This sequence comes from Leptinotarsa decemlineata, assembly GCF_025532065.1. NCBI lineage: Eukaryota > Metazoa > Arthropoda > Insecta > Coleoptera > Chrysomelidae > Leptinotarsa > Leptinotarsa decemlineata. The sequence continues at coordinate 13,038,710 of NW_027412668.1, read as the reverse complement.
GTAAAAATTCAAGTTTTATTATTACGAAATGAAATATTGAAAGTCTGGAGCATGCGTTTATAAAAAAAAGTAAGAAGGCGTTTTTATTACCGAAATTGAAACCCTGTTTTGATATTTTGAACTTATCTTCAAAAGCTTCTGATATCACGAGTTTAATCGAACTTCCTTATCCCCATCCAATATTTCACCCACCCAATATCCAAAGCTACCCGTTTTTCTTTCTGCTAGCAAAGTCTAACGCATAACACTAGAATGGAAAACATAATATTTGAAACCACTGATATAAAACGACAGAAATAGGTAACTCAAGGTTTATAGCATGCGATCATTAAAAGGAGTGATTGGAGTGAAATAAGTAAATATTTTTGCTTCTGATGCTTCTTACAAACTTCGGCTTTAGATACCAATATACTGTTGATGATACTTTTCACGGGTTTAATTCGAACTTCCTTGTTTCCCCCCGACATTTTGTGCACCAATGTCCGGAGTAACCCAGAATCACCTCTTCTCGAGAGCTGTTTTAACGCCCCGTCTGTATCGGCCTCCGGTGAATAATATGCGGCGAAGTGAATGATTACCAGAGTCCCGGGGCCTACACTACACCCGTCATTGTTGAGCTCGTATTTGATACACGATCCAACATGCATCCAACTGCCACCGCCACAACCCGAACGATGTTCGGCGTGATATTATCAACTCTGGTCCTTCGAGCCGGATTCATATTTCACAATAACAGGGTGATGTGCATCATTGGTGTATATTATTAAGCTGTCAGGGTGCGGCGAATATTGTCCGCTGGATGATCACGGTAAGGGAGAAGATGTACTGTGATGGGCATGTCGAACTTGTCAATTATCTGTGCGGTATCAGATGAATGTAGGTAATGTATTGGTAAACATAGAGGAAATATATTAGTTTTAATTTCATCAGAAGTATGAATAATGATTTTACAATGGGTTTACAACTGTTCAAATCCAACATTCTGAAATTCGAAATGGAAAAACATATCCTCTTTGAACAGTAAACAGTGAAAAGTGCTAATAAAATACTATAAAAACACATGACATCAAAGCGGACAAAACTTTTGAAACAAACTAATTTTTAGTATATTCTCAATGAGAATGTATTACATTTTGATCAATTGTGGGTGCTTTGTTCACTCACTCGAATTGACTGCCGTGTTGGTCGGTGGTTCAAGCCCTAGTCTGAACGATCGATTATCACTTGCTATCGTCCAACCCGTATTAGGAATCACACGTTAAAAGGTAATACCTCGTTAATCCTTAGCTCGCACAAGTTTCGACTTCTGAGGGTTCTCGTTCTTAGGGGTGCGACAGCTGGTTAACGAAACACAGATTTTAAACAGATTTTTAAATAGATACAAAAGTTAATAATCGGACTTAGCACTCAAGATAGTGGCAAACCATAGGCTTTTGACCCATCATCAGTATGGTGCAGCCAAGTGTGAGAATGGGCAACACTTGGTTACAAAAAGAAAGAAATACAAATGCACGGAGCCACCAGCAAGAGCCAGCCGCACATTTGTAGTTTCATTTGATAGATCTTGTGTTTGGAAGAAAACTATCAAAATCACCACGGAGGCAGCTATAGCTACCTGCGTGACATCCGGGTCCAGGAAATAATACAAATATGAAAGTTACTGAGTGTCTTGATATAGATACAGATGGGCCAAAAAGCCCGAAACACGTGTCTATGGTTTGCTCTATCTTGGGTGCTAAGTTCGATTATTAACTTCTGTAACACCAATAAGTGGCTTAGGAAGATGGTCTGGAAGATGCCCTCATATGGCTATCTAACTGCACCACCAACCGGTTGACGTTCTCCTGATTCTATAGCTAACATATAACATATAACCATCTAGGCCGGAATGTGCTGCTCTGGATTTGTATGGGCCATCTTTTGTATCCTCTAAGGCAGCTATGATGGCATACTGAAGAGATTCCGGTAGATATTGAGGTTGTTGGATATTTATGTGCTGGATATTTATGACAGCTGCAACATTATCATAAAAGGACTTCTGTATGTCAGCTAGATGACGAAAAATTGGATTCAGACATGAAGGACTTTCCTTCCTCTGATTTCGGCGGGTCATCATTTGGGCGAAAACTTTGCTGATCTGCCCAGAAAAAGTTTCTGCTTCTGCTGCTCAAGAATTTCGTGCAAGACAAATTCATTCGACCGGTAATATGCCAATCAAACAAATCTATGTCTGCATACTGATGGGACATTTCTTGTGCCGGTGAAACCACTTCTGGAACTATACTTTAGAGAAGTTTCCCTTTTACTTTATTCAATTCCAATAAGGAAGTCGAACAGCATCGGTATCGATTTTAAAATGTTCCGTTGAACACCAAACGAATGAATAATCCGTTTGAATACTCATTCACTTATGTGCAACCCTATTCACTAGCAAATAAAACCTCTACTTCTTTCCACCTCTTTTCATAGAATAAGGGTCCCATGTTCTATGTGTCCGCGTAATCTGAATTCATGTTTCATAATGATGTGCATTAGTATACATTGCATCGCGCGTTGATTGTTGTCCACTGTAAATTAGTTTATCCACAGAATATATATACCATTTGTATTCATGATATTCGTGAGGATTCATAGGAGTTTTCAATAGACTACAATCATCAGATCTATAGATGAAACGAAACGACTGAGATACGGTTTCATATATGTGATTTTTTCGAATGAAATTACTTTCCACACCGAACCTTTCGAAAATCCGTAGGAAGTGGATATTATATTTCAAGAATATTCAATGGGTATGATTTATTCAACTTCACTACAGAAATCATCATTGTGCATTTTTTATCACTGATATATATATAAAAAACGAAACATATGAAAGAGGTAAAAGAAGTACAGATGTAGTAAAGACAGTGTGATTCATAATTCCTGTTGCTTTGAATATCAGGTAAATTCACAGTTCTGGATAAATTTGTTGACTGCAACTATTCACCGTTAAGATTAAGTGACTGGTACCAATAAAACGATAAAGAAACTATTTTTGTGATTTCACAATGAGATGGCTTGCGAAATACGGGGTGTTTCCTTACTACAGTACGAACTTCAGAGAGTGATTCATTAGGTCATTTTGAGAAAAAAAAGTTATATATAGCTATGAATTTTGACAGAGAAAACAATTCCGATTTTCAAAAATAATTGGGTGATTTTGGGTGAGTCTCATGATTTTAAAGTAATAATTTAATTCAGAAATAACGCTGCAAATTACAAGAACGATCTGACATTTCTTCAGTTCAAGGAGTAAATAAATCTCGCGTCCCAAGATTGGTAGGACGTAGAAAATTTTTCAAAGATTTACATACACATTAATACTAATTTATATAAACCTTATTTGATAAGTGCTTATATAAACAGAAAGATAGCATCTGAAAACACGTAAAAAACATAATACCTAGCAGAAAAAGACCGCATAATCAGACAAATGGATATACACTCCTCATTCATGTATTTCAAATAGCAGCCTCAATTACTTTTTATTCATGAGTTGTCAGTTATTGGAGTTTTTTTGGTATAACAACCTTGAGTGAGTTTTTTATGTATAGTTTGTCAAGAATAGGAAAACGTTTCAAAATTTTAACTTGAGACCACCTTAGCTGTGCGCAGAAGACAGGAGTGGAAACGCCCACAGCCCAGTCAATAGAATTTGTCTGTTGTGAAGTGAGCATCGCGGGTTAACCTTGTGTACAGTCCGAGCAGAAATAAAGCGTAAAGGGTATAATTTGAGTAATGTAACTTAACCAGGATGGAGTTTAAATCAAACCTAAATAATAAAGTGCCGACAAGTCAAACAAGGGAAGTTATAGCCAATGTAATTTTTTTATGCAACGAGAAGCGGCAGAAAATGAACCTGTAAAAGACTTTGAAAAAGTTCAAGAAAGAGCTACTATGGCAACTGGCGTAAATTTAATCAGTATACAAAAAACTTCCAAGGAATATAAATCGATTGAGAATGGAGAAGCCGCCGCTTTTTATAATATAAAAAAAATATAAAAAAAAGAATGCCGATTTATTATTAATTATTATAATGTCGATAAAAAGATTCCAACTCTTTGGCGCATACATCATAAATTTAAATCCGAAAATAACTATGTTGGTTCCTACGAAAGCTTGAGAAAAGTTATGCATGACATGGGATTTTGTTGAAGGAAAACGAAAAATAATCGAAAATTATTAATGGAAAAACCAGATATCGTTCAGTTAAGAACAAATTGTTTGCGAAGTATGAAAAAATTTCGAGAAGAAAAGCGACTCATAATTTTCATGGAAGAAACCTATATTCATTCCTTGCATACCCACATAAAAACCTGGAATGACAACACTAGTAAGGTACATAAACCAGTATCAAAAAGGCAAAGACTAATAATAGTGATGGCGGGCAGTGAAAATGGTTTTGTGAAAAATGCTTATTTGAAATTTAGATCAAATACGAAGTCAGGTGATTATTATAACGAGACGAATTTCACAAATTATATAAAATGGCTACAGGAGATGCTTATTCCTAATTTACCACCAAAAAGTGTCTCAGTGATAGACAATGATCCCTAACACAATGTGCAGGTAAATAAGTGTCCTACTTTATGTAATAGAAAGATCAAAATGATGGAATGTCTAAGGCAACGAAATATACCTTTTACAGAAGATATGTTGAAAATTGATTTGTATAGTCTAATTAAAATTCATAAACCGCGATATAAAAAGTATAAAATTGATGAAATTATGAGCGCCCACGGGCATACCGTTCTAAGGCTTCCTCCATACCACCCTGACTTGAATTTAAGGAGTTTTTTGAAAATAGATCTGATTTACCTACAAATTTTTAAATGAATATCGACTACTCATTTGAAATAACCTCTCTGGTTGATATCGAAACTTGAGTTAATCTCAGTATTATTTCTTATAGAACAATTATTAAAAAAAATATGTCTGAAATTTATACCTCGATCAATATTTGTGACTCCAGGGAATAAAATGAAGAATAAAAATGTTTCGTAAATATCCAACACGGAATATGCGAGAACACGAAAGAATAGAAAAAAATGCTAAGAAAAGATACGCGGGATTACAGGATTCCTCCCGGAGGCTTTCAGTCAACAATTTGATTGTACGTAGTCGGGAGAATACTACTAGAAAAAATATTACTTTTTTCTCGTGGGAACATTACGGTTTGCACATTTGGACGAATTCAGCGACAGATCGTATTCGGCAATGGAGGTGTGAGGTAACATTTTTTGTTGTTGCTACTGGTTGATACAGTCTTAATTTTTCTATAAAATAATAATCCTAATTGATTGCTTTTCGAAGTAGGACTGTATCATCTTAAGACTTATTTACTTTTGAGAAACTCAAAAACAGGTCATCTAAGATTTACAGTACTTACCTGTCAGCCATCCAGGAAACGCTCCCTGCAAATTTTACTCCAAATTCATATTGGATCACAAATGTGAAACTTTCGGACTTACTGACTCTAGACATAATTCATTTTATCATAAGATTTCAACAATTTTATCCATTATGATGCACTGTTTGGAACCTATGGTGAAGTAGTGAATATTACTGGAGTTTTTTCATAACACCACCTCGACACGTGTTTCCATCACCAAGTGACCAACTTCAAGAGGATTATCAAATTTGATCTTCCTCTCACTTGGTGATCATCTTCACCAAGATGATCACCAAGTGATCATCTTGGTGATTATTTTAACACCGTTATTTCAACACCTCGACACGTGCTCTTGAAGATGATCAATTGGTGATCGAAACACGTGTCGAGGTGTTAAAATAACGTTTTGGTGTTGGGAAAAAACTCCAGTAATATTCATAATTTTTTCCATGTTGAACGTAATTATCTTATAAAGTCAAATCCTTTTAAACCATTAATTTTTATCAGTACAAAACAAAACGGAATAATAAATAATGTTAAGTCATTTTTCAACAAGCTAGACAGATCAGCAGTGAAGTATATGACTAGTTGAGAAGAAATTATGTGAATTATTCAATATTTGGATATTTTATATTATTTTATATTTGAACGAAGTTCCTGTTCTATAAGCATGTCTACACAAAACCTTATTCACATTTTAAACAGAAATAAACAGCATTGTGAGTGAAAAAGTATACATTTTTACGTCATTAGATGTGGATTTTAATACTTAATTTAGATATAATGGCTGCTCGATTATAACCTCGTATAAACCAGTGGTTAAGCTATTAATTATGATTATTGATAACAGAGGAATGGAATTGAAATAATTTTTGGAACAAATTTTATTCAATTCATGGAATAATCCGATTACGTTCATATTCAACAATAGTTGAATTAATAAAAATAATGAATATGAGCAGTGGTTGGTTGATTGAAATAATCCATCTGCCCACTTCTGGCAGACATATGAATGAAACGTTTCCAGGGAAAGTTTGTTTTCCGAAAATAATTATGATTTTAGGTTTTGTTTTGCAAAAAAGAACATTTTGGATGGTTTTCAGTGTATACGAAATTATTACCTTTTAGAGCTACTGTTGAAATGATACTGATATTTGAGTGAAACATTTAAATCTTAAAAATAGTGGTGAATGCGCTGTGCTAATTCTGAGTTTTGGTGGATTCTTCGGGTTTGCACAATAAAATTTTAATATGAAAATGGAAGAATATTCTCATATCTGGATAATATAAAAATCTCAAGACTCTCTTGAAATTAAAAGACCTGAACAGTAAACACCAAAAGTGCATAATTTTGAGAATTATCTGTAGGAATTCAGATTTTGTTCAAAACTTCACAGTTTTATGAGCTGCGTGAAGTTGAATTTCTAATTATTGGTGAAATTCTAGAAACAACAATATGATTAAAGGCAGAAAAAATAAAGAAGAATTCATCGTCATAGTTGGTGAAATTTTCAGAATTCCAAAAAATTTCTTTCTAATACATTTTACTGCTACATCTCTCATATCATATTATATATTGTAGAGACTGCGTGAATTAGGATAATTTTTGTTATCTAAAAGAAGCGTATTAACACACTCATATTCAATTCAACATACAGGAATGATTGTAAACAGACATTCATCCAAAATAAGCATTTGTAATTTGATAGATACTTTCATGGGAAGTGCGTTCAAGTGACTTGGCACATTCGATTCCCGTTTAGAGGTTCAACTCAGTACACTTCGAACTTCACTATTTAGGAACTCTTCCATTTGGAGAACGTTTATGTGGAATAAACTTCCTGAGAATGATTCCAGCGATTCAAATCCAATGTGAATCGCTACTTTCGCATAGGCACCGCTCTTAGAGCGCCTTAAGGGTTTTCATTTAGTGCTTGTGTTTTGACCTTGAAAAAATAATTAAATTTATATGGAAATCACGAATACAACAGTTCAAGTGAAAATAAATACTTATTCTAACAAAATACATTCAATTCTCATATTATTTGGAGCTTAATGGATTGAACATTGTTGCTTTTTGCTAACCTTAACAACCTTGTAAAACTATTTTTTTGAAGGACACTATGTTCTTATTCATCATGGATTTTTAGTGGTTACGTGTATATTTCCGAACATTTCCATTTAATATATTATTAACCTAATAGTTTGTTCATACTAGAGTGGTCACTGATCATTTTTTTGATTCTCCAGTTATGGATTGAATTTTCATTACATTTTCTAGATGCCAACTACGGAGAGTCAAAAGGCTACTTTTGTTATCACAAATGACATCTATTAAATTCTTGAAAGTCAAGCTCTCCTTATCTCCATATTATGTTTCATGTTTGGATTATAACAGATAATAAGCATGTTAAATTTGTGAACAGAATCCAAAGTAAATGAAGGCATTCAAGGTGGAGAAAATTTTGAAAAGACTCAAAATACAAAAAAGTTGCGGAATATCATGGTTTTTATTCCATTTCATGGTTTATAGATATTCATGTACTCGAAACATGTACAGCACTGAAAGGCAAAATTTCAACTATCAGTTATGCAGAACTAAATATATGGATCGGAAATATCAGCGCCTTCGACGATACTAATGATAATAATTGAGAAGGATTGACGAGACAAGCTGCAGATAGACATACTACTAAAGAATCTGTGCAAGAAACAATAATTTTGACCTTGTATTATAGAGTGGCATCCAGACTGGTTCAAACATGCTTCAAAGAACTGAAGAAGCTGGTAGTCAAGAATAAATTGACAGCAGTAGACTATAACAAACATCAAACATGTACAGACTGGTACGAGTAACCGCTATTCCAAACAGTACCACGCCAAGAAATTCAAGTATACCTGTTTCAAGAAAGTACCCCGAGGAAAATGTTCAAAGTAAAACACAAACTTTTGAGCACTGCACTTTGAGTACCTACTTCTAGATAGCTTTGGCTGCTAGGTTGCTAGAGCATCAAAAATGTAGTGAGTCAGAATTTCTTTCTCACCCCCAGTACCATTCTGTGGACTCTTCTATAGCAGAAATTTTGGTAATGAGTATTTGAGTGACACCATCTTTAGGCTTTAGTTCTTTGAAACTCTAACACTAATTCCTCAAAAAACCAGCTGATTAAAACCTGGTCGACTCCATCAAAAATACAACATCCGCATCTATATACAAAAAAATGTGGAAAATTTCAATTGCATTGTTGTGTTTTGGTTGGTTTCCGGGTTTTTTCGTGGTCTTCTTTGATTACAATCTCCAAAAGTTTCAACTGCAACTGCGGCAGTCATCTAAGAGTTTCAGTTAATACGTCAAGAAGAGTGCTTCGACCACGCCACTGATGATGACTTCCGCGGTTGCAGTTGAAACGTTTAGTGATTGTAACCCAGGATGAACAGCAGTTCATCCTGTCCATCCATCCATCCTGCAGTCCATCCTGGATAAAGGATCAACTTTTGATCCTTCATAATGCTCGGATCAGACCTTCTTTGAAGTATTGTTCTCATGTATGGAGCTCTACCCCCAAACATACCGTGAAATTGCTATATTCTATCCAGAAAAGAGCCATCCGCCTGATTGGGGACGCGAACATCACGTGCAACCTTGATAGCCTGGAATATCGAAGAAAGGTTGGAGATTTGTCTCTCTTCTATAGACACTTTCACGGGAAGTTTTGAAGTGACTTGGCAAATTTGATTCCACCAAGAGCGGTACATATCAGAAATACGCGACGGACTGTGGGTGCTGATCGTTGTGAGGTTCAACTCAGTACATCTCAAACTTCACTGTTCAAGAACTCTTTCATCTGGAGCACTGCGTTTATGTGGAATAAACTAAAGGTTTTTCCAAATGGATTTAATCTCCGGCGATTCAAATCCAATGTGAATCGCTACTTTCGCCCAGGCACCGCTCTGAGAGCGCCTTGAGGATTTTTCTGTAGTGCTTCTGTTTTGTCCTGAAAAAAAAAGACCACGGCAAAACCCGAAAACAAACTAAAACATTGACGCCAGTCCTGAAAGACTACATTCCTATATGAATTGCTTCCTTTGTTCTTTCGGAAGTATTCCACAGTTCATTATATAAAGATGGAGAAGTAAAAAGCCAATAGAGTTTTTCCAGTAAGTGAAACATTTTGTTGAGGAGGCGAACAAAATCAATCGAATTCCCTCTCAAATACGTTTGAAGAATTATCGAAAACTAATTATCACCGAACAGCCCCCCGTCTTCAAATGATTCCTATTTCAATCGCCCAGGGAGAAATTCACAGGAAAGCACTACCGTCTGCAGATATATGGTTAATGAAGACGAACTTAACCACTGTTAACCCCAAACAACAGGGCGTGTGGCTTTCCATTTTGAATTTCAACTGCTCAGACCTATCAGAAATACCCTCGCAGTGAGCTTATATTTCCCAGAGCCAACGTAATCCCAAATCATCTACAATACGCCGTATACAAGCTGACAAACAAACGAAATCTCTGGCAAAACTTTAATTAAATATATGTGGTTTTCCTGACATGGGGATATACATCAGTTATGTTGTGCAGGCGAGAGGAAATAAGAAGCGAGTGCGGTTTCCAAGTCAAATGTTTGCAGAGAATTATTTTATTTTCGCTCCTCGAACTTTCGCAGTATCTTCTCTGAGCTGGATTTTTCATTGGCGTCGCTTTGGGTGGAGAATTCGTTTGCAATACTGATATATTATGTCCAAGATAAGGGGCTTCGGAAACAATAAAAGATAAAGCAACGGTTAATTGGAGAAAAGTGGCGCAAGTGGATGATTAATACCACCAACACGCTTTAATTACAAGGCAAACTAAAAATTTGAAACTAATTTAAGATTGTGTTCAACGTCGATAATAAGTTCTACGGCTTGATGGAACTAATAACGTTTCATGAGTCTGAAATCAGAATGAATCTATTTATAAAACTTCAATTTGTTCTAAAAAAGGATGGGGTTCCAATCTGGCAAACAGCTCATACAGTATAACAATTTTCAATTGAAGGTAACTCATATACAAAATGAATTGAGAGCTAACGGCAATAATGTTAAATGTTTGAACTAAATTCTTACCGGAGTCATTTTTATTTTCTATGCATCGCCATTGTAAATGATTGAAAAGTAAGATGATTCCATAAAATTTGCCCCCCGTAACAAATAGCTTCTGCAAATCGATAGAATGTACGAGCGAATAGGTGAACCAGTTCGCTAAATACTCTGAAACATCGGTAAACCAGTCATTCGGTTTCTTCATTATCAAGCGTCCTCATCTGCATACGACTTTGTTTTGTATTAAATATATTTTATTAAATAGACTGTTATATTTATTAACTTTAAAATATAAGATAGAGTTGGCCAATACTTGTTTCTCAAAATACATTATCATAGATTTCCATCACATTCCCACTTTATTGTGAGATAATTATTTGACCTAGTCATTAAACTCAGGTATAAATGTTCGTTAAACTCAGGTATAACTGTCATTAATTAGTTCGTAGAATATTATTAGTTTCTAGATAGATAGTAATATTTTAAAAAGTATATATAAATCACAATGTATGTAGAATTCATTTTCTTAGTGAACACGCTCGAAAAATCTACTGTGCAACGAAACACGTGTTGCGGATTTGTTAATCTGTTCTAGTGAAGATCTCACAATAAAGTGTTTTTCAAAATACATCAACTTTAAAATAGTTTTTGAGATAAGTAAACAACTGACAAATAGCTGAATAATATGATTGAATTTTATTATTTCTATAGTATTAAGATGGATGCCGTAGCAGGTCAAAGTAATGTACAAATAAAGCGGAAGCTCATGTCGTTAGAAGAAAAACATATTGTCTGTTGAGTGTACGAAAATTTAAAAAATACACTCCGTACAGTGGAAGCTGTAGCCCAGTGTTCATTTTTAACGGGAATAACCGTGTCGACAATTGAACGCATTGTACGTGAAAAAAAGGTGACTGGGATTGTGCAAGCTCCAATAGTACATTGTCGTGGTAGAAAAAAAATTGAATTGGATGAGTACCAGAAAAATTTTATGCGTTATACCATTCATTCTTTCTTTTTTGAGAATAAAGCCCCAACCAAGTATTTATAATAATGGATATTTAGCACCCCACGCTTTTTTACAAATTTTTTTTGAAAATATAGTTGATCTGATTTCAGACTTATTAAAAGTCGTGAGATTTTTCACAATAATAGTGGTATTTTTCGTTCGTTTTTGTTTTGAGCTTATTAAAAGTTTTTTTTTTAACTTTTTAGTTCGATGTTCTTTAAAAGCGTGTTTTTTAGTTTCTTAAACTATATTTATTTATTTAATTTGTGTTGCTATCAAAGCGTGTTTTTTAGTTTTATAAACCACTATTTATTCCAATCAGTAAACTCTTTTTCAACCCTTTTCACAAAAATCTCCTCTCCAGTCGTGCCTCAGACAATAAATAGCGGAAAGCCTTGTAATGTAAAGGGAAATATGAAGATACTTCCAGACAAATATTAAAGTAAAGTTTGTTTCATTATTCCCCTTTGTACCGAAGTAGTTATTAAAATATATGCTGTCTGACACTTTTCTGAAATAAGAAACACTTCCAACACATAACGAAGGAAATAATGAGAGTATTTTAACAAATATATTTGAAGAAATCAAAGGGCAATTTGTTACCCTATCGTTTTCCACCCCAACAAAACTACCGATACCTACTAAATTAACGAATACTCTATATTTTTTGAAGAATTACACTCGAAATATTATAATGAATGGGTAAGTATATTGCGAAATACCATGTTCTGAAACTTATTCATAGATGAAGATTTGTTTTTCCAAATCAACGATGAATCATTGAAAATATAGTGATTTTAATTGATGGGTAACATACTGTTGAATTGAGTTTATGGTTTTTGGATCTACCTATAAAATCAACTATGAACCCAGAGCTCGTTATCCAACACCAAGGTCCTATCGGTGACAATAAGGTCTCATCAGTGGTGCTAGGCTCAACCATGAATGTATTGCTAGACTCTATAGTCCCTAGAATACACGTCTGAAAAAGTGAATGCTATCAGTTTGTCCCTTATGGAACCGCTATCTATGGGATCGTAATTCTCTAAGGCTGTCAATTGCAAAACTACCCTTCGACATTGACCGCCGAACGACTGTACACTGCAGGGCAGTTAAATGAAAATAACATCCCAAAATAGTGCTGTCTGGTCTTGGAACTCAAATGCTTTGTTTTTGGGCTCTGTGAGCCCATCCATTTTTGCCTTGCAATGAAAGTTGCAGTGAAAGACAAGGATGAAGAACCTCGTTTATCTTTGATATTTGTGGATTGAGTCTTCTGTCGATCCTATAAGTGGCGTAAGACGTAATTGTGTTTATTTTCTACAATTTTAGCTTGAGGAAATATGAATATATGTATATTCAAACATTACCTGAAATGAGTCACAACCAATCAATTGGTCAATTGTACCTACCTCATATATTAACTACTGCGACTACTGTATTTACAGAAGATCATTGGAAGTTTTCACATAATTTCAGTGTTGAAAATGCTGTCATCGAAGTATACAACAAATAAATGAAGTTTTCGAAATAGTTTTATTTATCTAACGTAATTATGCAAACACGATTAATGATTTATCATTAATGAGTAACGAATTCTCATGTGAAATCGATAATTACAGGATAAACTGTTTTAGGCTCGGCATTCCAGTTCTTTTTTACTAACATTAGCGTGTACGTCAAAAAATCAATAACCAACAATGTACAAAGATATTTCCATAATGTATTTCAATTACCAGGCCTGAAATTGTTTTTCAATCAAAATCTAATCGTTAATGGTAGTAAAGATGGTATTATTGCATGAATCAATCCAAAGTTCGATACTCTCCATTCTTCCTCAGTGTGTAGTAGTTTAATTCGAATCAAATATACTATATCAAGGAGGTGTAAAGTGAGTTCGACTTATATCAAGGAGGTTACGTATAGCGTCATCTGTCTGGGAATATATCAAGCAATAATGTCGATATACCAAGGAGGTTAAGTACAGCGCCATCTGCCTGCGAATAGATCAAGCAATGATCTCGATCAAATACAGATCCCGATATGAAATGGAAAGGAGAGTTACAAACAAACAAACATACATACATTCAGGTGAAGCTATTATAAAGCGTGTAAAAACAAATTCATTTTCAACAAAATATCAAACTCCATTGTAGAGAGAAATATTTGTTGGTGGGAAAAAAATTTGCTTTCTACATCTCCATCTTTATACAAAAAGTTGTGGGAAAGCCAAAAACTAATTTCTCCTAAAAATATAACCCTTCCAATTCATTTTTGTTGAATTGAATACCGACCAGAAACAATAAAAAAAGCCACACGTTAGTGTAATTAACATAGACGAATTTTTTCATCGCAAAATTTTGGTATTGATTTTTCCTGCATACAAACGAATGCTTCTCCACATTTCAGTTATTTTCATAGAGTTTTAATTGACATATGAGTTTCAGTTTTTGATTCTACAATTACCACTGACTTTTGATACTTCATATGCAGATATTAAATTCCACTTTTAATCGAACAAGGTTTAATTGGGGAAGGTTTCATTCAGTTTGTTCGCTATGTCCACGGTTGCAATTAATTTTATATCTACCCCGTTTTCAATGATGGATGGAGTATTTCGAGATAGTCTGAACTTACAAAATATGTGGAGAATATGGGTTTTTTCGTTAATCAGTTGTCATCTCCATACGAACGACAACCCTCAAAAATGAAACTTGTTTAATTATGAATACACTTACCTGTTACTTAATGAAAATTAATAACACCGTCAATAATAATAATAATAGTATATATATATATATATATATATATATATATATATATATATATATATATATATATATATATATATATATATATATATATATATGAACTGAACTCTTGTTTGTCGTTTGTCCTTTTATGCGGTCTAACCGCCTTAGTGCAGGTACTGCAGGTAATTTAGGTAAATTTGCCTGTATTTGGGTTACATCAGGTAATATTCTTTGTGTTAGATCTTCTCTAGGTTTACTGTTTCTAGGAGTGTGTATTGTTGTTAGGTCTTGTTGTGTTTTGATTTGTATTTGTTCCTCGATAAGTGAATTATGACTGTTTAATTTATGGATGTTTAAGTTTTCCAAGATGTCCATACGGTTTCCCTTATTGACTTGTTTTATGAGTTTTATGTTCTCTGGTAGGGGGAAGTTATGTTTGTTTTGTATGGGGTGTGTTACGAGGTTTCATTTATATATTATTGGGTTTATGTATGTTTGTTGTGCTTGTCGTACCTTTGGATCAGTTTTTTCTTGATTTGGCCGATATAGAATTTGTTGCAGTCCGAGCATTGTATGCTGTACACCCCGTTTTGGTTTTTGTCTTCTTCTTTTTCATAACTGATTATTTTTTGTGTTACTTTCGTTTTTGGCATGTATATGATGTTGATATTCAGAGGTTTGAAGATGTTTGTTAGTTTTTTTGGTTTGGTGACCTACGTTCATGAATGCTGTCCATCGTTGTGTTATTTTATCTGTTGGAGTGGTTTGATCCTTGTTCTGTATTTTTTGTTTGATTCTATTTTCTAATTTTTCTATATACACCCAAAAGACAATATTCCTTATTGCATGTTTCAAATTAACACTCATTCTTATTGCATAGCTTAAGGCCAGAAAAAACTATATTTGAAGTACGAAACCGACTATGTAACTCTTCATGAAAGTTCGCGAGAAAAACTTTTCTTGGTGTCAGTATCTCTGGATATTTTCGCAACTCAGAACTCGCTTGGCTTATTAACGAGAGGATTTTATTCGCTGTTTCATCCATTCATCATTCATCCAAATAATGAAAGAATTCACTCAAAAACTGAAATAAATATTTATTTAAACGAAACGGGGGAAAAACTTCAGGAATAAACTTACACTGAAATGTTAATCAAAAATACAATAAATCACCAAAAACTTACAGTATACCTACTGCCACCCAGCAAGATCGAAGAAAAGGAGATGTGCTGCATTGCTGGAACCTTTTCTGAAGATCAATAGATACTGAATGAATTTCTCAATACTGTCTCTTTCTGATCTTGACCTCCCTCAATATTTATGAAGATTCATACGCTGACATTGCAACTTTAATCACTGTAGTAAGGTAAAATGCTCAGTATATAATCTGTGCAAAGTTTGCGTATTTGCGTGTTTTTTATTTCTATATCCTGTGATCATATCAATTTTGATGTCTATGAATTTGGAATATTGAAAGGTGGAATTCTGAATACTGAGTGTTTTTGTCTTAGAATATTGAAGTTGAGGTTGGAACATATTTCAATTCATGTATTCGCTTAAATAAATTTGAATTATTTCATGATTATTTTCCACATTTGACGATATGGCATGAGTTTCTCTGTAGTAATAAAAAACTATTAATAGACTGTTTTACGGTAATGCAGTTCGGTGAAACCGAATCAAATAATTCTCCTGTTTGTGTATCGCATTCAGCTTTGGTTTTCGCTTGTTGAAACCAATGAAAGCGAAGTGATGCTTTCAAATTGAAAAGCCCGCTGGAAATGTTTTTTCATTTTCAACAAATTCCCCTTTTTATACCGCTCGCATTTTTATCGACAGGAATACTTACTCGGAATAATTTTTCATCTTGATGAATGCCTAACAAAACGCCCTTTCATCAAACCCAAAGGTCTGACGTGTACATCGACAAATAAATTATTAAAGTGGTGAGAAGGAATTTTTGAGCCGTTTAATGTACCTTTCGGTGTCGTTCAAAGGACCCTACTAATTTACTGAAAACTTTGTTCGCGCAACTAAGTGTTGGTAAATTCATGGAATATTATCTCGTGTACCTGAAAGGAGAAGTGCATTATTAATAGAGTAGTAATAGCAGACGTGTACCAGGTGTACAATGACGAAATTAGAATGGCTCTAATTGCAATTACTTCAACATACAGGGTGCCTGTTCAAAAATGTATAGCCTCAACACCTTCTCTCTTGGAAACACTATAAAAAACAAAAACACATTTTTTTCAAAAGATAAATATAACAATATTCCGTTTATAAACGATGCAGCTCAGATCATTCTACAAATCTACAGAAAATATTGAATATATCTCATTAGTTCTGACTTCCATTTACTGATATTATATAAAATGATTTGAAATCCCTGACAGAACTAAAAAGAAGAATTGAAAAAGAATAGCTGAAATTAACAATTATATGAGCGAAAAAACCTGAAATGAAATAACAGTGAAATAAAATACAAGTAAAAATAGAGCAATTGAACAAAAAATAAAAATAAAAAATTAAGAGATTCTAAGCCAAGTTACTTCACGACGTTAGTATCTACAATCGTCTTCGGGTGATGACTGGACTAATTCCTCCGAGAGATGACTGGGTTATGGGTTATTCGAGTACTTTCACTTGTCTCCGCTTTTCTATTTTTCGATTCACCGGTTTAGTGGGAGATGACCGTTTGGCGGGAGTTGGCCATTTTTCGCTTGATTATGGGTTTCCATATGTTGCGTATTTCTACGCTGGCTTGGCTGAATACGTTGTTGGACAACATGTATGCGGCTTCTTTGAATTTCCTCCTAAATCAATGTTCCTCCCTGTGTATGATCTCAGCTTGGGACTACTTGATGTTATGCTGATGTTCAAATATGCTCTCGTATTTCCTGATTTGCTGGTTTTCCCTCGCTGTGTGTATTTCTTGTGCTCGGCAATGCGAATATTCAATGGCCTCTTAGTTTCACCTATATAGGATTTTCCGCACTCACAAGGTATCCGGTAAAGGCAATTCTTGGAATCGCAGTCCGCAGTGGCCTGTTTTTCGTGAGGCTGCTCGGATAGTGTTTCCGGATCTAAAGCAGGTTCTGATGTTGTACTTGGACCCAATTCTTCTTATCCTTTCCGATAATCCTCTGATGTGGGAAAGTGCAAGTGCTGGTTGTAGCCAAAGTCTGTTCTACCATCGCTTTGGAGTAGCCATTCCGTTGAAGATCATTTTTGATGATGTCTAGTTCCTTCTCGAGACCTTCCTTCGAATTACAGAGCACGAAAGCACGGTCTAATAGAGTCTTGATGATTCCTCTTCTAGTCTAGTCGATTGATGGTCGTGGTTTAGATACTGTCTTGTGTGAGTGGGTTTTCGGTATACAGATGTTTCCCACTTAGTGTCGGTTCGCTTCACCAATACGTCTAAGAATGGATTTCTTACGTATCGTATACGTTGTGGATTTCCTTCTCCATTGTGAAAGTGATGGAAGGTCTCATGCTGTTGATGTGTTTCAGGAAGGCGTCTAGTTCAGTATTCCCATGGTTCTATATTATGAAGGTGTCGTCAACGTATCTCAACCAGACACGAGGTTTCTTGTGGGCTTCTTCAATGGCCAGTGTTACAAACTACTCCACTTGAACCACTTAATTCTTCTTTTTAGTTCTTTCAGGGATTTCAAATCATTTTATATAATATCAGACAAGGGAAGACGGAACTAATGAAATTCATCATGAAACATTGTCAATCACCTTCAAACAAACATTAAATATATCATTCCACAAAAATAAAATATCGTCACCAGGATATCCTTTTCAAATTTATCAGTTGGAATAGAAAAAATTGTATAGTAATTACCGATAAAATTCTTTCTCAGCGTAAACACAAAACATATTTCCTGCTTTTTGCTGAATGTAAGTTAAGTGCTTTTTTATTGAACTATCGATTACCAATGGTTCTCGTTTAGTGTTCGGAGAAGAATTTTGTTCAATTTCTTCCTAACATCAAAGTTTCAACTTTGTTTTTGGAAGTCTTAGAAAGTAATTGAGTTTGATAAAAAATAATCAGATATTATCAGAACTTACATCGAAGTGATCTCCCCAGAAATACATTTAAGATAGTGTAGGAACGAGTGCTGGATCTTTATAGACTAGTTGAAACCACTTTTTTTCTTACATTCACCGCTCATGTTACTTGAATAAATGAATTTTCAGCTGCTTTCATTGCAGCACATTGATTCACCACACAGCGCATCAGAAACAATAGGAAAAAATACATCGCGTTATTATTTCACCAGTATTTCGGAACATGTGACATGACAGCGGATACGTGAACAGGGTTGCCATTTCAGATTGAAATTTAAAACGTACTCAAATACGATTATTTAAATATCACTGTTGAAACTCTAATTTTCAATATTTTCGGTTCTATTAGTCATATATGCATAGTGGCGTATTAATGGAAGTTCACAGGGAAACACCCCCCACTCCGAAATCTTGAAAAACATATCAATATATTCTAACTTGATTACAGACAAAAAAAAATCAATTTTTCGTAATCAATATCAACGAAATAAGCTGAATAGACCCAGGCCTAAGAAAGAGAACGGGTTTTTTGTGTTCAAAATTGGCTTTATGCATCAACGTAATCTCCAGCAAGAGCCACACAATCATTTTAGCGCCACCCTAATATTTCAATACCACTTTTGTAGAACAATTTATCTTTTGCCTCAAACAGCCTGTAGTCACTAGGAGCCAAATCTGGCGAATACAGTGGATGTGCGAGCTATTCGAAGTTAATTTCATGTAGTTTTGCCATTGTTTTGATTGACTTTTGATACGGTGCGTTGTCTTGATGAAACAACATTTTTTTCTTTGCCATTTGCGGTCGTTTCTTTGCAATTTACGCCTTCAAACGCTCCAATAACGCTATATAATGTTCACTGTTGATGGTATTTCCATTCTCAAGATAGTCGATGAATATTACACCATGCACACTCAGGCCATAACCTTTCAGCCAATTGTTGTGCTTTCGGAGGCTTTCGACGAGGTTAACCAGTTGCTCTCCTCTCAGATGGCGATCGTTTTGATTCCAGAGTGAAGTTATGGATCCATATTTCATCAATTGTCACATATCGATGCAAAAATTCCGGTTTGTTATGTTTAAACATATCCAAACACTGCTGAGAATCATCAAAACGTTCTAGTTTTTTGGTCAACAGTGAGCTCGCGCGGCACCCACTTTGAACAGAGCTTTCTCATAGTCAAATGTTCATGCAATATAAAGCCAACACGTTCTTATGATATCTTTACACTTTCAACTAACTCACGCAGCTTCACTTTTCGATCATTCATAACGATATTGTTGATTTTTTTAATGTTTTCTGATGTTACTGCCTCATTTACACGTCCACTGCGTTCTGTATCATCGGTGTTTCTACGACCACGTTTGAAGTCAGCAAAGCAACGTTCAATTGTTGTTTTTGATTGACATTAAAAGACGAAATTGTTTTTGATCCATTGTTTTGAAAAAAAAGAGTGCACTCTTGGTATACTAACTCACACGAAATTTTAACAGCTCTCTTCTGAAGATTAGTACTAACACTAACTGAAAACGCGGTGAACGCAATATGAATAGCGCCATCTCTGTGTTGGGCCCGTGACTTTTCAGCCCAAGTAGTACGTCAATTGACAAGATTATACATTTATTCTAAACAATTTCGCAAAATCAGTCGACAATCTGTTTATGACACATTTTTCCATAAATATTTATAAAAAACTTTTGTTAATAATGGCTCAGTTGTATTGCTCCTGATTGAAACAAGTTCAAGAAATAATTGGAAAGATTGAACAAATCACGTTCAACCATAACTATACCAGAGCAATACACTTAGTCCATGTTTTTCAACTGTATATGTCGTTCTTGACAAAAAAATGCATTTCACGTGTAGTGTCAGTGTAGTGAATTGTTTTTTGCTCCTTCCTTCTATTTGAACTCTACAAGGCGGATTGAGCGACATTAGACTTTTCTGGTTTACAAAACTAAATATGGTCCTGGCTTTTTTCGAAACAGGTTTTGATACCGCGTTTAGTCTGACCAATAAACTATCTATCGCTTTTATTTCATGAATACCAACCTTCTTCCCTGATTTTTAATTGGATTTATTTCACGCCAGAGTCCGATGGGCCAGAAGACATCCGAATCAATTTAGTTGAAATACCCTTATGATCGAGGTATAGTAATAGTAGTAGGAGTAGTAGAAAGCCAAAAACTTTCTTTCCCTAAAATTAGTTACTATCTAAAATTAGATAACCCTTTCAAATTAACAAGATTCCTTTAGGGGGGATTTAATCAAATAGGTGAATGAATGTCATTACGATGTCATTAATGACACAAGTAGATCAAACTTCAGTGTTCAGTGTTGTTTCAGGAAGGCTTTTTCTTCCAGATTTTTGTCTGAAAGTTACTTCTTTGTATGATCAACACATCTATGTATACAGTTACTTCTTTCAAAATTGATTACTTCCTTCCTTTCTTTGGAAGATTCCCACTTTTTTCTGTATCAAGATGCAGTAGTAGAAAGCCAAAAACTTTCTTTCCGAAAAATATAGTAATAGCTTTTATTATGTTATATCAGAAATTTTCCAAATTTCAGAGACATTCAAACAAATACACCGATTTACGACATAATTAGTATCATGATTGTTAAATTTCCGAGTTGCCGGTTTTATAAATCAACAACTCCAAGGGAAATGTTAATAAATTTTGATTTTCTCAACATAGAAATTCGGATGGCCTGATTATCAAAATTATTTATTAATAACTTTTGATTAAGCCCTTCAGGAACTATAATTATATTGCTGGGTGCTTATTCCAACGGCAATGAAAAAAATTGTAAAAAAATTGGCAACGCTGTCAGCAATCCTATGACAATCAAACTTTCATAACCTTCATTTTATTCATTTGTGAATTTTGCATTTGAAACTAGGTTCTCAAGTGATGTTTTGTCTGTTTGAAGTGGAATATTTTTCTCAAGTGTTGATTCGAGTGAATGAAAAAATATTAATAATTAAAAATATAGTTATTGTCAATGCTAACTAATGAGCAAATAATGTACTGTAGTGTGAAATGTCATTCTTGTTAAATTTTCGAAACCGTATTGGGCAACGTTGCCAGGTTTAGTGAGAGTCTTTAAAAAGATGGAGAAATCTTCATAACTTATGATTTAAACAAGACCCATTACTTTTTTGAGCTATTTACTCAGTGGGTATTTGCTATTGACACTGTCAGACTGTGTATCGATTGTTTTATTGAATCAAATAGAAAGCGGCGTTCTTTAGTTTTCTCACATGCTCTCATCAATTGATCCATGTGACACCAGATCCATTTTTTTAAATATACCTTCTTTGGGTATTTATTCTAAACAAATAATTCGAGAATAGGAACTGTTCTGAATGGTGACTATTTTTCCAAAAAACAATATATCATTCATGTTTTGTTTCTCAAAACAGGCCACATCGTATCGATACATCATTCATCAATTACTGAAATTGACCAAGTTCGATGACGTCAAAGTAAGACGACCTTGACAACTTTGTAACTTTCCGAGAAATTAAATCTAACCAACTTCTAAAGCAATCATGCGATAATAACGACTTACCGCCACTGCACGTTTTCTTGCAGTTGTTCGTTCTCACGAATAGGTGGTAGTTTATTCCTCCATCGTGTCACTTTCGGGTTGAGAAAATTAGGGGAAACCTGACTTTGCCTGGCTGGGGGAGGTTTCATGTGCCATTTATGTTTAAAGTCAACTTTTCACTTTTTGGTTCTCATTTGGTGATGGAAAATAAGGCCTATGTTGAAATGACACCGTGTTATGTCTGGATAAGTCGGAACACAATATCATAAATACATTGAAAGTCATAATTTGTTGAAGAATTATCGTTTTTTGACTTCCTATTGAGCAAAACCTGGGCTGGTAAGCCCTGGTCGAAAGAAACGTTACGTCTACTACTGTGGCAGACATCTTCAGCAGTGTATGTATTGAATGCGAAGACGAAAGGAGTATTTCGTGTCAGCAACGACTAACTGGGGAGATCAGTGATCAATCGTATTTATACTACTAGGGGGAGGAGGGTGTGAAGTCTATGAGAATAATCACTCCTGATTGGTTTGCATTTGTGCTAGGTCGTTCTGATTGGTCCACGTTGTTGATAGGTGTGAGATGTCGATCGGGGTTGCATTTTAGCCTTATTGAGTACTGGATACCACGTTCTGTTTACTAGTATTCCTTTTACTTCTGTACTGAATATTTCAATTGAAAATCTAAAACGAAGTCTTCTCATTGATTCCATTACTGTTGCGGTCTGGCTAATGGCGCTGACTCATGCTTTTTATTTATACTATATAATTTCTATTTATGATTTAGGGCCATTCTGTTACTCCTCTAAAGTATGAATTCAATGTTTTTTGCGATCTTCGACATCGACAGCTATTGCCATAGGTAGGGTAGACTTCATTGGCAACGTTCCGAGCCACCTTTGTAGCATCATGGCTATTTCTTCTCCCCTTGAAATATATTTTAATAACTAATGAATACATTTTCATAAACGATGAAAGATCAATGATAAGCACCAAAAGTGGCAACAGAAAAACTGTGTATTAATTATGTGTGCAAGATAACAGTGATTACATAGAAATTCCATTTTAGTCTAGTTACCATGGAGTAACTTTTCGTTTCCAGGACAAATTCACCGAATTTATTTTATGGGATATGTAAAAAAATATTTCACTTGTACACAAGGAGCAATGCTAGAGATCATTTGTTTTTCTCTCAGACCTATACTTTCATATGTTCATTCTATGAACAATACAAATATATACTAGATGGGCTGAGAAGTTCCTAGGCAACACACAGACGGCGCTACTAGAATCAATTCCATATAACTTTTAGTTAATCTAACCTTCAAAAGACACGTGTACAAATTTCACAGCTATCGGACTATTGGTTTGTGGGACAGAACATTTTGAGTAAAGCAACTTTCGTTAATTTGAAGAAAATGGATAAAAAGGAATCTCATGTGTGCTTTTTGGCGAGAAAAAAATCTGAAAAAGCCAAGGCATGGCTTGATAAACATCATTTGGAATTTGCAACAAAAAAATGAATCGTTGAAAAGTTGTTTGCTGAGTTTAAAAAAGGACGATGCACGCCCAAAAGTGGCTGTTTTCGATGAAAACACTAAAAGAAGTCCATAAAATAATTTTGGATGGCCGCAAAGTGAAGTTGATCGAGATAACTGAGTCTCTAAAGATATCCGAGGAACGTGTTCGACATATTTTTGGCTATACGAAGGCTCTGTTCAAAGAGGGTGCCTCGCGAGCTCACCATAAAAACCTGAATTTTTGCGTCTATATGTGACAATAGATGAAACAAGGCTCCATCATTTCACACCAGAATCAAAACGATCGTCATCTGAGTGAACTGCACGTGGTGAAGCTCCTTCAAAGCGTGCAAAGAAGCAGCAGTTGGCTGGCAAGGTTATGGTTTCAAGGATGCGCAATCATCGACTATCTTGAAAAGGGAAAAACCATGAGCAGCGACTTTTACATAGCGATATTGGAGCGTTTGAAGGACGAACTCGTGGAAAAACGGCCCCATTTCAAAAAAATAGAGTGGTGTTTCATCAGGACAATGCACCGTGTTACAAATCAATGAAAATAATAGCAAAATTGAACGAATTGGGCTTCGAATTGCTTCCGCATCCACCGTTTTCTCCAGATCTGGACCCCAGCAACTCATTCCTGTTCTCAGACCTCAAGAGAATGTTCACTGGAAAGAAATGTTGCGCCGATGGAGAGATAATCTTCGAAACTGTGGCCTATTTTGAGGCTAAACACGAATCGTACTATACAGGGTGGGCCATCGAAAACTTGACATGGAGGTTTTGGGTACTAATCTTGCAACTCCGAAGAAACGCTCGGACAGGTCGATTTTTATTGGGAGAGGGAAAGTTTTTTCCCCATTTACAGCGTCGTCACTTCAACCCCAGAGCAGAGGGGTAAAAAATTCTTGGAATTTTAATAGAAAATAGGGGGCGAGTCGCACATTGTTTGAAAGATCTTGGAATTCTCTAAACAATGGTATATATTTTTTTAAATTAGGACGTATTTAAAAGATTTCTTTCCGATAATTAACTTTTTCAATTTTGTTAATAGCAACAAATTGTTGTACGCCACTGCTCAGTTGGAATGTGTTTGGAACTCTTTCATTTACTTCTTACGCTACTTTTTTGTTAATTTTTTAGCTCTTCTCTGATAAGAGGACTATTACAATTGAGAAATGGTTGAAAATGCTGTTTCTATTTCTCATTTCTATGTTAAAAGTGATATCTACATTATTACTAGTAGTGAGTGCCGTAAAGTGTTGCTAAAGAAATAATGGTTTACACAACTGCATAGAGGGTTGAACTGCTCTATGGAAATAGCCGCTGAACTGTTCAATCAACAACATGGGAAGAATGTGTCGCGACAGTATGTTTTTCATTCAATTGCAAAATTTCGCGCAACTGGATCTGTAACAAATGAGAAACGGCAAATCGAACCACCAGTAACAAATAAGGCGACACAAGTGGCAATTCCGGGCCATGTTGAGCTTGACCACACTTTGAGGACAAGAAAGTTAGCATTTGTTTCCGGGGTGTCACGAACTAGCATTCGGCGTATTTTAAAAACCTACAAAATGCATCTTTACAAGATTAAATTAACGCAAGAACTGAATGAAGATAATTTCGATCGACGTTTGCAATTTTGGAGCGATTTAAAATCCACATTTTGTTTTCAACATTCATTTCTTGTTCTTTTTTTCTAAATGGCACAGTTAGTCACCATAATAGTCATCTCTCGGAGGAATCAGTCCAGTCATCACCCGAAGACGATTGTAGATACCAACAATCGAAACGTCGTGAACTAACGTGACTTGGAATCTCTACACTTTTTATTTTTTTATTATTTTCTTTTTTGCATTCCTTTAATTTTTATTTATTCAATTATTATATTTTTACTTGTAGGTTATTTTACTATCATTTCATTTCAGGTTTATTGTTGCTTAATATAATTGTTATTTTTCAACTATTCTCTTTTTTTAATTATTCTTTTTTACTTTTTTACTTGTTTCAGGGATTTCAAATCATTTTATATAATAGACAATGGAAGTCCGAACTAGTGAAATAATTGTCGCTATTGGGCTTATTCAAATCCTCACAGTTTTCATGTATGGGTTGGAATTGTTGGTGACCATATTGTTGGCCAATTGTTTTTAGAAAGCAATTTAACCGAACAAATGTATCTGAAGCTTCTGGAAGATACTATTAATCCCCTTCTCACTGATATTATTGAAAATGACCACAATTATCGGGAGGATCTGTTAATATTTCAACAAAATGGGGCAGTATTTAGATCAGACTTTTCCGGATAACTGGATTGGGAGGCGGGGCACTATCGAATGGCCACCACGATCACCAGACCTTTCGCCGTTAGATTTCTTTCTGTGGGGTCATTTGAGAAGCAGAATTTACTGTACTCCTCCTGCATCACTCGAAGATTTACAGCAACGAATCACAAATGAATGTCGCCAGAAATGCTCCACAATGTTCGAGAACGTTTCCAGCTGAATGTCTATGCATGGAAGCTGGAGGTGCCCTTTTTAAAGATATCCGAGATCTTTCAAACGATGTGCTACTCGCCCCCAGTTCCCTATTAAAATTCCAACGGTTGTTCACCCCTCTGCTCCGAAGTTGAAGTGACGACGCTGTAAATGGAAAAACAAACTGTCCCCCTCCCAATGAAAATCGACCTGTCTGAGCGTTTTTTAGGATTTGCAAGATTAGTACCCAAAACCTCCATGTCAAGTTTTCGATGGCCCACCCTGTATAAAAATGGTACCGAAAAACTGGCAACTGTATTGAATAATAAAGATCAAATTTCATAAAAATATTTTTTTCTATGTTACCCTTCAAAATTTTTAACCAGCATTTAGCAAATTTTGTTCCGAATCTTGGAGTTTCATTGTCAAATTAGATCAAAACATTATAGAAATACGTCGACTAATTCCGAGTTGAAAATTTGATTCCCATCATCGTTTTAATCATGATCCACCCTTTCTCTCTACTTAGGTTACGGAAACATCCTACGAACTTGATATATTCGTAGCTCCTGTTTAAAATTTCATACGACATCCGTATGAGTCTTGGTATAACGTGTATGTTCCACTTTGAATTTCATATTCCAACCTGAGCAACCATCAAAAGATCCTTCAAAATCTAAAGAGGTTCAATGAAATATTAATAATACGAGTTGTTATAGAGCCAGATTGGATGAATAATTCGCAAAGGGTTGAAATTAAATGAAGATTTAACTTCACAACGCGAAATCCCTTTCAAATTATGAAGTTATTGAATTTTGGAGCACTGCTTGATTCGTTTATACTTGCAATGGAGTGAGTGAAAAAATTCCCAGACAACAGAAATTCTAATATCATTATTTACTTGGTGGAAGCATTGAACGAAACCTGAGAATATACTGGAAATTGAAATAACAATCAGGCTTCTTCTGATATTACTCATATTATTATAATAATATTTCAATGTGAAATTTAGCCCAATTCATTATTCAAACTAGTATATCGATGTTTGTTGAAAAAATGTATACTACTTTTTTGATGCAAAATTGATTAATTAATGCTGAGCAATGAGGTAATACAAATCTGTAAGTAGTACTAGTACTCTTTATGTATTGTTTTCAAAAGCAAATATCATTTCTAAATACACTTTTTCAATAATGTGGAAAATAAGGGTAGTTAACCCTTGATCAAAATTTCTACTTTTTGTTCTTCCCTGTACATCGTTTGGAAATTTATAATTTTGACAAGTCCAAGTTTTTTGCAATGCACCAATATTTATCAAGAATAAAATTTTCTGACAACTTACTGTATATTGAATATTATCCACAAATTACATAAACCAATTTAAAGCAAGTATAATTGTTTGTCTATTAATTGTTATATTCCAGTTATTACATGTACATCGATTCCATCAAAGGTTTTTGATTAAAGCGATCACAATATTTCGATAGAAAATTTGTACAGCTTAGCAATGGAACCTGAATAATTATGAATCTTAACCTGCTTTACTGACTTTGGAATGTCTCAGGGTTCAGATTTGGGACCTCTTTAATTCACATTATATTATATCCTTGAGAGATATTAGTTCCTTGTTCAAATTGTTCAAGAAGTTCTACAAAAATTTCATGACTGTAGTTCAATCAGTATAAGTCTACGACAAATTATTATTGTAGTAAAAGATCGAGGAGTATTCGATAAAAACATGATTCCTCTACAACTGATATATGTAATAAGTATATGTATAAAATAATGGTTACATCAAATATTATAGCCATGATTTCAACATGGCATAATCGACAAAATCCAAGAAATGCGAAAAAGTATTACTAGACTCAAATAGACGATGTTGTCAAAGTCACATAATAAAATCAGATTACGGTTTTACGCAATTGAAAAATGAGTCACGGTCAAGATAAGAAAAGTAGAACGGTTCCAACATTCACACCATTTACTTATTACCGAAACTACTCAGAGCACTTTGAAAATAATAAAAGTTATCATGTATAGCAGAAAAATCATTAATACGTCAAAATTTAGCACATTAATTAAATTAGTACACAACTGCAAACATTTTACAGTGACTTATATTCAAATTTGATGGAACTGATGTTTAAGAAAAGATTGTATTTTAGCAAGTTGCTGAAAATAAGAATAACAGTATTTATGTAGCTACATGATATGAGGCAATTCAATTTTTTCAGTCTCAGCTCTAGAAAACGTATTTTTTTATATTATACACAGAGAGAGAATGGAAAACTATTGATACTAAGACGTCACTTTTCCTGTAGAATAATAACTGACAACGATGTAACAAAGTCACATTATTTAATGAAAAAAATGAATTATTTCTCAAATATCAGCAACTTTTCCACTTGAAACAGGTCAGTGCAGGTCTTTTGTTTTTACTCACAGCTTCTCATACAACGCAGCTGCGTGGTCCAAACAGAACTGGCTGGTATCTCAATCGCCACAAAAGAAATAACCAAGAAAACAATTTCTGGCAAAAACATAACAATCTGCACTGATAGCAGACAAGAACTATTAGCCTTGAACAGACAGCGTGTTACTTCAGGGCTAGCACTAGAGTGCCACCAAGATTTAGCCAAAGCCTCGGTAGATAATAATATTATCCTGAGGTGGGTTAAAGGGACGACAGGAGTAAAGGTAATCGCATTGCCGACTCTTTAGCCAAGGAAGCGGCTGGACTAAGAATTTTAGGACCCAGTGGCACCCACGGCCTGATGACTTCGACAATTGCGGAACTAGTCCAATGTTACACCCATGCTCAATCTTTAAAGAGATGGGATGAAATCAAAGGATGTAACCTTGCCAGGATCACCTTGGGCGACCCTGGAAAGCTGGCGCCGAAGAAATATCTGGCGATGACCAGGAAAAATTTACGCCTTACAGTAGGATTTCTGACTGGCCACTGTCAGCTAAGGAAACACCTACATAATATGGGGCTAGTGGGCACACCTCTATGCAGGATGTGTGAACAGGAAGATGAGACTGTCAGGCATGTCCTGTGCGAGTGCCCGGAGTTATCGTCAATAAGAGAGTGTGTGCTCGGCGAGTCTTGGCCTACACCTGCCGATATAAGGAGATGTCTCCCAGTGACCTGTCCACCTTCCTGGAAAGGACAGGATGGACGATGACCTAGGAGGACAACTCCTCGGGAGAATGTACAATGGGTCACATGTGGCCTAAGTGCGTGGGCTTACACTCACCCTCCCTACTCTACAGATACAGATACAACGCAGCTAAATTTCACAATCTCCTGCCCAGTGAATTCAGATCCTACACATTGAAAAACTTTTAAAAAAATGAGTAGTTCACTTTCCTCATGTTGACCGTGGCACATGTGCTTACACAAAAGATTTGAAAATGTATGCATGTAACTGTAATTCATTTCAATTTTTTTTCTCGAAGGTTGAGTTTAAAAACACCTTTGCTGACACTCCGCCCGTTCACCTCAACATTTTTTTGTATATTCTGTATATTCTTACTTCGGGTGAATAAAGACGTTTTATTATTATTATTATCATTATTATTATAGAAATGCTCGTCCATTCAAGAAAAATACTATCATTTTCCCTCTCATAATACAGAACATCAAGGGGAGGTCGACTCGTGATAAAATAACTATTTAAATACGTTTTCCTCCAGCAATCAGCAATATCCCTAATGAGATTCCTTGTCTGAAAGACACGTAGTTATTTTACGATGGCTCCTGACACGTTATAGTCATTCCAACTGATTCCAGATTTATTAGAGCATCCCCAACACTCACACAATCTGGTCCAATATTCCTTTGTTTGCGTAATGATCTATTGGCAGCGCTTCACTTTCTGTCATTAGCCCCACAAGAGTGTCGGTAATTATTCATAATTTCCGACTGGTGCTGCCTGATCAATGGAAGCCAGAATAGTTCATGAGTTCGGTTTCGGATTCTAATAATCCTCTCATAGTCATAGCTTAATTACTTGTTGCTGAAAATTGTATACTAGTAAATATTTCAAGCGTCAAAATTTATGTGGATTGCTTTCTTGTACGAAACACCTCTTCACAACGAGAGATGTATGTAACTTTTTTTCACCTGAAACATTTCAATAAACTCTTTCATGGCTTACAACCATTGTGCTAGCCTTCCTATTCGGAAAAACTACTTTGATGTTATATTATTCTTTTGAAAAATGTTCTCCTCGTTTGCCCAATATGCTTGTTGAAGCAAAAACAAAAATAATGATAATAGTTGTTGTTCTGTCAAAATGCTTCTGAGGTTTCTGAAAAGGTAACACAATGAATTCAATTTGTTCATCACGAGAGTTCAGTGTGTTTTCCAAGTGAGATATGCATCCATGGTTTTCCTCAGAAACGCTCTATCATCTGTACTGTTGAGTGCTTTATCATTTATTTGAATTTGTACTTTTTCGCACTGTCTTTGGCGATTGTGGAATCTCACCAACTGAGTTTTTTCAGTATTGAGGTACAATGAATTGTTTCCGCACCAATTCACAACTGACTTCAGAGTACTTTCACACTTCTCAAATAGAAGATGATCCACATTACTGGACACCACCAAGGATGTGTCATCAGCGTACATCGTTATGAATGAATCTGTGATGAAGTTATCGATTTCATTTATATAAAGACGGAGTAACATCGGACCTAGCACAGATCCTTGTGGTACACCCATCGTGACGTCCAACCGCTCAGAACCAGTCATAGGCAACACTTCGTATACCATATGAATAATGCTTTGACATGAGTTGATATTGATTGTGGTGATATTGTGGTGTTGAGTTTTCCGGTTAAGGAAAGGTAAACTTCTTATCAAAATCACTCCATATCACTTCTATCAGTGATGTTGGAGACATTCTACAACTCGCGCAAAAAAGCCAACCGATGGAACAAATTATCAACAAAGTCTGAATGCTTTTAACAGAGACTTCTTCTTTCGACTGGATTATGGCTGACTTCACCTGTTTTATTTCAATGAAGCTGGAACTCCGCTGCAACCAACTGTAATAAAACAAAAAAGAAAGGCAAGAGAAAGTATCGACGAAGTAAAAAACTTCTTGTGAAAAGTATAGAACTTTTAGCGGACCGACTTCAGTATGAAATATGTAAAAAGAAAGAGGATAACTTATGAATTACTAGTACACGTAAAAACGCTGTTCAGCCAACACTGGAAAGCTCTCTTCAGAGATGTGTTAATATAACATTTTGTCGAGGGTCTCTAGTTCTAACTAGTTGCCTTGCTGTGAAAGACTGCCTTGGGAGTCAACAATAGGTTTGTAAATCTGCCACAAAAGAGTTTCCCAAAAAATAGCCACGAAAATAATTGTATTACAGACTAACAACAACTTAATACAATTCCATTGTTCTCTAAATGTTCATTGATTGAGTTTCTCATAACTTCCATGTAATGTTTTATCGATATTCGGTTAATAGTCGCTAAAGACTAATAGTAAGTAGGTTGTTACTCCCATTGGGATAGTCTTAGTGTTTACTATAGCTTCGAATGATTACGTACTTCAATGAGAGAGTAATAAAAACGAACATTTGTTCACAAAAATCATTAGAGTCTTACTGCCTCTTTTCTCAATCAAGAAAACACTGTTCGAGTACTCAGGATTTTCCTGAAGGTTATCCAGTAATTCATATTGAAATAAAGAAAAATGTTAGCAAGATCCTCAAAATATAAACTCGAATTGTAGAAAGTTATACACAGCACCTTGAGAAGGATCAATATGATCAAGGGCGTCGCCAACCGGGGGCAGGGGGGTCATAACCCCCCCTTAGAGATCAAATGTAGCAAGCCGCAAAGCGACCAAAGTGTGAGCAACTTACTTCCTTACCTAATAATAAATTCCGCATCGCATGAAAAAACATAAATACATTCACAAGGTTTAATATATATTGTAGAAAGTTTTGAAAAATTCAGAATACCATTAAAATTTTGACATCCGTTTTAAAAATCGCCGCCATTATCATCACGATATTATCATTGTGCATTACCATGCATTGTGTGCATTGCATTTCTTTCTACGACAGCCGTTCACTAGCATTCACGTTAGTTTTATATAATTTGTATGGGACATACCTAAAGTAGAATGTATTGTTACGAACATACAATTTTAATTGGTTTTGTGTACAATGTCATCTGTAAGTGTAAGTGTTCCTAAGAAACACCTACAGCCTACAGTTGAATGAATCGACTACAATCCCTGTAAAACCTAGTATTGCTACTCAATGCTAGATGGCGCGTGTTCAATGAATGAGCAAAAAGCCCTTCAGAATACTAGAAGAGGTCTTTAGTAATTGGGTTCAATTATCACCTCCCGTGAAGTACGTTTTGCTGAAGAAAACACTCCATCATTCGCATTATCTAAGTTACACCCGGCGCAGATGACAACTGAAAATCTGAAACAAACTTGTGAATCTATTGCCTAGTTTTATGATTTAGCGAAAATAAAGAAAGAAATCGAACTTTGGCAGCAATTGTGGCACGATAGGCTTAATCCAACAAATCTTACAGTTGTTGATGTCCTAAAAGAAATAAATTCCTTCTTTCCCGAAACGGAAAAAGCATTGAAAATTTTGATCGCTTTACCATGCACGACCTGTACAGTAGAGCGATCCTTTAGCAGCCTCAGAAGACTGAAAACATGGCTAAGAAGCACCATGGCAGAAGATCGCCTTAATGTTCTGGCCATGATGAGTGTACACAGATCTATAATAAATAAAAACCTAAATAATTTTAATGATAAAGTGGTTGAAAGTTTTACAAAAAAATCTCCGCAGGTTATGTTTTGATTAAATATTATTTTTGTTAAAATAGATATTTATTAATGTGTTTGAAATTTTTTTTTAGTTATTGTGCAGTCCTGATCTTATTTCCTGAAGCAGTCCTGATTTTATTTCAAAATACTTTTATTAACGTTCTTCAAAACATATACAGGGTGTTCCTTAAACGCATGCTAATATTTAAGGAGGTAATTCTTAGACCCATTTCAAGAAAAAAACTTCCTATGGACGTATGTCCTAAACGCCTTAACTTTTGAGATACAGGGTGGCAAAGTTTTCAAAAATAATCAGTTTTTTAATAATAACTGAGATAATTTTGTAGACATCTTTGGCATATTTGGTACATATGATCCATGCCTCAAGGCGCATTTTCTGATGTACAAAAATTTGTATTTTTTCAAACAGTGGCATCCCTACGGGTTTCGCATTGAATATTTTTGGGGAAAAAGTACTACGCCAATGCTTTCTTTTCAAAATAAAATCATTTTTGAAATCCTCATTTATTTTTGAGAAAATATGATGTCCTGGTATTTCTTTGTCCGACGCATGATTTTCACTCAAAAAAATAAAAATCGACAGAAAGCAAATTAAGAAATTAGATCAATTCATAAATGAATGAGAATCTGAAAATTGCTTCATAACGCATTACCAATTCCTTAATAATATTTGAAAACATAATCTGCAAAAAAATAAATTTTTCACAAAAATAAGTTTTATTTTATTTTGTGACAGTAAGTCTTAACGAATAGCACAAATTTGTTAATTAGTAATAATACCAAAACTGATTATAAAAATTGTTGGAAGTGGCCACCTGCACTTAGTATGCATGCTTCCGCCCTTCTACGCATGGAATTACGCACCCGTTCAAATATTCCCGGCGTATTTCGTATAGTTTCACACGAGGCAACTATTCGCTCTCTTAAATCTTCTAAAGTATTAACGGGAGTTTTATACACAAGAGTTTTAAGGTGACCCCATAAAAAAAATCTAAACTGTTGAGATCGGGGGATCTTGCTGGCCATTGCTGAGGTCCTCCGCGACCTATCCAACGATTAGGATAAACTGTATTTAAATGGTTTCGGACAATTACACTGAAATGAGCAGGGGCGCCATCGTGCATGTACCATATTCGATTCCTTAACGCAAGTGGCACATCTTCAAATAACCCAGGTAAGTCTTCTTCGAGAAAGTGTAAATAAGAACGACCATCAAGGCGTCCTGGTAGAAAAAATGGGCCTATTAGATGATCACCTATAATTCCTGCCCATACATTAACCGAAAATTGGTGTTGGAAATGGGTTTCGGTAATTGCATGGGGATTTTCTTCAGCCCACACATGATTGTTATGGAAATTTTGAATGGCATTCTGAGAAAAATTTGCTTCGTCTGTGAACAAAATTTGTGTCTCAAACTGCGGATTTAGTGCAATACTTTGTAGATACCACTGACTGAAGTTCACACGCTGTGGAAAATCTCTGGGGAGTAATGCCTGCACTCTTGAAATATGGTATGGGTATAACAAAAAATCAACCAAAATACGCCAAACAATTTGATGACAAATATCCAGAGTTCTAGCGATCTTCCTCGTACTCGTCTCAGGATGTTCCTCAATTTCTTGCAGCACCGCTTCCTCAACTTCAGGAGTTCTTACTACACGAGGTCTACCTTCCCTTTCTTGAAACTACCAGTTTCCCCAAGTCGACGATGAATATTTGAAAAGATTCGGCTATCTGGTAAGGCACGATTAGGATATCTTTCCTGATAAATGCGCCTGGCTTCTGTTGCATTACCATCGGCAAGGCCATATACGTAATGCATTTGCGCCATTTCCGCATTCGTATAATTTACCATATTTACTGATATTCAGAAAAACAGCGGACTACCAAAATAACTTCAATAACACTTCAAAATCAATCAAAACGCGCTGTGACAGTTTTTAACACCAACACCTTACTTTAAACCAACATCAATATTAGCTACTGACGTTTGTACATACAGAGAATTCGTTTTTTATTGCTATGGTGGGTACGCTGTTTTTTCTGCTTTTAATCTTTAAAAGAAATCACATATCGACAAACTCCATATTTCCAAGAGGTGCAGTAAATAAATTCTGCTACACGTCATTTATTCCAGGATAACTAAATTTATGTTTTCAAAAATTATTAAGCGGTGCTGCGTTATGACGTAATTTTAATTGAGAACAGTGCATCTGACAACAAACAAATACCTTTTAGATCCTCAATTATTTTGCAACAAATCTGATCTCTTAGTTTGCTTTCAGTCGATGCACGATACCGCATCAGATTTTTAAGGAATTTATCCTTAAGTAAAGCGATTTTTAATTTTTTGAGCGAAAACCATGAGTCGGACAAAGAAAACCCAGCAAATCAAATGTGCTCAAAAATGTATGGAGATTTTAAAAATAATTTTTAATTCAAGATAAAGCAGTGGCGTAGTATTTTTTTCGCCAAAAATATACATTTCAAAACTCGTACGTACGCCACTGGCAGAGAAAATTAAGAAAATTGTACATCAGAAAATGCGCCTTGAGGCATGGAACATATGTACCAAATATGCCAAAGATATCTACAAAATTGTCTCAGTAATTATTAAAAAACTGATTATTTTTGAAAACTTTGCCACCCTGTATCTCAAAGGTTAAGGCTTTTAGGACATACGTCCATAGGACGTATTTTTCTTAAAATGGGTCTAAGAATTACCTCCTTAAATATTAGCATGTGTTTAAGGAGCACCCTGTATACCTAATTGAAAAAATGAAGAATTAGTACCGTTAAGTCACACAAATGTATGCGATTTTTCTGTTGATTTTTAAAGCCCTCGACTATGTTGTGTCGTAGAGTATTTTTTTCTAAATCGGTATTGAATTTGTAACATTATATTAAAGTATTAAACAGTCATGGTTATTTAGTTCTCTTTTGAAGAGTTCAATAATAGTTTTCACCTTAAAACAAGTCTGCAGCTGAAGATTAAATGGAAAATTCATAGAACAAATAACATTGCTTAGAACAAACAACTGAACTCTTGCAAACGAAAGGTTTCCTAATTTAACCCAAAAATGTTCGATTGATTGATTTTTTTTATGTTCATAACTACATGAAATTGAATATTTAGAAACTAGGTATAAACTGATGTTCTTGACCTGTCTAAATAATACTAGTGGATCGGTATACAAAGATATCGATCTCAGAAATATGTTTGTTTCCAGTTATTATTTTCGATTTCTGCCACATTATTTGTCACTAATTATAATGTATTAAACATAAATCAAGCAGAATTGGAGTGACAAGCGATCACAGAAAAAATCATGTTTCAATCCCGACTTCAATTCATTACCTGAATTTACATAAGTGCTTTTTGCCATTGGGGAAATGTCAACAATGTTTCATCAAGGTAATAGGTTTATGTAACAAGTATTTCCAAAGAACATAGTGAGAATCGTTACAGTGAGAGAATGCTAACCTTTCCTTCCATGCTAACCTTTACTGATTCCACTATAACATTGAGTTTCACCACGTTATATCTTCATTTGAGTTTCTTATGTGTGGCAATGGAGATAGAATATAACTTGATTTGATGAAATTCCGAATAGAATCGATCAATACTTGATTATAGTAAAACTCAAGTACCAAAAGAATATATTGAACTGCTAAATGCGTTTCGTTATACAACCACCTCCTCAGACAGTATTATACTGAACTATATGCATTTAGACAATAATTTTCCCTAGACATGAAAATGGGGATGACCAACAAGTAAGAAACATCTATCAACACAGGCACTATTTTTTTTTAATCTTTGGAATCTAATAACAGTTGGATGGCTGTTGAAAAAATTTCATTCAATTATCGTTTTTTGTTTTCATGTTTTCGTCTCGAATATATATTCACAGTTTCAGCTGTGTACGATGTTTAGTTTGTTGGCGAGAAGCACAAAAGTTTGAAGTGTTTTGCGTGTTCATTGATTTTCTGCTATCGATCAAAGAATTCACATCTATTTTTGTGTAAAACATTTAATCGGGTGCTTTGAAACACTTAAAATGTTGACAGTGGCATACAGTGATTGTACTCTGAGTCAGAAAATGTTTACAAGTGGTACAAGCTTTTTGCAGATGTAAATGACGACGCTCGCCCTGGACGCCCCAACACATCAACAACCGACGAAAATGTTGAAAAATTGTAGAAAATTGTTATGGGGAATCGTGGAATCACTATTAAAGGGGTTGCTGAGGATGTCGGCATATCAATTGGTTCATGCTATGCAATTTTTCGGGAATTTTAGACATGAAGCGTGTGGTAGCGAAGTTCGTTCCATAAGCATCACTCAGAAATTGTTGAATGGCGTCAACGGCGGTCCAGATTTGCTTGAAAGGGTTAGAACTGGTGACGAATCATGGGTATATGGTTATGGCATCGGAACCAAAGTCCAATATCGTCCCAATGGAAGAGCCCAGTTCGAGTATTAGAGTTTGACTCACTCATTTCTTCGATTACTGTGGCACAGTGCATCAGAAATTCTTGTCGTATGGTCGATAAGGAGTATTATCTTGAAGTTATGCTCTGCTTGTGGGAAGCAATACTAAGAAAACGTCATGGCTTTTGCATCACCCGTCACCGCTTGTTCGTAATTTTTTGACCAAAAACAACACCGTTATCATGCCTCAGCCACCGTATTCACCAGATTTAGCTACCTGCGATTTTTACCTTTTCCCTGATATATTGGTATTCCCACGTATGGCGAAACCAACTATATTCGAAGTAGATGAAGCTGTTTGGTAAGGTTAAAAAAATCACAGGATTTATTTCAGTTTTAGATTCCAATACCAAATTAATACTAATTGGCGTAGTAGTTATTTTATGTAATGTATGAGAATAAACAGTTATGTTCACGCCATAGGATTGAAATTTACAAGTCATCTGCATATACTTACTAGTTTATGACAATTTGAGATAGTTATCAAATTATTAATAACAGTAAAGGTGACTGAAGTGTTGCGTAGGAATTGGAATATCTAAATTAATATTACAAATAGCAAAAATTTAAATTCAAAGGGGTTTATTTTTTAGCGGAGATTAGTTTTTGGTAAAAAAGCTTTCTACTTCTTCATCTTACTATGAAATGGATGCATCATCTTGTAATGTTATCCAGAAAGATGCCAATGAGGTAATAGGACAAGTGTCTTATTCCGAAACTTCGATGTCCGCCACTGAGGATGATAGTGTTCCATGCAAGTGAAAATTTATATCATAACTCTTTCATTCAATACATTGAGTAGCGTTTCTATGATTGATATCTGATTCAATTCCATAATGAATGTCTGGGGGAACAAACTTAATAATAGAAAGTGATTTTCATATAAAATTAGTTGTTTCAATGTTCATGTGAAAGTAGTGTTACTTGGTTGTTTTTGCATTTGTATCTGAAAATAACTTCTATGCATTATCTACAAATATTTGTGAAGAGTTTATTTTGAACTCAACAACTCGTTTATTCATCTGAATAGAATATCACACAATACATGTCCGTTAGGAGTTATTACATTTAGTACATATATCGTTCATTTGCGAATACAAGTATATTACAATCATTGTGTTCCTTCGATCAATAAGAATACAAACTAAGCATAGGATGTTTGTGTTTTGCACTTCTTAATGATCATCCAGAAAATATGCCTAGAGTTTATACAGTTATGAATCAGACGAGTGATCAGTAAATATTGATTTCAGATAAAAAGCAAAGAGGTACAGACATTTTTATGAGGTAAGTACTTGATAGTTATTTGAAATTATAGGTATCATCAGCTCAACATTATTTTCAGAATAACAGATTAACATTAATTTCATTTGACTCTATGAGTGCCCTTACTTTAGTTTTGAAATCTTTCTCCCTTCTCAATTCTTTCACACATAAAGGTAGTGAATTATATAATTTAGGGCCAATGAAGAAAACAAATCTTTGTAAGTGACTTTTCTTGAAAATCGCCAAGTCAATAGATTTGTTTTCTATGAATCGGGTAACATAATGTTTAAGCGGAATAACAATGGGCTTTGTTTTACGATAGGTATATATCAGGCAATAATATGTAAATAAGTTTTTGAAGGTTAGTTGCTTAGATTCCTTATACAGACTTTTTGTATTATATAATCTGTCCTTTTTGTAGAGTATTCTTAGTAAACAATTTTGAGTAGCTTGCAATTTTTTTGAGCGTTGTGGTAGAGACATCCCCATATTACTGTGCAATATCTTAAAATTGACTCAGCTAATGAGTTATAAATTATAGAAAGGTATTTCCTAATGAGAATATCACGTAGCAAATAAAACTTATGAATTAGTTGCCGTAATTTCTTTGTTACATATAATGCATGTTCATCCCACCTTAGGTGTTGATCCACTATCACACCAAGATACTTTAGTTTATTAGTTTTTTCAATCTGTGGAAAACCTCTGAGGCATATTTCATCGCAAGAATTACTATGTACTGAAATATATCTTTCTGTAGGTTGGTCTTCACTAGTTAGAGAGAAGGTGATAAAATTACTCTTCTGAAAATTTTCTGTTAATAGGCTGTAATTCAACCAACTGTGGATATGAGAGAGGCTTAATTTAGTACATTCATATACCTGTGCCCATGTATCATTTATGAAAATAATAGCAGTATCATCTGCATACGATACTATGTGGCCATGAAAGTTATTTAGATTCGCAATGTCGTTAATATACACGAGAAACAATATTGGACCCAGCACTTAACCCTGTAGAACACCTATTATGATTTTCAGTGAATCACTGAGACAATCTTCAATTTTTACTTGCTGTGTCCTGTTTTGTAAATAATTTTTTAATAGATTCAGTGCTGTGCCACGTATGCCAACTTTATTGAGACGTTCAAGTAAAATATTGTGCGACACAGTGTCGAAAGCTTTGGCCAAGTCAAGAAATACCGCGAAACATTTTCTTGACTTATCCAAGCCTCCGACAATATTTTTAGTTAGATCCATAATTGCATCTTCTGTACTCATAGTTTTCTGAAATCCATACTGTTTCTCTGTGATACACTTATTCTTGGTAAAAAATTTCATCAGACGAAGTTTCAAACACTTTTCGAATATTTTTGCAAAGTTGTTTATAACTGGGATGGGTCTATAATTGCTAGGGGTTTCATAATCACCAGATTTATGAATGGGTGTGATAATTGCATTCTTCCACTGTGATGGTATTATACCTGTTTCGAAAGACAAATTTATTGAATGTTTCAAGGGGGCAATAATCCTAGAGTGTACTGATTTCATTAATGTCGTGGATATTTCATCTTCTCCAGCGGCACACTTATTTTTCAATATTGAGATGGTTTCAATTAGTTCATTATCTGACACTGGATCTAGAAATATCGATTCATTCAGAGTTTTATCCGAAGTTATAAAATTTCTATGCGGATCTTTTCTATTTTTTTGTCTAATCTTTTCTGCTAAGTTATGCCCTATATTTGTGAAGTATGTGTTGAAGATATTTGATTTTTCTGTGTTATCTGTAATCTCCTTTCCATTTGTTCCTAGTATGTTTGTCGTTCCTAATTCCTTTTTCGACGAAGTTGAATTGGATGCACAATTGATCACTTCCCAAACTTTTTTATAGTTATTTCCTGCTTCCATTAGTTGGTTTTTATAAAAATTATTTTTTGTTTGTTTTATTAGATTATTTAACATATTTATATATTTTTTCAATTATATTTTAAGTTGGTCAGAGAAATCTTTTTTTAGATTATTTTTCAAATATTTTTTTGATTGTATTAAACCTACTGAAATCCACGGTTTTATTTTCTCTTGATTATTTTTGACCTTCAACTGTTTAGTACATGAAATTAAGTGTTCTTTAAATGTCATCATGAAGTTACTGTAGCTTTCTTGTGCACTATCTTTATCTACTACCCCTTTCCAGGTTTCCTGTTTGAGCAATGATTCAAATTTCTTATAATCAATTTTTTTGAAATAATTTAGTTTTCTTCATGTTTGGTTTTTCATTAGTGATATGTGTGGCTAGTAGTAAAGTAGCATAGTGGTCGGTTAAATGTCTCTGTATCACTATGGGTATTAAGTTTATGGATTTGTTGATAGTGTTTTTATTTTTACGAACAAATATATGATATAGATTACTTTGAGTTTCCTCAGTAACTCTTGTGGCTGCGTTTATATAAGGAAAAAAGCCGTGTTTATTGAACATGTTCAAGTAGTTAATTACTTCAATGGAATTTCTTGCAAATAAATTGATATTTATGTCCCCTAGAAAAATTTCAATATTACATTTTTGTAGGTTGGTGAAATATGTATTGATGTCCATAGTATATATAGTTTTCAACATTTATTGAAGGACGACGATAGGACGCAGTGAATCCAATTTTAGATTCTTCAATTTCAAACGAGAATCTCAGGAGTTCAGTTTCTGTCAATGAAATGATTTCTTCAGTAGCATTTAGACTATTTCTTATATATACCAAAACTCCATCATTCTGGTTAATTTTCGAGTCATTATTTGGAATTGAATAATCACTCACCCTTTCTATGAATTGCTTTCTTTCGACAGTTTACCTATAAAAAGCTACATGTTCATGTCTTTTTCTTTCGATTATGAATGCACTATTCTACTGCCACCTTGAAAGATAATCAATGAATTACTGTTCAAATACGGTGTAAAAATTACTAAAGGTACTTTTTCTACCAATTCTGCTTCAGGTTTTCATTTAAAGATAAACATGGATAACAAAAAAAAAGTTTGAACTAGCTGAAATGAAATTCCCTTCATACTTGAATACTTTTCACCCCCGAATGAATCGAGCATCATCGTACAGAAAGCTATTAAAGTCGCATTCGTTTTTTTATAGACATCCAACAAGTAGTTTAAACTTGAAAAAGAAACATCGATTAAATCCTTCTACAAACCAAACACTCAAAATCCAATTTCTCACTCGCCTGCTAACTGCAATAAGAAAGAAAACAGTGATTATGGAACCAATAGAAATCGTGACATTCTTCGAAAAAAGATAACCGACCTCCTCGTCAAGAGAAACGTAAACGACTCGCTGCACCTCCCACAGAAAGTTTCAGCGAAGAAAAAGTCGCTTTGATTTAAAGGTTGGAATCGCAACAAATCTTTTGCCATTCATATTAAACAGCGACTTATATCCGATTACTGGAAATGTAATCCCGGAACTCGAAACTTTAGTAAACTTTCTGAACTCTTTCAATGTACACAATCCGCCCGAATTGAATGGCGAACTTATGAGGTCGTGATGAATATCTCTTCGAGGCATGGTTCGATTGGGAATTGAGATGCATACGCTTCCGATGGCAACTTCTATAGGAAAAGTTCCGATAAGTAGAGACGCACACGCTTTGTTTTGTTGGGCTTCGACAAAATAAAAGTTTATGCTCGCTCATGAGAATGCAACGCGAAAAATGATTTCATTTATGGAGGAACTTAGGTACGGTTCTTGCAAAAGAGGGTGCTGCAAGCAGCTTCATCGAACCAGAACCTGTCATTGGTATCGTATTAGGCTTTGCCAAACAAAGATTGAACACCTAGATGGCAGGTCTTCAATCTTCTGGCAGAATATTCCAGGATTGGCTTACTCCAAGGTGTTTATTCACCCTTCGAAGCTTGATACCAACAGTTGTTGGACTACAGTAGAGATGAACTACGATGCCATCTTACAGGTCACTGTCATTTGAAGCATCATTTGCAGAGACTCAGAAGGTGACGAGTACAATTTCTGTTCAAACAGGCACCTTTCCCGATCACCACAAATGCAATACCCTTCTTGACACGCGTTTCATCAACCAAATTGGCGTCTTCAGGAAATGGCTCCTTCAAATCTGCTATTTATTCACTGGACTACAGCAGAAACTTAATGTTTTTATCGGGAAAATGAAATAAATATTGAATTCAATCCAATATTGAAAGTTTGTTAACCGAAAGATAAACCTTATTGTTTAATCTCCAGAAAATATCAGAGACTACGTAAGTAGCAATATTTATATTTCGGACGATATTAGATCGCCAAACTGATCAAGCGATCCATTAAGGGGATTCACGTTAATCGGCTCCCCAAAGGGATTAGATATTTCTTTCGTCAGAGTCGTAGACTCAGAGTATTGAAGATCTGTTGTTGAAGGTCGGTTGGATATGTGTATTGATATAGAGTAGGGTTACTCATATTTCAACTGTTTAGGAACTCTCAAATTTGTCGTCGAAATTGTCAATTGAGTTTTAGTATTATTGAGTATCACAAACAACAAACAAAAAAATTAATGATTGTTTCTCGAATGTCATTATTACTGTAAGTG
The DNA here is from genome assembly GCF_025532065.1 of Leptinotarsa decemlineata. Taxonomy (NCBI): domain Eukaryota; kingdom Metazoa; phylum Arthropoda; class Insecta; order Coleoptera; family Chrysomelidae; genus Leptinotarsa; species Leptinotarsa decemlineata. The sequence continues at coordinate 12,995,584 of NW_027412668.1, read as the reverse complement.
AATAAGATGAATAAATAAAATCAGTAGAAATTAAATCATTTAGTTTATTAAATTTCTTTATTCAAGAGGAATAAATAAAATCAGTAGAGACTAATCATTTCGTTTATTAAATTTTTATATTTAAGATTGAGGGTTTGAAAGAGTAATTTTATCACGGCTGGTTTTGCAACTATATAAATTCATATTGATAAATAGATATACATGTTTCTAGACATGTATATCTATTTCTTCACTCATGAATGTACCTCTTTTCCTAAGCAACTGGTTCGCCTTTAATTGCTATTAATGGAGGATAAAATTGGAACATCTGATGATGTTCCAAATATAGGATTTCTCAACCTCACTGATGGAATAAAAACTTTATCAAGTTCTCAGATATCATAGCACTGGTGGTACACGATAACGACACTGATGACCAGTTTGATGAAGACAGGGAATGTCTTGAAGGAACCTTGAGTTGGATAACAACACATAAACCTCTCCATACTCTCGAAAAAGGAAAGCAGAAGAACTTAAACAGAACACTCAAACTAGAGCATATAAGATTCGTATATATATATATATATATATATATATATATATATATATATATATATATATATAACTACAGTATATAGAAACCAATTATGATTTGAAGTAGGGACCTACTTGTTAACAGCATATTACTTATCTAGATGGGAAATCTGGAAGAGGTCATAACTGAGGCGGAGGTCAAAAGTTGCTAACATTAATCAGACTGATGTTCAACATCTGGAAAAGGCTGGTGGCCAATGAAGTGATCCTATGGTTACTGTTTTATGGTTTCAGACCAACACTTTACAGAGAAGATGCTTATGATTTACGTGAAACAATTCAAAAACAAGATTAGTGAAAAAACAGTTCATGGCTTTTGTACTACGATAATGCATCTGCTCACACTGCATTGCTCGTTCGTGAGTTTTTGGGGTGTAACGACACCTCAGCTTCCACATTCGCCAGACATAGCTCCGTATGACTCTTCCTAGAAGAAGCGTTGGCACAGGGGCTATTCTGGAGGCGACACACTAATGTAGACGAGTAAATGAATATTTATGGAAGAAAACAAACAATTCCTCATTAATGAATGAAACTATAGGTAATTATTGGGTTTAACTATGAATACAATAAGTACCATGTACCTCAAACTCATCAAATGTTATAAAATGAATTATTCTTACAAAATCGATGGGTTTTAATTCGCAGTCATGCGATAAAACTGTACAAATAGGTACATATGTTTATGTCATATACAATCCAAACTGCATAATATTCCTGAGGGAACTACGTGAAACAACTTTTTTTTGTTATGAATGTTTTAATTACTTTTGGTGAACATCATTCCAGTTGTAATTTGTTCATGACAGTCTCATTCGCAGAGTTTAATGCCAGATTTACGGCCGTAATATCTAGCTATCACGAGTCGGTTTTTATCTTTCAATTGTTTTATTTATACTCTTGTCGTAATCGCAATATATCTACGGGTAATAGGTGAAAACGGAGCGTAAATTCTTCATAGACGGCTCTTAATGGTATTTAGAGAGATGTACCACTTTGTATTAAATAAAAAACTTAGAAAAAATCTCAAGTATTCCTTTTTGATTGTGTCTTAATGACTGAAAAATCGAAACATTGAACAGTTACAAAAGATAAAAAATAGACTTTGTCATCATAATTCAAATTTCAGAAAAAATAATGGACAGGTTGATATATTTACATCTGCTCTCTGGACATGATGCTGAGGGATCAGGATTTAATTTTTTCAACACTGTAGGATTCAAGAAATGGAATTGTAATAATAGATTCTAAGCAAAATATACCTACAATCTTAGTATAGATATAAAATTGACATTTTGACCTGAAAAATAAGGAAACAATGTTCTTCTTGCATAAACGGATATCCTGACAAATTTTCTTTTCAAAAAATTCTGATGAATCAATTTGTGTCAATGAATTTTCTACGTAGTCACTGCAAAAAATGAAATATGTGGAGAGTAGGAAATAATTTTCATTCATTCCATTTTCCACATTGAGAACCAATTTTGCTCATGTGAAGTTTAGAGTTGTCTCGAAAACAAAAAAAATAGTGTCATCATTACAGAATTATCATTTGGAAAGAAAGTGGGGTATTTATAAATTTCCATTACCATCGGCCATTCCCCTGGAATGGGCTACCTATAGGGCGCGTCCCCAGGTGGTAGATGGAGGAACGGCCAGGGGACTGGAGGCCCTGTCCGGGAAGCCAATGTGGCCTTACGGACATGAACGCCGAACTCCTGGTCAGTGGCAGAAATAAGTAGGGTGAGGGGAACTAAAACCCCCCAGAAGCCTTTGAAAAACATACCACCGTGGACCAGCCTACCTAAGCTAAGGTGTAAGGAATCGTGCCGATAGCTGAATGGCCGCAGGGTGATATGCGATTACGAACGATCCCGTTGGGGAACTGGGTGAAACCTCATTGTAATCAGCCTACCTCTGGTAATGCGGCGCTCTGCCAGAGGTGACCAACTCTTCCCTTGCTTCTCGTGGGAACACACATGAATGAAACAAACACAAAAACAGAAACAACAAAAACAAAAACCAATCCCGAGGCTGGACAGAGGTGCTCACCTCAATCTAAGGCAGTGGCTGGGGATGAACAGAAATGTCCACCCCAATCTACCGCTTGGAATGAGGCTGGACATAGCAGATCACCTGGTGATCTAATACAAAGGCCAAGGCGTAAGCGCATTTGCGGCGCCGAGGCCAAAAGGAGAAAGAGAGTGAATGAGGAGGAGTGGCAGCAACTATAAGTGCACCGTCCTCCTCCCCCACTCCACCAGCAAGGGCACTTCCTGCAGCGGGCGCCAAGAGCTCCGCCTTGAATAAAGGCAAGGAACCGGCTGTTTCTGCAGGAAAGCTCCTTCACTTGTGCACCTCCACGGAGGGGACCCCAAGCAGGTTGAAGAAGCCGCGCAATGACCGTAATGTTGCTGCACCTTCCAAAACCTTCGCGGAGGCCACCGTGAGACACTGTAATAACGGCCATTGCAAAAGTAACATAAAATATTATTTTATTCATTGAGATCGAGGTCGATCACCCGTTTTTTCGGTGTCGATATTTTTCCAGTTGAAAACGCGCTGAATGACTTTATGACTGTGGAACCTTCGAGCGTCGTTGTGGTCATGTTAAAATTTACTTAGACTAAACAAATAAATGTATTGCATCCTGCCGATGATCATACACTTGGGAAGGTTGAAAAAACGCTGATATGAGGTTTTTGTGGATAGTGTAGCTGGCGCGAGGGCTTGGGAGTTTCTTACGAGAGAGACAGAAAAGGTCGGTCACCGGATCTCGTCGAGACGAGATCGGGGGTCTCAGCCTCAAAGGCTGAGGGAGGTGGCCTAAATAGGGGAGATATTTTGTTCGTAAGCGCGTGGGGCGAAATTTAAGTAAAAACGATAGTGAAATCTTAAGCCGGTATGGGGTACAGGGGAGTTTAAATTAAAAGTGTTGGTGTAGAAGATACACCGGGTCAACGAAACCTATGGTTGACCACGAACCACACAAAGAGGCGTTATGTAAGTGTTTGTTATTTTTTTCTACTAACCAGTTGATATTTAGAGAGAGTTCACATAATATTTTATCTGAGTCCACTTCCTATTTACAAAGAGGTTACATATTGTGGGGTTCCTAGTGCGGCGAATTATTTGTTCTATTTTCTCTTGTTTTATTGCAATTCAACATTTTTTATATAAGATTTTACACGTTGTTTTTTATTATTTTGTCCATAGAGTCGTATTCTACTTATTATACTTCATATTTGAAACTTTGGACTTTCATTTTCTCTTGGACTGAAATACCATCCTAGTAGAGTAATATGAAGTTAAGAGAACACAAACAAATAAGAGACCTTTTGTCAATCTATCGAGAAGAGAATAGTGAGTGAAAAGCATTTCAATTAAGATTTAAATTCAGTTCTGGAACCACACAATGAGAGAGAATATAAGTAAGTATACCAAATGATCAGATTTAAAAAAGACCGGCCTTCGTGCGATCGACACGAACTCTACAGCTTTTTCGGACCTGCCTTGATATTCAAAATTTGATGCGGAGAAATCTGCATCTGGTGACAGCGCTGCTAAAATTCATTTCAGAAAATAAATGAAGGAGAAACGAGCTAGAAAGCTCCTATACTCGAAACTTTGAAACCTTCAGTTTCTTTCGTTTTCTCTTGTCCTGAGAAGAGGACCATATTATTACAACACCTCAAGGTTGCCAAAGAAAGTGTGTGTTCGGCTAGTATACTTTCTTCAGGCTGGTCAATTTCTGCAGTGAGTACATAATTTTATTCTTTCCAATTTGTTCGATTGATGACCTATTCATTTTGTAGAGATTCATATTGAATATAGGATAAAAAAATTAGCTTCTGTCTGATTTCTACTACCGATTTTTATTTGTTACGACCGGTTTTGGTTTCTTAGACCATTTTCAAGTAACTTGGAAATGGTCTAACAAACTGAAACCGGTCGTAACAAATAAAAATCATAGTAAACTTCTTTCCAACTGATATATTTTCACCATTCTGGAAAAACACGTTTTGAATCGTTCAAAAACTACTTGAGACCTTATCACTTTACTTATAATCTACCCCTTATTACCAGTTTCATCATTAGAAAACGAATTTAGCAAACGAGAATCAAATTTGGTAATTGATCATTTTTCCGAGTTCTTATATCTACTGATTTCTAAGCACTCCAAAATATTGAGTTTCAATATTGAATTCTGAGCATTCCAAAATATTGAGTTCCAAACATTTCTCTTCCAAATATGATACGACGTCGTCATCATGATTGAACCTTTTCCCTCTGCACTATGATTTGCAAATGTACATTTGCTACGTTTCATCCACATATACCCACCGGATCGGGATCTACGCGAGTAAATTGGTTAAATTTTGTAGCTCACGCAAAAGAAGTCAGGGAAAAAATTATTGTAAATGGAAAAATTTCGTAACCACTACCGTGGGCTACTTCTCACGATAAAATAACGACTCTAAAGTATGTAGTCCAAGTGTTTCGCTAAATAAAGCTCTACGGAATATTGCTCTTATATATTTTAATGAAGTAACTATTCCAGAATTTTAAACGTGCCCTTACGAATTGAACCACTCGGTATTGAACTGTAATTTGACGGAAACAAATAGGGGTTCAAGAGCAAAATGCCTTGCAGAATGAATTGGTTAACAAACGATATTAACTTTCCTTTGATCAGAAAACTTCTCTTTCCTTCGTAAACTCTTTCCCGGAAACATATTTGCTTTTTCCCGGAAATAATGTCTAAATATAAAGACGGAGACGAATTTTCCGTCCGTCCAATGTGATGCTCTTTCAAGCATGCAAACGAATTTCTCTCACTTCACTGCGAAGCAAGATACTTGAGTCAGGGAATATTGTCAGTGTCATTGTGTTGAGTCGTTTTTGATTCGAAGTTTCTCCTTTGTTATCTGTTTCCATTCGAACTTTTTATACGACTTTGATTAATTTCCGTTTCATCTGATGGAATTTTTGATTCGAGTCATTATACAGTGTAGCCTGTAATACAGGAAAATGGTTCGTTGTGAAATTAAATTAGAAATTGAAAATATTCTGTGTGTCTATACCAAATTACAACAGAATTTTTCTGAATACATTACCAACTTCCTGGCGAGAAGCGCTTACTGCGCAAGGCAACCACAGTGATGCAATTGAACCCAGGTTTGTGTTTAATAAACCCTACAAAATACAAATAAAACAGTAGACAGTCAGATGCTACAAATGCAATACGCATATACAGGCTGATTCACGGTGGATGGCACATTAGACGTTTCTGGTGAACCAGACAACGGATCACTTTGAAAATTTAATGGAGGGCATATTCGGACATTCTCTAGCCAACTAAAATATTTTCGACAATGCGGTGTTGCCGCTTCTATTAGAAAGCAGTAGCAACTTTGATTTTTCAAACGGAACACTCTGTATATAATATTATTTTTGGAATCTCCAACAATTGCCCGACAACTTTTCTTGATATTTCCCTATACCTATCTATTACCGTTTTCGAAATAAAAATTAATTTCAATTTTTTTCTTCGAAAATCATGACTTCTAAAAATGCCGATATCGTTTAGTTAAGAAGTACTGTGATATCGAAATTTGGTTTGGAGTTAGGTGATACTTGGACACTTCGCACACGTCAGCCTAATCTCCGTTACTTCAATACAGGGTGGTAAAAAAATACAGTTTTTTCGTTTGCTTGAAAAAGTTGCTGAAATTTGATTATTTTAAATGGAACACCCTGTATATTATTGAAAATTCGGAAAGCTGCTGAAATTTGCTTTCTTTCTATGTATATCATACCTATACCTAACTAGTCAAGTTTCGGACTTACGAACATTTATTTGTGAAAATGTCCCTTCAGAATGGTACTTCCATTCGGTATTTGGTAAGCAGGCCATGATTACTATTTGACAGTAGCCTTGTGACATTCTCCTAATAATATCGACATTTTCGTCACTTCAGAAGTTGCAAATACCTTCAAAACGATGGAACAAAACTATTCAAACGAAGTTCTTATGAATTTGTGTATTATTTTTGGACAGTGTGACAAAATTATCAGCAGAACATGTAGAAAGTTCAATGAAATGTATCCGAATCTACCGCCAATGAACCACAAGAAATTTATACGAATTCAGAACAATTTCAATATGTTTGGATAAACTTTAAAAAAGCACCAAGAAACTTGAAATTGAAAATATTGATATGAATAATTATAAAAAAGTAAAACAATCATGTGGAATATTTCAAAATATGTTCGAATCGCCGGCCGTTCACTTCCAAGCACTTTAAAATGCGGGTGTTGACTGCTTTCGTGGTGGCAGATCTGATTTCATTGGGATCCAAATCTTCAAATGTTTGGGCAATCCTTTCTAACAATTCATCTCTCGAACGCACGGGTATTTTGTAAACTTTTTCTTTAAACATTCCCCACAAATAAAAATCTAATGGATTAAGATCGGGTGATCTCGCTGGCCAATTCCATGGTCCCAAGCGCCTCATCCACCGATCGTCAAATAGTCTATCCAGTTCTGCGCTCACTTCTCTTGTGCAATGTGCAGGAGCTCCGTCTAGTTGGTACCAACAGTTTCGATAATCTCCGAGTGGCAGATTATCCACGAAACTGTCTACAGTATTCTCCAAAATATTCAGGTAGCTTCTGGATGTTAATGACTCCTCGTATATCACGTACCTCAATTTGTTGTCCATCAACATAGAGAAGACATTAAAACTAAATTTTTCTTGAAATCCGGCTTTTTTTGTGACGTGAGGATTTTCACTGGACCAATAATGACGATTTTTTCTATTGAAAATCCCTTCTCTCGAAAATTTCGATTCATCAGTCCAAATAATTTTATTTAAAAAAAGTGGATCTTCTTGAATGCGTGTCAACAACATTTCACAAAATTCTACTCTCTGTTGAGGATCTTGAGGCTTCATTGCTTGAATTTTGGTGAATTTATAATCATGCATTTTATGTCTTCGCAAGATTCTTTGAACCGATGAATATTTTATACCCAAATCTTCTTCAGCACTTCTTATCGATGACTCGGGAAATGCGTGAAAAAATATGCTAAGACATTAATCTGGTTGTCTTCGAAAGTTACGGGTCGAGGCAAGTTTCTTGGTGCTTTTAAAGTTGATCCAAATGCATCGAAATTGTTCTGAATTCGTATAAATTTCTTGAGGTTCATTGGCGGTAGATTCGGGTACATTTCATTGAACTTTCTACATGTTCTGCTGATAATTTTGTCACACTGTCCAAAAATAATAAACAAATTCATAAGAACTTCGTTTGAATAGTTTTGTTCCATCGTTTTGAAGGTATTTGCAACTTCTGAAGTGACGAAAATGTCGATATTATTAGGAGAATGTCATAACGCTACTGTCAAATAGTAATCATGGCCTGCTTACCAAATACCGAATGGTAGTACCATTCGGAAGGGACATTTTCACAAATAAATGTTCATAAGTCCGAAACTTGACTAGTTAGGTATAGGTATGATATACATAGAAAGAGAGCAAATTTCAGCAGCTTTCCGAATTTTCAATAATATACAGGGTGTTCCATTTAAAATAATCAAATTTCAGCAACTTTTTCAAGCAAACGAAAAAACTGTATTTTTTACCACCCTGTATTGAAGTAACGGAGATTAGGCTGACGTGTGGGAAGTGTCCAAGTATCACCTAACTTCAAACCAAATTTCGATATCATAGTACTTCTTAACTAAAAGATATCGGCATCTTTAGAAGTCATGATTTTCGAAGAAAAAAATTGAAATTAATTTTTATTTCGAAAACGGTAACAGATAGGTATAGGGAAATATCAAGAAAAGTTGTCGGGCAATTGTTGGAGATTCCAAAAATAATATTATATACAGAGTGTTCCATTTGAAAAATTAAAGTTGCTACTACTTTCTAATAGAAGCGGCAACACCGCATTGTCGAAAATATTTTAGTTGGCTAGAGAATGTCCGAATATGCCCTCCATTAAATTTTCAAAGTGATCCGTTGTCTGGTTCACCAGAAACGTCTAATGTGCCATCCACCGTGAATCAGCCTGTATACAGACGGCTCAAAAACCGGCTCAGGATGTGAAGTGTAGTCCATATCACTAAGCAAATGGATTAAGTGGGGTATGGGAAAAAATACCAGCGTGGTCCAAACAAAACTGGCTGGTATCTCAATCGCCACAAAAGAAATAACCAGGAAAGGAATTTCTGGCAAAAACAAAACAATCTGCACTGACAGCAGACAAGCCCTATTAAATTTGAACAGACAACGTGTTACCTCAGGGCTAGTACTAGAGTGCCTCCAAGATTTAGCCAAAGCCTCGGTAGATAATTAGATTATCCTGAGGTGGGTAAAAAGGCACGATAGGAGTAAAGGTAATCGCTTTGCCGACTCTTTAGCCAAGAAAGTGGCTGGACCAAGAATTTTAGGACCCAGTGGCACCCACGGCCTGATGACTTCGACAATTGCTCAATCCCTAAAGAGATGGGATAGAATCAAAGGATACAATCTTGCCAGAATCACCCTGGGCGACCCTGAGAAGCTGGCGCCGAAGAAATATCTGGCGATGACCAGGAAAAATCTACGCCTAACAGTAGGATTTCTGACTGGCCACTGTCAACTAAGAAAACACCTCCATAACATGGGGCTAGTGGACACACCTTTATGCAAGATGTGTGAGCAGGATGTATGAACAGGAAGATGAGACTGTCCTATGCGAGTGTCCGGAGTTATCGTCAATAAGAGAGTGTGTGTTCGGCGAGTCTTGGCCTACACCTGCTGACATAAAGGAGATGTCTCCAGTGACCTGTCCACCTTCCTGGAAAGGACACGATGGACGATGACCTAGGAGGACAACTCCTCGGGAATATGTACAATGGGTCACATGTGGCCTACGTGCTGTGGGCTTTCACCCTCCCTACTCTACAGATACAGATACCAACTTCCTGAGTCTAAGTACTTACAACACCTGCTTCTTTAACCAAATTTTCATTGAATATATATTCTTCAAGTCTTCGGTCGGTAGTTGGTCGATTCGACGTGGGTGTTTTGTTCACTCACTCAAATGACCGCCGTGTTGGTCGGTGATTCAATCCGCAGGCTGAACGATCGATTATCACTTGCTATCGTCCAACCCGTGTAAGGAATCACACGTTAAAAGATAAGACCTCATTAGTCCTTAGATCGCACACATTTTGATTTCTGAGAGTTGTCGTTCGTAGGGGTGCGACAGCTGGTTGACGGAGAAACATATTTCATATATATTTCAAACATATTTCAAGTCTTCAACTTTTGATGAGCATATACGAGTTTTGCATTGCAATGAAAGTTTCATGACATTAATGGCTACTTTGAGGAGCAACACAGCTCTGATCATAAAAACGGTATCGAACTTATTGCACGTCGCTGGGAAAAATGTATAGAGCTGCAAAGAGATTTTGTTGAGGAGTAAATACATTTTTTCTAAAATATTTATGTTTTGTTGTTGTTGAGACAGATACTTCTGGGACCACCCACTTATTTAGTCGGGTTCGATTTTGAATAGTTATATTATTAAATCTAAAGAAATTAACTTTAGTATATACCTACACAGTAGGTTGAATGGACTGACGCCTATCAGAAAACAACTACTCCCCTGGCTAATACCACGAACGGCGTTGGATTATATTCGACAGGCGTCAGTGCAGGAGTCTTCACAAAAAATTTCCTGCATATGCAATTGGCAATACAACTGAAAGAGTCGACCTTCAATTTTGGGACGGGCACACTTGCAGAACGGTTTCGGGCTAATTAGCCACTAGTCAGTGCAAGCTAGTGGCCATCATCAACCTAAAGTCAATGATATTCCATCATTAAAAATCGAAATTCTTTCAGAGTATCTATTTCATTCCTCGCCCTAAGTTAGAGCGAACAACACAATGTCGCTCCATCTAGTGGACGAGATACTAACCAACTGCATGTACTGTGTAAGGTATAACCGAGACTGGCTTGAACATTTAAAGTTCATTTCTTTAGATTTGTTTACTGCCTGTCTTCAAGTATAGCCCATTGACTAATAAGAAAGTTATATTATTGTTAGTTATTTTAAGCATTTCATGCACATTATACCTAATCAATAAAATATATTACGAATACTCAAGGTAGATTGTTCATTCCAACGGGTATTTCATACTTGTGATGCACTATTTCTAACCTTAAGTTTCAGTTAGTAAATATTACTGGAGTTTTTTCTCAACACCAAACCGTTATTTCAACACCTCAACACGTGTTTCGATCACTAAGTGATCATCTTCAAGAGGAAGATCAAAGAGAATCATCTTTCTCTTGAAGATGATCACTTGGTGATCGAAACACGTGTCGAGGTGTTGAAATAAAGGTTTGGTGTTGGGATAAAACTCCAGTAATATTCAGGTATTACGTAACCAGAAAGACATGATGGTGGAACTTTCAAGTATTTCGGGTAGTTTCGGGTATGTGTTTTCGGTATGTTGGTCAGACTGAACGAGGTACTAAGATATTTTCATTGGATCGAAAATGTAGGTAAAAAGTATTGTGAACATCAAGGGCAAAACCAATTTAAAAAACTTTACCCCAATGAAACTGTTTTTCTTTTACCAAACAATTGATTACGACAATAAAAAATGAGTAGATGTTATTAGTTATCAAATATCCTAAAAATAAATTCGAACAAAGAACTATTGGGGACATATTACTTTCAAAAACGTCTCTGAATTCAATTTCTCAAAGACCCTATTCATTTTTGTTGAAAACTTTTCCACCTATCTATCAAATTTTTCGTTATTTTAAGTCTTAAAAATGACAATGATAAGTAATGAAAGTGTATGCTAGGAAATCAAAATTTATCGCAGAGCGCATATTCACAGGATATACCATTACGATAATAAATCCGATATCAACAAATAATACGTCAATGGATTTTTGTCAGGAAATTTGTCATCCATATCTGACTGAAAAATATGCTAATGAAATTCCCGATTTGATAACTAGAATTTAAATTTGGATATTTTGTTTCTCTATGGAAATCAGGGTAGTCCTACTTATCCAAGAACGGTATTCGCGAGAAAACGACGATTTGCGGTGGATCAGGTGAGTAGGATAACTGATAAGGAACCCATGCTAGGAATCGCACGTTGAAAGGTGAGACCTCGTTAGTTTTTACCTAACACCACTGAGGTCGTTTTTGGCTTCGGAGGTTTGTTTGTGAGGGGACAAATATATGATTAATTGAAACACTTTTAAATCGATCTAGCCCTCAACCCAGAGAATCAGCAATTAACAGTAAGGTGTAATTTATAAGAAACGAACGAAATAGATACATTAATTGATGAATTCCGAAGTTTCTCTATCGAAACGGCAATAAAACCAGTACATTGTTTTTATCAGTTCCACGTAAAGTGTGAATTAATGTAAAACGTAGTTGAATACAAAATAATTCTTTTTAATACAAGGATTCATTTTGACAATAACAAATAAAATCCTTGAAATTTCCGAGGAAATTTTCAATATTTACATTCGCCTTTACATAATTACTACGTGTTTTGTTTACAACGTAGCAAATGGAATTTTTATCTGATTTTTGAAGGTTAAGATATACGAACTCAGTCGCAATTCCACCAATATTGGTTTGTTCTAGAATTCTGTAGGTGTTCATTGTCAAATTATCAATTATTGATTTCATTATCGCCCAAACGTAAATAACAGTTTTCATGAATTTCATTAGTTCGGACTTCCATTGTTTAATATGATATAAAATGATTTGAAATCTCTGAAATAATCCATAGAATTGAAAAGAATAGCTCGAAAAAGAATGTAAATATCAACAATCGAAACGTCGTGAAGTGACTTGGTTTGAAATCTTTCAATTTTTAATTTTCATTTCTTTTCGATTGTTCAATTATCAATTGTTGTTTGTATTTTATTTTACTGTAATTTTAGTTCAAGGTTTTTTGCTTAATATACTTGTTATCTTCAGCTATCTGCCACACTGTCCCAGTTGATTTTTTTTCGAAACGACCACTTTCGAAAATAGTAATCAAAATTCATCAAGACATACTGTATAAGTTTTGAGTACATTACTTTTTAATGACAAATGACATATTAAGCTTGTTAGTAGATATTTTATGATGTGTTAGGAATCACACGTTAAAAGATAAGACCTCGTTAGTCCTTAGCTCGCACAAGTTTCTCAACTTCTGAGAGTTGTCGTTCGTATGGGGGTGACAGCTGATTAACGGAAAAACAGATTTTAAACAGACAGAATTACGGTATCTTCGGGATAAAATCTTCTCCTTCAAAGTATGATGACTTCTGACACTTACCTGGAAAAAAAACAAATTGTTAATATAAACGGTTCAACAAATTTTCGTGAAGTCAAGTAAATAAATTAAACAAGTTGAAGATTACGCAGCTTCAAAACGACTTTGTTTATAAATTATTGTATTTTTGTGTGGCACATTTTAACCATTATAATTACTTATTATTTTTGTCCTGTTCAATACAGCGCATTTTTTTCAGGTAATAGATCGGACGGAACTGGAGAGCTAATTTATTCTCATTAATTATAGTAATTATCATTTTTTCCATCGTATGAAATTCATTTAGAACAAAATACCCATTAGTTTTTTTCCATATTCTAATGACGTATAATTGAATGTTTTGTGCGAAATTATCCATGAAATTCGTTTATAAAGAACAAATTTGTAGCCTAAAAAAATTAATTATATATGTACTACAGCAGAATTTTTTCTTTAGAAAGAGACCAATATTTCGAAATCATTTAATCACAGTACATGTGATACAAGGGAACCTAACACACGTATGGTATATATAGAGTGATCAATAAAACTGAGTTAACAAATTCATCCGGGACGGACATTTGAGTTATTTTCTTTTATCCTTAACGTTACGTGTTTGAACAGAAGCGTAAAAGAGAGCCATCCCACGGAACAAAGATTTATCCTGAATACCACTTAAAACTAAAACAAAATTACTTTGACCTCAAAGTCCCAGTTTAATCTCAGTATCAGATTTTCGAAATCAGATTCATTCATACTAACTTAATCCAACCTAAATCTTATTTGGAAGTCAAATTCACTTGTTCAGTGTCGGAATTTCTCATTATTATATATTATGCCTATTAACTTTGGTATATACAGCGTCTATCTTAAATAATATAATTGATTTCAGATGGTGATTACTTGGCATATTTTATGAAAAAAAGTTCATATGAACATGTGTCCTAAAAATATATAATATATAGGTATAGGTTCAATACTTTTTAACGCCTGTGGTGTGTACATATACGGTATTTTGAAGTTTAAAATTTTTGAAAATTCAAGTACTGATACGGCTGAAAAAACTCCTAATTTGTGTCTCTACACTCCACCTAAAAATATTCCTATACCCAGCCGCATATTAGTAAAAAAATTCGGTGATTCCTTAGTGCGACTCTGTACAAGCAGCCTTGTCTGGGAGGTCACGTGCACTATGCAAGATAATGTTTTGAAGCACTGTGTTATTTGGTTGGACACGGATTTGGCAAACATTTCCCAGACTAACAGAAGAATAACTTATTTATGTCGAACTGATTCTCAAATCTCAATAAAACCGAATCATAACGGAAGTTCAATAAACATCGCTACACTCACCCCTCTATAGGCTTGCCATGGAAATCCCTAAGGGCCATTTCGAAATTTATTTTGAAAGGATAAAATTCTACGACCTTTATCAGAAATACATCGTTACTGCAGTTTTTAGTTGGAATGATATTTGTCGAGCATTCATCAATGGTCCTATTTCAAAATATTACCCAACATAAGCCGTCAAATGTATAAGTAATAACTATAAATTCCATACTGCTGAAATTGTAATATGATTGTTCGGGTTTATCGGCTAAATGATAGGTTATGTTGGCAACACAGGTTTTAACTGTCGACTGTTTGTTATCATATATACCCATATTTATTTGCCTGATTTACTGATATGCAATCATATTATAATATATACAGGGTATAACTGAAGTCACGAAATCGTTTCTTGTCATATTTTATGAAAGGAAGATCACTCGGAAGGTCATTAAAACATTTGTCCTGAATAACAGCTCAGAAGATATTTCACCGATTATGATCAAACTTACGTTTCGTAGCAGTAATAAAGGGATCTTTTTGATGAGATTAGTTTTGGAAGAGTTATTTCACTGGCGTTGCAGAGAGTTTACCTGACTAATGTTTATGGTGAAAATCATTATGTACCAATAGTTTTTTCAAGTTGGATATCAGTATCAGATTAAACAATTGTACTTAAAACTTTCTGGTTTCATGAGTTTCTATCGTATCGTGTTAGTTTTCGAGGAAAAAAATAAAAAGTTTTCTGCACGCCCGTCAGTCATGGGACAACGATCTGAAATGCCTTCACTTTTCTTAAATGTTACAGTATTTATATGAAAGCTGAAACTGAGGTGAACTTTATTTTCGGTAAATGTGACTTCTACTGAAATAAAGATGGAAATTCAGTGATCGCTGTTACTTTTTCATTCCACGAACAGTGTGATACGCAAAATTTTATGACGGTCGCTTAGACAATGAAAGATATTTCTGTTGATTCTTATTTGTCCATTAAACTAACAAACGACTGTGTTATCGCAACGCAATACGAGTCCTTTTTTGTTTTACCAGCAGTTTTGAAAACCATTTTCAGATCATTTCATAATAGATTTGATTAGGTTAGGTTAGGTCCAAAGTGAGTGGGTCTATTCGACCCTCCACCGCAACCCGCAAGAGTTAACGAGTTAACGAAGCCGATTAGTTTGTATGGTGAGTGGTCTTTCAGGTCAAATGGTAAGAATACTCTGCTGAACTCTAAAAAACCTAATTCGGTCCCCAGCGGGGCAGGCACAAAGTATGTGCTCTGCTGTTTCATCATTTTCTAAACAGAGGCGATACACACTGTCTTCTGACAGTCTAGGTCTCTGCATATGATGATTCAAATGACATTGGACTTGTAAGAAGGCTGTTAGACATCGTAGTTCATCCCTACTGTGATCCAACAACTGTTTGGTATCAAGCTTCGAAGAGTGAATAAACGCGTTGGAGTGAGCCATTCCTGGAAGATTCTGCCAGAAGTCCATAAATCTTCTTGCCATCCAGGTGTTCAATCTTTGATTGGCAAAGCCTAAAGCGATGCTAATGACAGGTTCTGGTCCAATGAAGCTGCAGCAGCCTCCTTTGCAAGGGAGTCAGCAGCCTCATAGCCTTCCAGGCTAGTATGGCTAGGAATTCAAACCAGAGACAATTTGTTAAGTCTTTCTATCGAGGAGAGTCGTTTTTGGCAATTTGCTACCAAATTAGACGTTGCTCGGTAGGAGCCAAGAGCTTCCAACGCCGCTTGACTGTCCAAGAATATTTTTATTTGTTTGAAGGTGATTGACAATGTTTCGTGATGAATTTCACTAGTTCGGACTTCCATTGTCTATTATATAAAATGATTTGAAATCCCTGAAACAAGTAAAAAAGAATAATTAAAAAGAATAGTTGAAACTATTTTCAACTATTCTTTTTAATTATTCTTTTTTACTTGTTTCAGGGATTTCAAATCATTTTATATAATAGACAATGGAAGTCCGAACTAGTGAAATATTTTTATTGACTTGTGTATGAGGGTAGATTCTTTCAATCTCTCCGCACACAATTCAATAGCGTAAATTTCCGCTTGAAATACAGTCGCGTAGGTTCCTAGGCAGGTTGATATCTGTGTCCTGGGCCTGCAACTGAAAACATCTGCACCAGAACTATCTGTGATCCAACAACTATCTGCTCTTAATATTTCCTTCCCCTTGAGGATCCAGTCCTCTCTACTCGGGAACAGTATTTTATAAGGCAATTCGTAGTTGACAGTTGGAGGCATAAAGTCAGAGGTCATTTCCAGAATGCTGTGACTTCCAGTGTCAACCAAGTCTGTTGCACACTGTATTAAAATAATTAGTGCAATTGGCAATGTGCACAAGTCTATATGTAGTCCATCTAGCCTCTCTTTCCAGAAAAATGTGGAGATGAGATAGATCTAGAAGGATCTATACGTCCGCTGATGGTGTGGCACCACTGATGGTCAGACAAGCCTGTCTCTGTAAGCCAGAGAGCTTCGCCTGGGCCGTTTTCTGTAAAGCCTTCGGTCACCAGACAATTGCACCAAGAGTGATTATTGGTCTGATAATCATCACAATTTTTTGTATCATTAAAAAAAATATTCTAACAACAATAGTTTCTCAAACTTGTCAATTAATTTTTTTGTTGAAATTAGGAAACATTCAATTTTATTGTCTGTATGTAATTCACAAATCTGATTTCAATTTTACTGAAATCATTTTTCGGTTCATTTTTCTAAACCTGCTGAATACTAAGAAGAAAGATTTTCCAAAATACTTGATGCGAATTATTAAAATAATGATACAAAAAACAATAGAAGTGGTTTAAAGACAAACTTGAATTTGAAAACTATGAAAAAAATGTTTAATAGTGGTAAATAGATAATAATTTCATGATCATAACACCATTGAAGTATAGCCTAGCTTTTAGCTGTCTGTGTTGTTTTGTAAAAGAAAGAATTATGAGATATCAATGAAAATGATTTAGATTAGGTGAACACGCTGGCCATTTGATATGAAATAATGGAAAACAGTTATTATATTATAAATGTCACTTCTCAGTCATTGCCCGATATAACATATAATTACGAATTATTTTTGTTCCTCCTTTCAGTGTATAAAAAAAATTAAAATTAGTATACCTTCATCAATTTATCAACAGCACTTGATCGCAGTTTCTATAATAGCTTTTGAGATCTCTATCGCCTACAGAAAACAATCAATTGATGTTGCTTAAGATAAAAATAAACTAGATACGGATATAAGATTATAATGTAGTGGTACTAAATTAACTGAAATGAACAAGCAAAACAAACTGGAAAATAGACTCAAATATTTACAATTGATATAGTTTAATATTCAGTATATTAATACTGGAAATATTCGATTTGTGTCTACGATTTGTTAATTTAAATTAACAATGAAGGATCGAAGAAATTTTAGGGAATATCTTCTGAAAATATTCCCTTTTCAATTTAAGTTTCACAAAATTATGAACAGTTTCCTATTTTCTTTTCTGTATACACGATACTTTCATTTTCATAAATTCTTATTCTAATATAAGGCTGAAATATTTCTGTACCCTGACTAATTTGAAGCACCTGGTATATTTATTATTGCATATCGAAGTCACAAATATCCTAGTTGATAACAGTTCATACAACATGCCAATTCTATTTTTAAAAATATTGCCACATCTACACGTGAAAGTAAAAATTGTGACAATAGCAATTATAATCAGGAATACCAATCAAGGTTATAAGTTAATGATCCTTTAATTAGTAAAATCGCCGGCTCTTCGTCTGGTAGTGGAGCTACTAAACCATTCATCGGAAACGGTGTGGTATTCGCAGCAGTGATGCCAAATCGGAAATGTTGAAAGCGGAAAGGTAAACAGGTCACACCAAATAATTTCCACACCAACTTGTTAAAGCTAGTCCTAAACAACTCAAACTCTGAACACAGTCTGAAACTACTATTTTTTTTAACATATTTGCATAATTTGCATTAAATATCGAAATTAAAGCAGTCATTTGCAATATATGTATTCTTTAGTGCGCATATACTATTATTCCAAAATATAGTTGAAACGAAATTCTAAGAAATGACTGACGTTTTTACCTTAACCTGTCTCTTGCAGTGGCGTACGAAAATTATACTAAGCAGATGAGGAAAAAGATGATAAAATATACAGGGTGTTCATTAAAACATGCGGCAAAAATTTAAGGGATTATTCCTTAGATTAGTCCAAGGATATTTTATCCTTTGATGATTTTTGATAGGGCGCTTTGTTTTGAAGATACGGGGCGGAAAAAAATCAACAATAACAATTTTGGTAATTTTAAAATTATAACCGTAACCGAAATAAAAGTATAGCGTACTACACTGGACCTACCAAGTAATAAAAAAATATAACAATTCCGTTGGTACCTAGCAACAACTCCAGTGGAAGATGTGGAAGATTTGAGAAATCGGATAATTGCTTGGTGTAACGCAATCAGAAACGATCCTGGTGTTTTTAAAAGAGTTCGGGAGTCGATGAGGAGAAGATTGGATTCTTGCATCCCAACGGGGGGTAAGCATTTTCGATAGTTCTTGTAGATTAAGAAACATTACATGTTATTTTTGTTATTGTAGAAATTCCTTTTCGCTCCGTATCTTCGAAATAAAGAACCCTATCAACATTCATCAAGGGACTATTTATCCTTAGAATAGTCCAAGGAAGAGTCCCTTAAAATTTTGCCGCATATTCAATAAACACTCTGTATAGAATGACAACCTTGACAATAATGTTTTCTTTTTAGTGCCTACTAATATGGAAGTGTACTATAGTTCGTAAAATTTCATTTGACATTGAGAGACTCAAGTTGGCAATAAAAATAGGGTCCTTCAATAAAATATAATTGTGTGTTATGTAATGGAATTGGTCTATAACGTATTCAAGTAACTCTTCATTGTAAGATTTTCCCTAAACAGTTCACAAAACTTCAACACGTATTTCGCTATACAATATCTTCCCCAGGCGTATGACCACGCTGCTGAATTCAATGGTAAAGATTTCAAATCTGTAGCATTTATCGTTATCAAGATATGCGATTTTATAATTGCGTGTTCAAAATATGTTTTTTTCTGTTAACCAGCTGTAGCACCCCTACGAATGACAACCCTGAGAAGTCCAAACGTGTACGAGCTTAGGACTAACGAAGTATTACCTTTTAACGTGTGATTACTAACACGAGTTGGATGATAGCAAGTGAAAATCAATCGTCCAGCCTGCGGCTTGAAGCACCGACTCACACAGCGGTCGATTGAATGAGTGATCAAAGCACCCACGTCGAACCGAGAGGCCACCGACGAAAGACATTGTGCAGCATTTGACTCGTCTAATTGAGGCATTGAGGCAGACATAAATAATTTACCACAAGAGGACTTCTAATAATGGAATATTTCAATAAGGGTAAAGTCAGAGTTTTTTTATAAAATTTTATGACAAAATGCGTTTCTGAAGATCAATTATTTGAATGAATATCTTTATTAGAACTATGAAAAAAAAATCTGAATTTATTTTATAATAAAAAAAAATCACATCAAAGATGTAACTTGGTCCCCTTCTGTTCATAACAGAGGACATATGCCTCTCCACTCATGAGCAATTATGGTGATATTGGAGACACGTGTGAATCGTTGTATTTGTGCCACGTGCCAATGTAGGGGTGTCTGCAGTATGCTGTGTAATGTAAGTAGTCCCGCTATGATTCAAAAGTACATATAAATTATAACAACAAGGAGCCCTATTGTCTCAATGGCAATATTTAATTTGCCCCTCTAAATCTTTTCGTTGGAGAGAATCCTTTTAAATGAATTACTAAGATACGGGGAAACTTTTGGAATGATAGAGACATTGTGCATTTTCTCCTTTCCTTGCACCTCGAACACGTTGGCTTTTCATCTCCATCAGGAGTTTCCTTTCTCGTGAAGGAATCCAAGCATTGTAACAAACATAATTGGCCAGTTCTTTGTGGTATGGGGAAAGACAAATCCCAGAGAGGATCGTAGGTTACTGATGAGCCTCCACAGTGCACTTGATAGTGGGTTTTTATTGGCCAACGAAATTGTCTACAATCATGAAGTTATAAATCCTCAAATATCTCAGACAGGACTCTATCAGATGAATTTCCTGACCACACTTCCTTGATAACTCTGCGAACACTTTAATAAAGCACCCTTCATACTAGAAATACTAGTGTTGACATCTTCCATGTATGCTTTTTTTTTAATATTCCAGCAACTATTTCGTGTTTCATGAATATTTCATGAAACAGGTGTTGCCGATATAAATCTTCCATTAAACCCAAGAGTTTTGACTGAAGTGAAGAATATTTCAGTGTTCAGGTATATTTAGGTAAAGTTTGGTTCAAGCTGTCCAAAAGTATAAATGCATTCAATTTATTATTTATTATTTTTTCAAAATCTACACTTCACATATTGTGATATATTTTTCAAATAAAGTTTGTGGATATCAAATCGTGAGGTCTAGTTTTTGAAATTACTATGTTACTTCATCAAGTAACGGCCGAATCAATCAGAAAAAAAAATTATTTATTATCTAGAAATAAATGTGATTTAATTTACTTTGAAATGATGCTCACAACAAAAACGAATTCACTCAACGAACTCCTTTCTTATGATAGCTATTTGCAAGTCTTTGTTGACTTTTTAACAGATCTTAAACAGATTTTAGAGATATGTTTGGTGCATCCTCCATACTTCCACAACATAGACAGATTGATAACATAACCAAAAACTAATTGGACTTTGCCACCTCTCAAAGATACTTCTGAAAGTATTCCTATTCCTAGCCGGGTCCACATTTCGTACATTTGGTGACGCCAGGCCTCATTTTGCTGAACCGCTTCTTTGAGACTGTTCACTGAAGGTTCATATTTACTCGGAGAATTTTGTTTCCAAATATTCTTCAAATTACGTGCCGATTTCATTTTTGTAATAAAAAAAGTGAAAAGGAGCCTATCATATCCAACCGGTAAAACGGTAGATCTACCGCAAATGTAGAAGATCTGGCAGCAAGAATTCGCAGCGTGTACCACGCTGAGCAGGTAGCATGAGGTGAAGGTCTTTTGAATGACGTAAAAACGCGCGGTATAGAGAGAGCGGCGAGCCCACAATTGAAGCCCCGCTATTGGTCGAAATCGTATCGTACGATATCCTGAACGAGTGGAAGTGGATGGAATTCATACATGCGCTTGGCATAGGTAAAGAACACGGTGGTGTCAAATTAACGATAATAGCTGGAGATTCAAGGACAGTTACAGATGTCGAACAGCGAAGTTGTTAGCTGTTATAGTAAAACTACTAATGCCGAGTTCGGAAACGTAATTTCATATAAAAAACTAGATTCTATTTACATGCTCTCTTATTCAATTTGCATTTTCTGGTTTGTGAATGAATAAAAACAAGTTTGAATTGAATACTGAATCACGACATACACTCACATCTGATTGAACAAATGAATGAATGATTAATATTTTCAGTATTTATCATTACGTCAAAAAGTGAGGAGAACGTCTGACTGTTTATTAGTAAACATCTAAGTCTAACCGGTTTCGAAGTTTTAGTCCAATCTACGAAATTTTTTACTCAGAAGCTCGAAACAGCTACGATTTTGATGGTTTTTTTTCAATTTTTTATTATAAATATAATAGAATCAAAAACCTTTTGAATCGGAGACAAGGTTAACAGTATTGTTACTAGTATCATATATACAGATAGAAGTTGAAACTTGTGCGAACTGAGGACTAACGAGGTCTCACCTTTTAATGTGCCACTCTTAGCACAATTCTGTCAGATGATAGCTTGAATTGTGGAGTTTACTCATTGACCAATTGTTTTTTTGAATGCGGGATCGATCAACACTTGGATGTTCACTGCAGCATATCTTTCAATCACCTTCTAGTCTAGTGGTTTAACAAAGAAGGCAATTTTAACCCAATTTTCAACCTACTCAGTTTAAAAGTGTCAATTGACAGATTTTAAAGATATTTAATGCCTACGAATGCCTCCGAAGTAGGCAGTTCCAATTCCACTTTTGAATAGGTACTGCTTTTTTCTGATATCTGCGGTTACAATTTTCAAACATAAGGCAAGTAGGTTCATTCAGCGATGATTAAAGGGCGTGACGAAATACCAAGTTGCAGGATATCACTACATATGAAACAAAGTTGCTTCCCCTGTCTATCCCAATGGATGTGGGTTTTTTAATAGATTCAAGATGAAGGTTTATATGTATGTAACCTGCATAATATAGTAGAGAAACGCTGATAATTTCAGAGGTGTCTAATGTGATGTCGTAAATAAAAACACTTTTTTTACTCTTACATTGCAAACGCTGTGCTGTCTAAACCCTACGAGATAGATCAAAATATTGTACTGCAGTACAATAATGTACTGCAGTATAATAATGTACTGCAGTACAATAAAGTACGACATTTCATAAAGGACGGAAAAACATGTCATTATTGGAGTCTATGTTATGAAAGAAACATCAAAAGAGACATTTGGGAAAAGAGTTATTTTTGGACTGTGCAAAAATTCATAAATCATGACTTCATGACTGTATACATAGCCTAACTATATAACTTTTTGAATTTTGTTTGATGTAGGTATGAACTGAACAACGACACGATGAAACGACAGCAAAGTTACGTAAAACGCAACTGTCAGAAGTGATAGGTCAAATTTTCGGTATCTTGTGCCTATTGTCTGTTGTCACGTAGAATATAAAACTCATTACTTGAAATTTGTGCATTCCGTCAGAACCACAATTCTTGAACGGTTCATTTAAAACATTGGTTGACTTGAAATATGTAATTAACATCGCTGAATGAATTACCTTGGCTATATTCTCTCAAACAAGTTATCTTTAACCTTTCGCGATTTGGCAACCCTGTTACTAGCGCACAAATATTTAGATTTCGTGACGCAATCTAGTATACTTTTTAATAGAACGATTTTTTTAGAAGCTGCGTTGGCAGACGTCTGTGGTCGAACCTTGAGGTTCACCAATTTGTACTACCAAAGCACTCGTCGCGTGCAAAATGCACTTTCAATCTCATTTCTTTACCTCTAGCGTTGTGTCTTTGCTTCTTGTGCCACGCAGCCATGTCCTACTTGCATTTTTAGCCGGTTACATGATAGTAACCTGTAGTTAGTCTATTAATAGAACGGATATAATGGTCTGACGGATGCAATTTTGTTACGAACTGTCGTGAAAATGTCTGGCGAATGCGAAAGTTATTCGTTAAAATATTTCAAGAGGTCGGGACCCGATTCTTTTAACAAATCGAGAATTGAAATTGATGGGTTCAAGTGACGGTGTCAACTCAGTGCCAATTGATGTAAAAATAGATTGTGAAAAACAACTGAATCATTGAGTAACTTCTCGATGGTAATGGAAGTTTGTAGAGGTTATAACACGTTTGGAATATGTGATGGAGTTGGCCGATACTTGAAAAAATCCACGATAACGTATTTGAGTACTCGTGTTTACTACAGTCTGTCCAGAAATGAAAGAAACTACAGCGATATATCTATATGGTAAATATTTGTTTTGAGAGCACCCGGCGATTTTGAAAAAAATGTTGAATGCGCTCGTATTTTGATGCGTAGATTACGAATCCGAAAGAAAAACGGCGCTCTCCCTTATTTACAAAGTTACGGCCCTTCAAAATTCAGAAAAGAGCAATTTTTCAGCCTTTTTTTTCACGGGATAAACTATTTAAAAACACAAGCATTTATTCACTAGGTCACCTTTACATCTTATTCCTTCTTTCTTGACACTTTTCACTTCAACAATCATCATTTTTTCAATAAAAATGTTAAAAAATGTACAGAGCCACTTTTTGGTTATATATCTCTGTATTTTACGTTTTTAAGGTTGATGGCATAGATGGTACGCTGATTTTAAAATAACAACAAATGTACTGAGCTTTTTGCTTCGGTATTTTAGTTTTTCGTTTTTTGTTACATCTATACAGTAAAGTGGCATCATTCAATTTGCACTCTTCATTGCAATTGGTACAACGTATTGTTGCTACAAACACTCCTACTCGAACTAAATGAAGAATCAAATTTTCTCTTACTCTCACTAAATTATTAATTTCGTTCAAATTCATTTTGTGTTTTTCTAATCGCTCACGTCAAACTAAAAATCCAAATCTACGAATTTGAAATAGTTGGCGGCGGCAAATATCAACCGCTTTTTTCTGAAATATCACTAGTAACTAACCTAGAAATAGAAGAATGTCACCAGAAGAAGGATTCGTTTTTAAATTAAGTTTTTTATAAGAAAAATGTTGATTGTTGTATTAAAAAGTGTCAATTAAGAAGGGATAAGGTGTAAAGGTGACCTAGTGAATAAATGTTTGTTTTTTAAATAGTTTATCTCGGGAAATAGAAGGCTGAAAATTTCCCCTTTTCTGAATTTTGAAGGGCCGTAACTTTGTAAATAAGGGAGAGCACGGCTTTTTTCTTTCGGATTCGGAATCTACGCATCAAAATACGTAAGTACACTCAAAAAATTTTTCAAAATCGCAGGGTGCTGCTAAAACGAATATTTACCGTAAATAGTTCCGTTTGTATATAAAAACTTATTTTCAATAAATATATTAAGTACAGTTGTCCTGAAGAAGCACCACCGAAAGCTTGACAAAAACAAAGTTTTTTTTGAATAGCCCTCAAAACCTGACTGCAACGTCAAAATACTGTTTTTCATATAATATATCCAGTCACGGCAAAGACTACAGAATACTATAAGACGTGTCACTCGCTCATTTTTCGACATCTGAGAAATCTCGCCGTCCGCTAGCGACAGCGGGTAATTACCAGCCGAGGTAGTACAGTGTGTCGCTTGAAGTTACCAGTTCTCGTCGGCACACGAGATATAAAGGTTGTCCGTATTGTTTGGTATTGTCAAAGACTACAGAACCGGTGAACTTTGGTATTGTGATTGTGTTGTGTTCGTTCGGAGTTCGAAATATTTATTTTGTGAAAATGTCGACGTATTGCTCAGTGGATGGTTGTCTGAGTACGGTGGGGAGCCCAGGTATTTCGTTTTTCCGCTGCCCAAAGTACAGTGAAAGGTATGCATTCAATATATTCACCATTAATTTTTATTTTACCTATCTATACCTTTTATGGTTTTGTTGTATAAAATTATTCATATCGAAATATACCGCCGGCATTTGCCAATCCAAACTCATTTCAATCTTTTTTCAAAATGTTCAGTTTATCGATTGATATACTTGAATTTTTTTTTAGGTGTCAACGTTGGAAAAATGTATTAGGCTTCATTGGGAATCATAGATATGCTAATCTTACCCCAGAGCAGAGTCACAATAGAATTAAAATTTGCAGCTTACATTTTAGAGCCGATGATATTGTGAATTCTCGTATTCATAGCTATGCTGTTCCTTCATTGCGTCTGCCTCAAGATGGTTCTCAGAAAGGTTGGTTCAGTGAAGTTTATAGATTCAAATGATGAAAAAATCTTATTCCACTTTTTAACATATGAAATTTGCAATATCAATTTTGTTGTTTAAACCTTCCAGATGATGATGACATTGCCGGTACTAGCAAGGATTTTATTTACATTGATGCTCAGGTTCAAACGGATCAATTAGGATCACGAGGTGAAAAATCTTTTCGTTATATTATATACTTACCTGATCTATTTTTATATGCTTCGGAAACAAAAACGATGACAAGAAAACAATTATTGAAAGTACGTACATCTTTCTTTTAGATGAATGCAGCCAAACATCTGCTAAACTCTCTTCGGGAACTCCAAGAAAAGTGGCATTACGAAAAAAAAATTATATCACTAGAGAAAACAGTAGCTTCAACATCGAAAAGAGCACTGGACGAAACCGGAATTACTCTGGATGATGTTTTCAAGTTTCTGGATCGAAAATATCCTGAGCAATATTGTAAGCTCTTGAAAGCACAGCTTTCTTTGATAAATAAAGCACCAAAAGGGTCCAGGTATAGTGACGAATTCAAACAGTTTGCATTGACTGTTTATTTTCTTGGTCCGAAAGCGTACAAAAAATTTTCAACAATTTGTAGATTACCGTCAAAAAGTACACTTCATCGTTTCACGAAAAATTGGATTGTTGAACCAGGCTTCAACGATTTTATTTTTCGTGTTATTGAATTCAGGATTGGACTCATGAAGGAGAAAGAAAGAGATTGTATTTTATGCCTAGACGAAATATCTTTGAAATCTCATCTTTATTATGATATTTCCAGAGACAAAATAGTAGGTTTCCAAACGAGTTTGAATGGGACCTCTACTGACATAGCAAGTAGTGCTCTAACAGTAATGGTCAGAGGTTTGGCAAGCAATTGGAAAATACCACTTGCATACTTTTTCTATAAGACATCAGCAACTTCTGATGATTTGAAAGATATTTTGTTCCAAACGGTACGAAGATGCAAAAGTATAGGCCTAAATGTCATGGGGGTGGTTTCCGATCAGGGTTCAAATTTTCAGAAGTTGGTGAAAACTTTGAATGTTACAGACGAAAATCCCATATTTCTGATAGACGATCATAAACTTGTATATTTGTTTGATATCCCGCACTTACTGAAGTCGACACGAAACAATTTGTTTTCCTATCAGTTTTTACTTCAGGGTGGAGAAACAAGAAACAATTACATAGAAACAATGTATAATTATGATAGAACTAAACAATATAAATTGGCTCCTAAACTTAATAATGACCACATGTATCCAAATAATTTTCAAAAAATGAAAGTCAAGTTGGCTTCCCAAGTTTTGAGTCACTCTGTAGCCGTGGCTATGCACACATACATTGACTTCAATATTTTGTCCAAGGAAGCATTAGTTACTGCTGATTTCATTAAAAAAATGAATGATCTTTTTGATTTATTGAATTCGAGCAATTTTGAGAAATGTCAGGCTTTTATGGGAACGGAAAAGCAGATGAAATGTCTTCAAGAAGCCTATGTCATGTTTCAAAATCTCCAAGTAAAAAAACACGATGGCAAAAATGTCACGAAACAATTGAAATTCATTTTTGGGTGGAAGTTGACTTTGAAAGCAGTTTTTGCCTTGTGGGAGATGTTGAAAGAACGCAATTATAAATATTTGTTCACGTGTAATTTGAATCAAGATTGTTTGGAGAATTTTTTTGGACAGATCAGAAATTGTTCTGGCAACGCAAAGAATCCAACACCCATACAGTTTTGTAGAGCTTTCAAAAAAATATTTGCTTTGAAATATTTTGATTCTAGTGAAGGTGCTAATTGTATGGATGATGTTAATGACGTTTTGTTAAGTTTGACGCCAGAATTAACTGAACAATGTCGATACATCCTTGCTAGACCCGACATTCCAAACTATGCTCCTCTGAAAGTTTTCACTCGAGATTATAAGAACCTTAAAAGTCCCGAAGGAAACGCTCTTGTCTATGTCACAGGATACCTCATGAAAAAATGTCTCATGCAACATTCGTGTGACATTTGCATACATTTTAGCAAATCCTCAGAAAACCTTCTTGATCAAGATGTAATTTTCTGTAAGCTAAAGGCTTACAGTACCGACAAATCATCGTTTGGTGGATTAACCGTACCATCAAGAGATATTGTTGACCATGTAATAGAGATGGAAAACATATTCATTGAAAATTTTGATAAAATCGGCAGTGAGAAGGGAATTGGACAGTATTTGAAAACAAAATATTCGAAAATTCTTTTCTCACATCCATGTCAAAAATTCCCCTTCGATTATTATATATCTTTATATACAAGAGTTCGGATATACTTTACTTTAAAATTCATGAACCAGGACATGAAGATTGTTAGGAAACATAAATCATGCAATGTAAAATTGAATATTTCAAATCATTTATAAACATATAACATTATATAATTGTATTATTTTTGTTAATAAAACATGTTTTCCTGAACGTGTTTATCATTTCATCAGTAAATCACTCTGATCTGTTTCTTAGATCATTTATTCATGAGTTTATCTATCATGTTTCTAGAAGTTGATCGACAAACAACTACTTTCGTATCTTTGTTTATTGTCTGATACAACCGAGCAAGCGAAGTTTCAACTTCGGAACGTCCCCTGTAGATATCGCGAATAGGAACTGCCCTCGTATAACTGTCATGCGGCCGGCGGCTTCCGGACATCGTTTGTCGGCGATATGATTTATGGAAATCGCAAAAAATGCAATCCTGAGCCGTACCGACAAACGAATTCCTTGGAGTGAACCAACTTATAGTATTCGGTAAACTTTGGTCACGGTATAAATAGATATTCTTTTGAATTATACCGTCAATACGGTATAATTCATGCATCCATCAATAGGACCGACTTGGCTTTTGCCACAGGAAGAAAATATAACTTTATTTTCTGTTGGAAGTTCAAAGGCCATGGAAGAGGGGTTAGTTAGTCTCAGTCTTAGTCTTAGTGATATTCTTCAGTTTACTTTGAGAGCGTTTAATAAAAAGCTATACAACGTGGAAGCTAGTTATTCGTAAAACCATGAAGCGTTCGAAACTGACAGCATTAAATATAAATGAAAACAATTGTTATGAATGTTTATAATTCTTTAAGAATACAATATCCGTCCGAAATGAGTAAGGAGGAAGTACTGCAAAAATGCGCGAGTATGACCGGTGTCAATAGATCGACAATAAGGAACTCAAGGAAAACAACAGCTTTTTGGAGCCGAAAGTATCCACTGGCAGAAACTGTTTGGTTATCAACAAAGAAGTCAAGAATTCTATTAGGAGAACAGTACACTCTTTTTACATAAAAAACGAAATACCTACATTAAATACAGTTTTGTCAGTTATTCGTGAAGACAGTTTTTTTCCTGATATAAAAAGAACTAGATTAGGGAATTGTTTGAAGGTGATTGACAATTGTTTCATGATGAATTTCACTAGTATAGTAGACAATGGAAGTCCGAACTAGTGAAATTCTTTAGATTAGGGAAGGTATCACAAGGGCTATTCACTTATGGGAAACAAGATAGAAAGAGCACATTAACAGAAAAATCACTGATTGTAGAATGGTGAAGAGACTATTTAAGAGAAATGAAGACAGCCAGAACACTGGGTGAATCTATTTTTTATTGGGATAAAACATGGGTCGAAGAGGGCCATACCGTCTTGAAGGTTCATCAAGACCAGAACATCAAAATCCTAAAGTGTGTCTCTCAGTGCAGCCACAGTTTTTTACTTCTTGAAAATGGCTTCAAAGTCGAAACCGAAACGCCGAACAATGCAAAACTTTGATCACGGTTCAACCAAAAATTCAGATGTTCATATTTCTAACCGCGAAAATCGATTCTATTTGTATACTTATCTGGTGACGTTTCACAGACTTTATCCATCTTCATTATTAAACCTACGATCAATTTGATATTATCAGTGTCAATAATTATAATAATATCAAATTAATTTTCTTCAAAAGACGAATTATAACTACAAATTATAATGTTTTCATTCAAATACGTATGATAAAGTAAATGGATAGTCTTTCAAACGTCACGAGATGATACATATTTATTTTTACACGCAAATTAGTTTTTTTTAAACTAATTTGTCAAATGCAGTAATTTTTTTGCCCTTTCTACATTTGTATTTATTTATAAATTTAATATTCTGATAATTTTATAAATCTCAAAATAAAATATTTTAACAAAATTGGTTTTCACGTTATTTCCATTATCTTCGCATCATACAGAATATATCATTGGAAAATGTATGTTAATACCCCCAGTCCAACGCCAATTAATAATATTTTAACGCAATATGATATGATGATATGAAAAAAACATCGGCTGCCTCTTTTGAATTCCTTTGTCGCAAGTCACTATTTCAATGGTTCCTTAGCGGCACCCTCAAGTGGCATAACGGGTAGAAATATCTCAGTGACTTTGTGAATGAATTGCAGTGCCACTTGCTTTAGACATTAACATTACATTTACATTTACATTCTTGAAATTCTTTCACTTCACTCTCAGACAATACCGAATGTACTATATACAATATTTTATGAGGTTTTTACTACTTGCCTAATGACTAATTATTTCAATTTCCAGGAACGAACTCATTTATGTGAATATGTATAGAAATAAAAGTACCCGATTTCACTTCATCAATTTCAACTTCCTGGGAACAGGTTTCACAAAGGAGAATTATTCAATTCTATTCGGTCATTCGGTAAATGTTCCGAATTCTTGAATATGCTAATCTCCAAGCATTCCAAACATTGAGTTTCAAACTTTCCTCTTCCATCAAAGTAAACACGTCTTAGTCGTGATTGAAATCATGCTCATATGGTGAAACAGTTCGCGAATGTAAAATTGGCCTTCAGATTGAAAACACTACTACTATGAAAAAAGTTCTTCCCATTTAACCAATATGAAGTTTGGAACAAGAACTGGGGTTCTCCAGTAAGATCTCCATTTCTTGGAGATCTCCAGTAAAATCCCTTAGTTTCACTAAGACAGTGCAGCTTTCATTCGCCAAACATCTTATACATATTGCGTTTTACTCAAACTGAAATTGTTTTAAATTTTTTTTATTTGAAATCAATAAAACGATTTCCGTACATTCCAATACAAGAAACTTCATACAAAAATGTTTCAGAACAATTTAAATCACATCTGAATAATCCCGATGGTAAATACGTTCTTGATTTGTTTTGCCAATTTGTTAAAGCTGTTTTGAAAATATTACAATTTGTTTGTGTGTCCCAAAATCATTGTTGATTTGTTATCCTGTTGCTAATCGTGAATAATGAAATATTAGTTTATTAACTCTACGAAATATGTGTTAATGTGTTTTTTTATATGGTGTGATTCTATGATTCATTCAACAATATTGTGGGCCAACCTGACGCGATTCTTTTATTTTCGTCAATGATATCACAAGACCTTATTTTTAAATCGAATAAGTTTGTACAACACTAACAAATAATTAACAAAATCAGATTTGAGCAATATTCTAAAAACTTCATATATTTTTAAATGAAGCTATATTTTTGTGACATTTTCGTTGTATGTTTCTGTGCTCCAAAACTATGACTTGCCTTCTTCACAGATTTCAGAAATAACAGACCAAACGAAACATTCAAAATAATCTAGTGATTGCTGCCGATGCTCAGAGTTGTTTCATCGGCAGAAATAAAGAAGTGTTTTCTCTTGTGGAAGACAGTATTGGAAATATACATTGATTTGAGGAACTCCTTGATAGAAGAGATCAACAAGGCCATGATACTGAAGAGTTCACGGTTCAAAACAGGGAGGAAGGAGGCTCGGATTGTTGCACGTGCATATCTACCACATATCCCTAGGGTCACAGACAGAAATGGAAAACTCTTAGGGAAACACAACATTAAAACGGTTTTCAAACTCACCAAGAAGATCCAACAAAGTATCAGGTCGGCTGAAGACAAAGGAGACCCACTATCAGCAGCACTATCACTATCAGAACGGCTCTGCCGAACTCAAAAACCTGATTCGGACCCCAGCGGGGCAGGCACAAAGTATGTGCTCTGCTGTTTCATCATTTTCCAAACAGAGGCGACACACACTGTCTTCCGAGTCTCTGTATATGATGATTCAAATGACAGTGACCTGTAAGAAGGCCTGTTAGACATAGTAGTTCATCACTACTGTAGTCTAACAACGGTTTGGTATCAAGCTTCGAAGGGTGAATAAACGCCTTGTAGTGAACCAATCCTGAAAGATTCTGCCAGAAGTCCATAAATCTTCTTGTCATCCAGGTGTTCACTCTTTGTTTGGAAAAGCCTAAAGCGATTACAGGTTCTGGTCCGATGAAGCTGCTTGCATCACCCTCCTTTGCAAGAAAGTCAGCAGCCTCATTGCTTTCCAGGCCAGTGTGGCCAGGAATCCAAGAATCCAGGAATCCTATTCTATCTTCCTATCAAGGAGAGCCGTTTTTGGGAATTTGCTACCAATTTAGACGTTGCTCGGTAGGAGCCAAGAGCTTCCGACGCCGCTTGACTTTCCGAGAATATTCTATTGACTTGTGTGTGAGGTTGGATTCTTCCGCTTGAAATACAGTCGCATAGGTTCCCAGGCAGGTTGGAACCTAGGCACTGAAACCGGAAGGTGTTTTTTATCCATCTGTGAACCAACAACTATCTGCTCTTAATATTTCCTTCTCCCGGAGAATCCAGTCCTCTCTACTCGGGAACTTTATGAGGAAGTTCGTGATTGACAGTTGGGGGCATAAAGTCAGAGGTCATTTCTAGAATGCTGTGACTTCCAGTGCCAACCAAAAGTCTGTTGCACTCTGCATTGAATTGATTTGTGCGATTGGCAATGTGCACAAGTCTATATGCAGTCCAATTAGCATTTCTCTCCAGAAAAATGTGGAGAGAAGGTAGATCTAGAAGGATATCCATGGCCAGAGAGCTTCGCCTGGGCCGTTTTCTTGGAGCCTTCGGAGATAACCATCGAAATATATATACCTAGCACATGAACATTTCTATCGCCTCTCAAATCTCTATGACCTCTCGTTGTGTGGAAGAGTTAACAAAATTTGTTTCATTCGTTTATTTGTACAATTATTTTCGACAGGTAAGCTGCTGTAATATTTGAAACATAGTTTTCGCTGATAAGTTGCAACCATGAATTGTATTATCTTGATATCTGAGTAATAGAAAGTTTTTGTAGCAATTTTACATGCAATCAGGCTGCACTGAATTACATTATCAACTCAAGTTTCATTTTTTAACATATGCAGATATGAGTTCACAGATCTCACAATACCACATCTCACCAAAAACACATTTACATAACTTAAGCCATATGTGAATTAAATATTTGTTCAATATTAATCAAATTCTTTGAATGCAGCTTTACTGTTATCTGAGTGTGTGACTGATTCAGCCCGCTTCTTTTCACTAAGTACAGGCAACTCAAAGACATCCTGGATCAGAAGGAGAAAAAAAAACATATATTTCAGCCTTGTGCAAAGCCACCTAATACATTGCATTATTGGATGGGGAGGAGTGTCCAAAACCCACTTGTATTCACTGGAAGTTATCCAGAGAAAATTCATAAAACTGATGCTGAATAAACCACCAGTGAAGAATTATACAAAGAATCAGAAATATTCGATGTAAGGCAGCTGTTTTTCAAAACCATTGCATCAATATGAAGAAAAGGCAAAACTCACCAGACCCAACCATACATATACTACAAGACATAAAAACAAATACATAATATATACCATTCGCGTTTAAAACAATAGGACAGAGATCTCATAACTTTTTGGGCCCAAAGGTATTCAATTCCTTACCAGAAGATATAGAAAATTGTGAATCTACCAAGCACATAAAAAAGGCACTAGAAAAATGTATTACTAGGCTTCATAGTAAAAACAATGGTAGAATATTCGACCAAAATAATTAAGTACGGATTACATGTCATTACACACCCCAAATCCTTTTTATCCGCCGATTCTAATATGTATATATTTATTTTATTTTCCAAGTTCTAATGATTTTTATCTTATACACCATTTCAATGGCTCTGTCATCGCAAAAATGTAAATACTTACCTTTTGCTTTTTTTATACACCACAGTAAACTTATATTTCCATGTAACACAAATATTATTTTGTGAATGTTAAATATTTTATATGTACTTATTTTAGAAACCTTTTTTCCATTTTAGTGTTCCAATAAGAAGAAAGTGTTAAATCAAATTGTGTTTCGCCACGTACAAACAGCGTTTGCTATTTCTGTGGCTTTTTTAATGTTTACTTGCTACTTTTGTATCTTGTAATTGTTTATTATTTATATACGTGTGTATGTGAGTAGACGTATACGCATATCACTAAATTAGATATTCATATTTGGAGTTATTTTATCTACTTACGTCACCTCAATCATATATACTATTTTGTACTTTTTTTCTTAGTGAATGAACATGATTATTATTATTATTATTATTTATGTAGCAAACTGAGTTGTAGCAGCTTCTCACTGCTTCAACTCAGTGCACCTCTAACTAAATTTGAGAAATATTTCATTTATGGTGCGGCTTTCTTGGAGTTAACTTCCCAAGGAAGCGTTATAAGTCCAACACAAATCACAATTTTTGTATGGACACCGCTTTCAGGGCGTGTAAGGGATGCTGCTAACGTCTGCGAACAGATCATTTTCACAAATAATGAATGAACCCGTTTCAGAGAGTTTACTGCTCTAAGTTAAAACTAAGGAAACATGTTCATAGTAGTGTCCGACCGAAACTGGTTTATACGACCGAAACCAAAGTTTACCGAATACTATAAGTTGGTTCACTCCAAGGAATTCGTTTGTCGGTACGGCTCAGGATTGCATTTTTTGCGATTTCCATAAATCATATCGCCGACAGACGATGTCTGGAAGCCGCCGGCCGCATGACAGTTATACGAGGGCAGTTCCTATTCGCGATATCTACAGGGGACGTTCCGAAGTTGAAACTTCGCTTGCTCGGTTGTATCAGACAGATAAACAAAGATACGAAAGTAGTTGTTTGTCGATCAACTTCTAGAAACATGATAGATAAACTCATGAATAAATGATCTAAGAAACAGATCAGAGTGATTTACTGATGAAATGATAAACATACATTCAGAAAAACATGTTTTATTAACAAAAATAATACAATTATATAATGTTATATGTTTATAAATGATTTAAAATATTCAATTTTACATTGCATGATTTATGTTTCCTAACAATCTTCATGTCCTGGTTCATGAATTTTAAAGTAAAGTATATCCGAACTCTTGTATATAAAGATATATAATAATCGAATAGGAATTTTTGACATAGATGTGAGAAAAGAATTTTCGAATATTTTGTTTTCAAATACTGTCCAATTCCCTTCTCACTGCCGATTTTATCAAAATTTTCAATGAATATGTTTTCCATCTCTATTACATGGTCAACAATATCTCTTGATGGGAACTTGGGAAGCCAACGTGACTTTCATTTTTTGAAAATTATTTCGATAAATGTGGTCATTATTAAGTTTAAGAGCCAATTTATATTGTTTAGTTCTATCATAATTATACATTGTTTCTATGTAATGTTTTCTTGTTTCTCCACCCTGAAGTAAAAACTGATAGGAAAACAAATTGTTTCGTGTCGACTTCAGCAAGTGCGGGATATCAAACAAATATACAAGTTTATGATCGTCTATCAGAAATATGGGATTTTCGTCTGTAACATTCAAAGTTTTCACCAACTTCTGAAAATTTGAACCCTGATCGGAAACCACCCCCATGATATTTAGGCCTATACTTTTGCATCTTCGTACCGTTTTGAACAAAATATCTTTCAAATCATCAGAAGTTGCTGATGTCTTATAGAAAAAGTATGCAAGTGGTATTTTCCAATTGCTTGCCAAACCTCTGACCATTACTGTTAGAGCACTACTTGCTATGTCAGTAGAGGTCCCATTCAAACTTGTTTGGAAACCTACTATTTTGTCTCTGGAAATATCATAATAAAGATGAGATTTCAAAGATATTTCGTCTAGGCATAAAATACAATATCTTTCTTTCTCCTTCATGAGCCCAATCCTGAATTCAATAACACGAAAAATAAAATCGTTGAAGCCTGGTTCAACAATCCAATTTTTCGTGAAACGATGAAGTGTACTTTTTGACGGTAATCTACAAATTGTTGAAAATTTTTTGTATGCTTTCGGACCAAGAAAATAAAGAGTCAATGCAAACTGTTCGAATTCGTCACTATACCTGGACCCTTTTGGTGCTTTATTTATCAAAGAAAGCTGTGCTTTCAAGAGCTTACAATATTGCTCAGGATATTTTCGATCCAGAAACTTGAAAACATCATCCAGAGTAATTCCGGTTTCGTCCAGTGCTCTTTTTGATGTTGAAGCTACTGTTTTCTCTAGTGATACAATTTTTTTTCGTAATGCCACTTTTCTTGGAGTTCCCGAAGAGAGTTTAGCAGATGTTTGGCTGCATTCATCTAAAAGAAAGATGTACGTACTTTCAATAATTGTTTTCTTGTCATCGTTTTTTTTTTCCGAAGCATATAAAAATAGATCAGGTAAGTATATAATATAACGAAAAGATATTTCACCTCGTGATCCTAATTGATCCGTTTGAACCTGAGCATCAATGTAAATAAAATCCTTGCTAGTACCGACAATGGCATCATCATCTGGAAGGTTTAAACAACAAAATTGATATTGTAAATTTCATATGTTAAAAAGTGCAATAAGATTTTTTCATCATTTGAATCTATAAACTTCACTGAACCAACCTTTCTGAGAACCATCTTGAGGCAGACGCAATGAAGGAACATCATAGCTATGAATACGAGAATTCACAATATCATCGGCTCTAAAATGTAAGCTGCAAATTTTAATTCTATTGTGACTCTGCTCTGGGGTAAGAGTAGCATATCTATGATTCCCAATGAAGCCTAATACATTTTTCCAACGTTGACACCTAAACAAAAATTCAAGTATATCAATCGATAAACTGAACATTTTGAAAAAAGATTGAAATGAGTTTGGATTGGCAAATGCCGGCGGTATATTTCGTTATGAATAATTTTATACAACAAAACCATAAAAGGTATAGATAGGTAAAATAAAAATTAATGGTGAATATATTGAATGCATACCTTTCACTGTACTTTGGGCAGCGGAAAAACGAAATACCTGGGCTTCCCACCGTACTCAGACAACCATCCACTGAGCAATACGTCGACATTTTCACAAAATAAATATTTCGAACTCCGAACGAACACAACACTATCACAATACCAAAGTTTACCGATTCTGTAGTCTTTGACAATACCAAACAATACGGACAACCTTTATATCTCGTGTGCCGACGAGAACTGGTAACTTCAAGCGACACACTGTACTACCTCGGCTGGTAATTACCCGCTGTCGCTAGCGGGCGGCGAGATTTCTCAGATGTCGAAAAATGAGCGAGTGACACGTCTTATAGTATTCTGTAGTCTTTGCCGAAACCAAATTTCGGCAACTGTCTCAGTTTCGGCCGAAACCGAAACTTCCTTACAAGAATTATGTTTTGAGGGAAAAATGAAGAAAACTTTATTATAATCAGTCAGTCTTTATTTTTTTAATCTTTAAATCACAACTTTATGCATCTTCGACATTTTCACTTATTGATAATTTCATTTCATTTCTATTTGTCTCAAGAAAATTTTACATTATATAGACACGTCCAAACCTTAACTCAAATAACTAAAGATAGATGATAAAATAATTTGTAATCCTGGGAATATAATAGAGGTTGACAATAATTGTGATATGGGATATTGAAGAATAAGAATATATGATCTACAAACAAGATAAAATACATTTTAAGGGATGACTAAATATGAATATATAAAATGTAAAATGTATGAATCATATATAAAACGTGAATGTATAAAATATATAAAGTATGATGTATAGAAAGAAAAAAATATATATGATGTGAAATGTATAGAATGTCAAATGAATGAACCGTAACAATAAAATGGAAAACTATATACAATCACTGTAATTATCCATGAGCAAATGCCGATTTTCAGCGATCAACTGAGTAAATTCTTGGAAGAGTTGTAAATACAGTTACTATATAAGATACATTTCAATTTGGATTTGAATGTTTTTGGAGGTAAATCTCGAAATTGAGATGGTAAGTTGTTATAGAGTCCCGTATCAATATTGGTGGTTTTTTGAAGCCTTGTTTTTGGTTCAACTATTCTGGTTTTGAACCTTGTATCATATTCATGTATCTCATCATGAGTTTAATAGCATCCAATATTAGTTTTAATAAATATTAATTTGTGGTATATAAATAAGACATAAACAGTAATTATTCCTAGAGCCGGAAATAAAGGCCTACAACTAGACTCCCAATCTGACTTTATAATACATCTTATAGCAGACTTTTGTAAAATCAGTAGTTTGACTATCTGTGTTTGAGCTGCATTACTCCAAGATAAAGTAGCATAATCAACATAACAAC
The DNA here is from genome assembly GCF_025532065.1 of Leptinotarsa decemlineata. Lineage (NCBI taxonomy): Eukaryota > Metazoa > Arthropoda > Insecta > Coleoptera > Chrysomelidae > Leptinotarsa > Leptinotarsa decemlineata. The sequence goes on along the minus strand of NW_027412668.1, from coordinate 12,957,217 downwards.
CCCTTATTGAGAAAAAATATTCATTGCACCTTAAATATACTAGGTGAAGATTCTTCTTTTGAATATTATTAATGGTTTTTCAAAAATATTAAACATAAAATTACTTATTCAACTTGTTACCTAATATTACAATAGGTACTTCATATTTATGTAATAAACAAAGTAAATCACAAAGTACTTAAGTCACGACATTATTAGGCACGTGGACGCGGCAAAATGTCTTCGTCGCTTGTATGAAATTCAACGCACCGAACATGACCGATCACAACGCGAGAACTCACGAATGCAGTTTCGGTTTCGGTCGTAGTTTCGGCAGGATTGCCGCCGAAACCGAAACTAAACCCGTTTTTTTGCCGAAACTCGACCGAAACCGAACTTTCGGTCGGTCACTAGTTCATAGCATTTACACTAGTTTAGCTGCTGCGAGCATTTAAAGTTTCATTATCAAAAACATCCTTTTTGAGCCAACCACAATATGCTTTCAGCTCTTGACTGCTGCATTTATCCACAACTACTATTAACGAAAAGTGAAGGAAATTAAATGAATAGTTCTGCCAACAAACCCCTAACTAAACTTTCATTTCGGAGCTTTTACAGCCTAACAATAAGCAACTCATTTTAACAATACTCTAATGTATTTTTAATCTCCTTTGTTACGTCCATTTATGTTTCCATTGTCGAAGGCCGATATATGGCGCGTGTGAACGCTTTTAATGGACCCGTCCAGCTGGCATTGTAGTTGCGGAAGGTTATTAGATTGATTCATATAAAGCTCTGCGAGCGAGCCGCAAATAATAGAAATGGAACTTATTTTTCAAGAAACAAAACTCATTTTTCAAAGCACAGCTTGTTTGGCCCGAGGAAGACCCGAGACAGAATTTCATTTTATTTCCAGTACTTATAACTACTCCTTTGGAATGGGTACATTGTAAGGCATGTGACGCATTCATGAACCGACCGAAAAGCTGCTCATATGATGGAAATGTTTATTGGTATATGAAAGCACTATTCGTAGTTTTTGTTTGCCTTAGACAAAAATGAACTCTCGTTTCAATAGCAAACGATGTAACCGCTTTATCTCAAATCGTTGTGGAGTAATCAGTGTTTGGCCAAAGATATATTACGAGAGAAGAGATATACCTAGTGGATCCCACTTCTCAGGTGTTTAATCCCACTTCTGATGATATAATACCCGTCTAGCTAGCACTGTAGACTATGAGATTGATTCATATAAAGTTCTGCGAGAGAGCCACAAATAATAGAAATGGAACTTATTTTTCCAAGAAACAAAACTCATTTTTAAGAGCACAGCTTGTTTCCCAGAGAAACAACTGGGACTGAATTTTATTTTTATTTCCAGTACAACTTTCCTTTGGAAGGCTGTTATAAATTGCAAGATGCAATTAACGAAAGAGTCATTTATGAACTGTTCGTAAAGCTGGTCATATCAGAAAAAAGTTTCTTTGGGCTAGGCGAAAGTGAACAATCCATAAACTCCAGTTAAAATAGAGGATATAGACATAGTGGGTCCAACTTGTCAGATGTTGAATCCCACTTATGAAGGCATACTACCAGTCCAGCTGACAGCATATGCATCTATGGTCTGGTGGCCAGAGATGAAACAAACTACTGCTATTAACAACTTGAGCAGGTTGCAGAGACTTGCATGTTTGGGAATGACGGGAGCAATGGAAACTACCCCAATAGTTGCATTGGAGACACTATTGAATCTTCCTCCTTTACATCTTGTGAGAATTGGGAAACCAAGAGTGGGCTAATTCGGACTGAAAAACTCACCAACGTACATGGGTTTAGGTAGCTCAGAAATTTCGGAATTTTGGAATACGGCAGAAACACCTGGTATACAGATGGGTTGAAAACCAAACATGGATCGGAAGCTGGAATATACTGTGCGGGGAGAAATCTTCATTTCAGTTACCTGTAGTACACATCAGTCTTCAAAGCTGAAATGAATGCAATATTGCAATGAGCAAGAAACATTAATTCGAGGCCTCAACAAAAAGAGCGAATCAACATTTTCACAGCACTAGGGACACTGACGAATCCAAGTGACATCGAGTTAGTCTGGGAATGCCGTGAGGAATTAAGAAAATTGGCGAACAAGATACACAGGTATCATGAGCCACGAAAAAGCTGAGTGTGCTAGACAGTAATCCTCAAACCCATACATTTGCCCTGAACCAGTTGTGAGGGTACCAAAATCTTTGGTACGGAACCAGATTTGAAAATGATTCTATAAGAAATATGAAAAGTACTGGGAAATCAGGGGTAGGCTTTGAATGAATACAGGGCTAGTCACTGGACACTGTCCATTAAAAAGACACCTGAACAATGAAGGTTTCAGCTGCAGGCAATGCAACAAGCTGACAGAGACACAGCTCGTCATATTCATGCGAATGTTATAGGCTTTGGATCACATGAGGTGAACAATATATGCATAACCCAAATTGTGACCAAGAGAGTATGACCAGAGATTATGACCAGAGAGATCTGTACAGACTAGTACAGAGAATAACATTGTTGAAATGGATGTCATGAAATAGATTGGGGGAAAACGCATCATCCCTTGAAGCTGAAACGGCTTTCAGGAAGCAAAACATCACATCTTGGTCAAAGAAGTACGTTAAATCACACTTCTGATTCCATCTACCATATTACACTGTCATTCTTTTGATATAATACTTGAATTTTACCGCGATAGCGGTTACACACTCGACATACAATATCTAACATGGTATTGATAATTATATTGAAAATAGTGTCTAACAAACCGCTAATTGCTATGGAGAAAGCACAATCAGAAAATATTTTTTTCGTGTAATTCTATAGTGTGTCTCTCCGTCTGTCGAATGGCATGGTTTTCATTCACTAAAGAGGTTGTTTTCCAGACATTTCTTTCTACTTTGTTTCCTTTCGAAAAAAAGACCGAAAAGTTAATTGATTTTTTCCATAACTCCCATGAAATGATTTATTGATTCTCCGAAGTATGCTATAATTCTGAAATAGTAGGCACTAAATTTCAGAAATGACTGATGTTTTTGCTTTAATCTCTCTTGCAGTGGCGTACGGAAATTATACTAAACAGATGAGGAAAAATTATGATAAAATATATAGAATCACAACTTTGACAAAAAAGTTTTCGTTTTGATGCAATAATCTTTCTGAGAATTTTATGCCTACTATTATGGAATTGTACAATAGTAGGTTTACAAAATAGTTGTTGCCGCGACTTCATTCACATGTCCTGCAGTTTTGGAGTTTTCAAATATTTGACAAAATTTCTTGAATTGACATAACTTTTTTTTTAATGAACCGATTCGAATAATTTAGGCACCAAATCGGTTGAACCGATTTTTTGAGCGTGCACAAACACACAGAAAAACAGATTAACAAGCAAACCGACAATGATCACTTACACATTATATGCACTGATACTTTGAATAATAACTTTGAAATTCGTTCATGGAATCAATAGTTCACAGAAGAGACATAAAAATTAGGTGCCCACTTTTCTGATGGAAATCCAATATAACGTATTCAAAAAACACACCTTAACGTTAAATTTCTACTTCAAAGTTTATAAAACCGTTATACAATAGCATCTGCGGGCGTCACACCTGTTCTTCATAACCTCTATGCACTGTCAAATCGCAATGGGACCACTCACAGTGGACATTACACAGCATAATGTAGACATCCATACACAGATAAATGATAGTTATATAACGATTCACGAGTGTCATTAATTGCACCAAAATTTCTTGTAAGTGGAGAGGCGAATATTATTTTCTATGAACTGGAGGGAATTGTTTTTTCTCTTCATTCATATGCAATGTACTCTATTAAATATATATATATATATATATATATATATATATATATATATATATATATATATATATATATATATATATATATATATATATATATATATATATATATATATACCGGGTGTCCCAGAGCTTTTAGGCCAGCAGATATCTCAGTCACCTGCAGAAAAAAATTGAAAAAAAATATGTATATCATAGAAGACCACCAGCACTTTCATGTAGCAGAGCAAAATCCACCCCCTCGCGAGCAACCCCTGCGAAACCACCCCTAACTTTTGTTTTTCAAATGGCAACCCCATGTTGTTTGTCGTTCAACTGACAGCTCTTGTTATTTCTCAACCAACGATATATCATAATTGTTCGAGAAAATTGAATACGTTAGTGGGTACTATTAACTGGACTGATCGAATTGTTCTGCATTGTAGACACCAGAAAAAGTGGACGCTACGCAGAAAAAGAGGCGATAAAATGTTAGAACTTTTTGTGCTTCCTTTCATTCCTCTGATATCTGGATGACACATTGCCATCAGTCGTGATATTGTTGTTGAATATCAAAATGCCTTTTACCTTCACTCCCAACGAATACGTTGATATGCTTTTAATTTTTGGTGAATGCCGAAAGAATAAACGTGCTGCGGAGAGGCTGTATGGGCAGCGCTTTCCTGATCGTCGACAACCAGGTCGTAATACGTTTTCGTATGTAGAAAATAACATGCGAACGGGATCATTTCCAGGAAAAACAGATCAAGTACATCCTACTCCCGTGCGAACTGAGGAAAATTGCATAAATGTGTTGGCCTACGCCGAAGCACATCCTCATATTTCGGTTCGTGCATTGGCGGTAGAGATTGGGATCAGTAAGTCATCTGTGCAAAGAATTTTCAAACAGTACAAGTATCATCTCTTCAAAATTCATTTACACCAAGGACTCAGACCTACCGATTTCGAAAGACGAACGGCATTCATTGCTCACATTCAAGTTTTAGTCCATGACAATCCAAACATCCTCAATCAAATCTTGTGGAGTGACGAATCCCGCTTCCATAATAATGGTACTGTTAATCGACATAACATGCACTATTGGTCACAGGACAACCCTCACTGGATTAGAGAAACCAATTTCCAAACAATGTGGGGTGTGAACGTGTGGTGTGGTTTACATAATGGACGACTCATCGGGCCCCATTTTTTCCAAGACACTTTGACGGGCCACCGATATTTACATTTCTTGGAAAATTGTTTACCTGCCCTCCTGGAAGATATTCCACTTGAAGAACGACAACAAATGTGGTGGCAACAAGATGGTGCTCCTGCACATAACCATAATGTAGTTACTACATTCCTCAATGATACTTTTCGAGACCGTTGGATTGGAAATAGTGGACCTGTGCGATGGCCTGCACGTTCTCCAGATCTCACGCCACTGGACTTTTTCCTGTGGGGATATCTGAAACGAGTTGCAATGAATATTGACGATTTAACCCAAAAAATTTTAGAGGCTTGTCATACCGTTACTCCGGAAATGATTAGGGCTTCCTGTACTCGCGCGCTGATTCGGCGACTTGAAGCATGTGTGGCAAGTGCTGGCCAACATTTTGAACATTTTCTGTAGTATCATGTATCAAAATACAGATGACCTTAAACATTAATATTTCAATTATGTTTTTATTTTCTATGATTCTGCATGTCATTCTACCTACCATGATACATAATTGACCGAGAAATGAAAAAGACTGTAAGTTGAACCAAAACAAACATGGGCGTGCCATTTGAAAAACAAAAGTTAGGGGTGGTTTCTTGGGGGTTGTTTACCAGGGGGTGGATTTTGCTATGCTGCATGAAAGTGCTTGTGTTCTCCTATGATACATATTTTTGTTTTGATTTTTGTTCTGCAGGTAACTGAGATATCTGCTGGCCTAAAAGCTCTGGGACACCCGGTATATATAGAGGAGAAGGTAATCGTTGCTGACTAGTTAGGAATGGAACCAACAAATAATGGGGCTGAGCAGCAAATGAAAGAGTACTCTTTAAAGTTTGTCCAAGCTTTCGGAAATTTAATAAATTGTTTCCATCATCAGGGATGCTACAATATGATGGTGTAAGTAATATTAATATATAATTATGAGTGGTTAGACTTACAACTTTTTGAGGATGTTTCATACGGTGGTCATGTAAAATATTGGACACAACATGATGGATGAACATTGATACAATACATTTATAAAACTGGTTAAAGGATGTCTAATATTGGATAAAATATTTGTGAAAAACGTTACAGTTTAAAATTATTTTGAAGGAAGAATAATGTCACATGTCGAAATTTCACAAAACATTAATTTGGAGAGATTGACAGATAGTTGACATGACATATGTCAGTGGTTCTAGTGATAAAGGCTGTTACCAACTTTGACTTGTAAAGAATTATTTTGGAAATTTCTACCTGTGCAGCTTTATTCTTTTTTTATTTTTTCAAAAGTGAATGTAGGATAATAACAATTGGATTGAAATATATAATACATTATTCTATTAATGAATTCATTGAAACATTGTTATATGGATTTTTATCTAACGTCAAAAGATAGGAATATATCTCACTAAGATGATTAATGTCGGTTTTTTTGTTGATGCAATTTTCATTTTCAGCAATGAATGCCATTTCAAGAAAGGTTCTTTTTGTTAAATGTGTTTCACTAGCTAAGACCTTAGTGGCATCAAAATTCATATGGTGGTCAAATTTATTGACATGTGCTTTAGCTGAACATGTCAATAGACATGACATATGTCATGTCAACTATCTGTCAATCTCTCCAAATTAATGTTTTGTGAAATTTCGACATGTGACATTATTCTTCCTTCAAAATAATTTTAAACTGTAACGTTTTTCACAAATATTTTATCCAATATTAGACATCCTTTAACCAGTTTTATAAATGTATTGTATCAATGTTCATCCATCATGTTGTGTCCAATATTTTACATGACCACCGTATGAAACATCCTCAAAAAGTTGTAAGTCTAACCACTCATAATTATATATTAATATTACTTACACCATCATATTGTAGCATCCCTGATGATGGGAACAATTTAGTAAATTTCCGAAAGCTTGGACAAACTTTAAAGAGTACTCTTTCATTTGCTGCTCAGCCCCATTATTTGTTGGTTCTATATATATATAGAACCAACAATGTTATATATAACATTCCACTTATGAACAACAATTCAAAACAAATTTATGAAATATTTGTATTTAAAAGAGTACAGCAGTTCGCCAGGTTTTATGTCGTATGGACCAATCAGAGATGATTTTCACAGAGAATTACAGAGATGAATTTCACATCAAATTACTAGAAAACAGTAGATAAATACCATTTCTCTCACCAGTCAAATCTGCTCTATGTTCCGCTGCCTGGTTCGTCCGCGACAAATTACTTTTCATGTCAATCAACATAAATCCCCTATTGACAGAATTTGTTCAATATATAATAAATACACGAAGATCCTTAGGTTTGATATCTTTGAGGTATCATATTCAAAACTTAAATCTAACCTAAGAGAGGTCATCAATTCCTGATTCTGCTGATGAGTGTGAACATACATACCTAGTTCCCTACAATCATATCAGTTAACTAGGTTTTTTTATTGACATTATTATCGGTATAAGTCTCGTTTTTGTAATCTGATTTTTTTTTCTTTTTCTGCAAAACATTTTTATTTTTTAATCAAAAGTTTTACTTGTAGCTTCCAAGAAACATATTACTAGGCTCTGCCTGTTTGTTTCGGAAAATAAATGAAAATAATAGTTATTTATTATACAAGGAAAAAGGGTTAGATTTTAGCTCGAGGTTGTGTTGTTTTTTCTGTTGTTTTTTCTGTGCCGGAAAAACGACGATTCAATATTGAAAAAACATATTATTACAATATGTTAAAGTCAGAAAATTATCGATATACCTGTCATCAGAGATAAAATGTCAAACTTTTTTCCCGTCACAGAAAAAATATTATTGACCTGTTAATGAGCAACTTCAATATAATTAATATTTTTACTTTAAAAATTCAAAGATTACCAACCGCCAAAAATTACGATTTGAAACAGTGGCCATTTTTTACCACACTATTCATTATGCAGAATGAAAAAATTAAAATGTGAGCTAATAATGTATCCACATAGATTATTAAAAATCCAGTTCACTATCAATCTGGCGGTAGAAAACATCTTTAGAATGACCTTGGGTTTTGTTTTCATCGTATTTTGGCATCACGATATTTGCGTGTTAGTATGATTGAAAATAACCCAAAGGAAATTGAAAGCACGGAATGTGGGCTGGTTATCTTAAGCCAATGGTTCATCACTGGAGTTAAGCGATCAATTTTCGACGTAGTTGAGAAATTGAAATTTGAAAAAAAAATCATAATATTTTGAAATCTAGTATACTTGAAAATAGAGTGATTGTTCAATATTCCACTTGAGTTTAAGTTAATGATACATAAGATTAGAGACTCAGTACACTGAGAAAAGTGGACCTCTATGAAATTATCAAGGCCACTTGCAGTAAAATTATTTAAATGTATTTCACAACAAATTCTAGACAATTAATAAAATACATTTCAAAAATTCCACTGCAACTAGACGTGCTCACTTTATATAGGTGGATAGTTGAATTTATTGAAAATTATTTCAGAATTTATTCAGAATTACGGATCTAAAATGGAAGTTTCGAACTTGGAAATTGAAATTACGAATTTAATGAAGTAGAAAATCAATCGTCACCCGGTGTATGAGAGCAAAAACGACTGAAATAGAAACCAAACATATTCATACAGTTCAACTTAATCAAAATAGAAAATACTTCAAATGCTGGGCTTTTTGAAAGAAGAAAGGAATGTTGAAAAAGGGATTATTCAACTGAGGAGTGAAAATTCCAGCACTTTCTCTTATGGTCCAATGAGTGAGTGAAAGTCATTTTCAGAAATAGGTATGAGAGGGAATCAAATCATTTGACATTTCCCACTGAATATCTCAGTGAAGGTAGAATAAGAAAGCGGTTAGTTCAAGAAAATAAAAAAAATGAAATTGTAGATAAAACATGTTCTCAATTCATCACTACAAATGTTTTTTCTACGAACTCTGTTGGAGTTTTAAGTAAAAAGTGTGTAAAGTACTCGTATTATATGAGTATGTGAATTATTTACTCTTACTATTCAGGAACGCTACCATACATATAATAAATGTTCAATTTTCGTTCTTTTTGCTTCACATCTTCGAAATTTTCACTTCAATAAAAAATGCTTTCAAATATTTCAAGTTCTCATTTTCAAACTAATACACAACGCATTTGCACAAAACACCCCTTTCCAAAGTTGAATTCAAGGATGAATGTAAAACGAATAAAATATAACACCAGAATTTTGACAATAATGTAGAGGCATGTAAGTCCGTTATTACCAGATTCAATTAAATACTATTTCATTCTGTAGATATTCACCCAGAAACGTTCAGAAGAACTAGAATATTCTGTGCAGTATCACAGATATATTGTTTGACCAACGTATTTTTGCTACATTTTCTGAAACTTATTTTGAGAAATTTCTCACCTCTTGGAGTTAACATGAAATTTTGAAAGCTACGTCCATGTTGATTTTCTGAATAGTCGCTACTCAATATATGATTGTCTCTTGATTCGAAAAAAAAAACAAAAAATAGAACTTTTTTTTCATCTCAAGAAGATGAACAAACAACTTTTTCATAGTTTTGCCATAACTCCTATATCAAAGGAATGGCGATGAAAAGAGTAGTCTGTATATTACAAAAAAGTATGAATCTTATTGTCATTCATCGCTAGTATATTTCTACAGCTTGATTTCGAGAAGTCTTGTTTCTCCTTTTTCTCAGTGTATTTTCTGATTGTGAATAATCGAATATATATATATAAAGTAGTATAGGACAAGCCTATTCTGCTGTTTCAACATGTGAACGGTCGGCATAAGGAAGGAATTCAGAAAAATAGTTACACTATATACGGATCTGCAGACCTGTAGATACTAACTCGATTTTATAGGTGTTCGAGGCCAACAACAATTCAGGGTACATAAATTCTAATTCATCGCTTTGCACTAAGTGAAATATGAGGTGCCTATAGCGATACCAAAAGAAAGTTGAGAACGATAATAAATGCGGTTATTTGATCCTGCCAGAAATAGAGTATATATCGATTGTTCACATAATAAATAAAATAAAGGTGGAACAGATAGTGTTTCTTTGATACACTCAAAACCGACCAGGATAATATCAAATCACCATGGTTTAATTGAGATTGTGAATTTCATTCTCTCTTTCAAATTACAATTTTTCGAATGCGGTTCAATAGTGACTAGCAAAATATTGGCAAAGCATTGGAATATGGGAACACATGTTTCTAGAAATGATATGAAATCGAGAAAGGTTAATGCAGTCAAGCTGCTGGAAAATAATTCCATGAGAATCAAAAGATGAATAGATAAATACTAATCATTCCCATATTGATTTCAATCCAAGAGCCATCGGTGGACAGCTGTTTCGGCCTATTGGGCATCATCATTACCGGTCAAGCGGTCCTCGATTGAAGACAAAATGTGAATAACCAAGAAAAGTACTTAATGAAAATAACTGCGTAAACGTAAGCGAGACATAAGTGCAAGTTCATTTGGGTGGTGTGACACCCAAGAGAACTCGCCAAGTTTTTATGTCAGTGTTGGTGGTTTGAGCAATCAACCGACAACTGCGGTAGCAGAAATTTGGAAGCTAACCTGAAATGCCATCTCTTAAATGCCGGCTCTTAAATTGTTTCAGCCTATTGGGCTGAAACAGCCCAGCTGTTTCAGCCTATTGGGTATCGTCAGTACCGGGCAGGCGGTCCTCGATTGAAGACAAAATGTGAAAAACCAAGAAAAGTACTCAGTAAAAATAACTGCGTAAACACAAGCGAGACATAAGTGGAACCACCTATTGGTGTGACACCCAAGTCAACTTGCCAAGTTTTTATGTCAGTGTTGGTGGTTTGAGCAATCAACCGACAACTGCGGTAGCGGAAACTGGAAAGCTAACCTGGAATGCCATTGGTAAACGAATCCACATGTTTCTAGAAATGATATGAATTCGAGAAAGGTTAAGGCAATATATATATATATATATATATATATATATATATATATATATAATATATATATATATATATATATATATATATATATATATATATATATATATATTGCCTTAACATTTTCGATATCTGATTATTGTGAAATTACTGATATTGAATAACAGATACTTACTAGTAGTGAAATATAGCAGACATGATGATAAGATATATCTGATAAGTGCCTCATTACAACGCATTACACACCTGATTCATGAACACGTTTAATTATCATAATATATACCTAAAACATCTCAAGTGATATACTTCAAAATCATAGAAAACTGATTTTGGTGAATCAACAAGAAAAAATAAAACCGGTGGCTGAATAGTTTGAGAAGAAAAAAGAGAAATTATTCCAGACGTACAGAGTATTATATCTGGCCTACAATAGATCTCTGTAATTTCGAGGATGCTCCAAGCATGTGATTTCTACGTTGAATAACCGTGTTCAGCGACGTATAAAAAAGAAAGGATTCGTTTATTCGTTATATCTTTAGAATGACAAAAATCAATATTGAAGCCTTATTGCGAGTTATTCTCTAACGAGGCCAATGAGGAATATAGGAAACGAAATATCGAGAGCATCATGTCAGCATTAAAGTCGGAGTGTTTCGAAGAAAACATCCACGGTGAACTTTTATCATGTTTTTCAAAACATTGAGAGAATTGCGATTATATAGTTCAAACAAGCGATTTATTTGACAAAAGTATAGAGAGCAAATGTGAATCAAAATATCAGCCTTCAAAAAAGCATTCGCTGAAAGTAATCTGATTTTGATGGACTTTTAAAAATATTCACTAAAACACCTTCACTCAGGATTGTTCGTATTCCAAAACACTTATTTGAGTATTGTCTTTTTTTATATAACCTATCCTATAATGTCAGAGAACAGATAAAACCGCAACTGCGGTTAATAGGATAAGAAGGAGTAAATAAAGATTTCAGTAAACAATAATTGTCACTTTCTCCCACCATTTCATCCACTGTAATTTTTCTTCATACCGAATATATTAGACCAACATCCCAAATTGGCCAAATCTACATCACCGTTACTACCAAAGATAAAGATCGCCCTTAGCATGTGACATATTTCGAATATTCAAAAAAACTACAGCGATCTGAAAAATTTCCAAAATTGAGAAATGAAAATATCATGTTTATAACACCATTATGAATGAGGTGAGTTTTTTTATTCATTTCGAAAATGTATGTCATTTTCACTTTAGCACAATCAATCATTTTATAGATATAGAAAAAAACTTTGATACGAGTGATACTATCACTACATATTTGAACTGAAAAGTGGATATTTTTAGGATAGAATAATTTTTGGAAAAGATAGGTTATGTATTTCTACTTCTTTATCTTTATATAAAAAATGTTGAAAACTTCCATAGATAGGAAGAATTAATTAATTTCAAAATGAACTCTTTGCAAACATGCGTAGATCATGCATAAAAGTCACTATCAGTAACAATTTGGAAAAAATATCTTATTAAAAAATACTATCATATAAACATTTAATTACACGAAAGAAAAAGTACTTTCCAAACATAACATTCGTTATGTTTCTGAATCATCTTAGATGAATGCGCATCAACATAAGAACAAAATAGCAATTCTGGAATTTAATGAAGTGTCCTACATGAATGATGCAAAATTCAATAAGAATATTCATTTAAAAGTACAATTATTAAAGACACTATGCTCGAATATATGGAGAGAGTGTAGTCGAAGTAACCGGTATTGTGCATATTTAAAGTTTCGGCGCTCTCAAGAGCCAAAAGTCCAATACAGAAAAATAAAGCCGCTCCAACTAGTCCACGTGGACTGAAGAATTGGCGGTTCGTGGTGAATGATTATTACTAACCGAGTTTCATGATTGGCTGAAGAGTCATAGAATTAAATTTGAAGCCATGTTACGGTGACGAATAGAATGCAAGCCGTCGTGTTGTCAATGTTCAGTTCAGGAACTGATCGCGATTTTAGTGTTGGAATTCGATATTGGCGCAGTAATAATTACTAAAATTGTTGTTATCTGATTTGACCGAAATTCCTTACTCAACTGTACGTAAAATAGTCAAAAACAAACCTTATGAACGCAAGACGCGATGTGATACGGGATTATGGAAGGTAGGTTGCACTATATCGTTTACTTGAACTATACATAAATGACTAAACTCGTATTTTTCAACTGTAGGAGTTGTCTTCACTTGACATGAGACCGGAGAGCCGGCACCCTAGTCATCCGACTAACTTAACGCAGCCAGTTGCATTAACTTCGTCGCGTATTCTTTTCGATTTTAATAAAATCACTATTATCCACAATAATGTTTCGATTCGTATTGAAAATGTGTTATTTTACCAATAAGTTTCGATTGAGATTTCTGAATAGCATATATAAATTGTAGATATTCATGAAATACCAGGATTTGAATTGATCAATTGTTGTCTTATTTTCGTGATGTTATGTGAATCAGTGAAGTGTGGCATTTCGTTTTTTATTTTCATTTCGGTCTCTTATATCTGTTGAGTTGACCCAGTAGAGTTAGGGTCTAGTCAGTGTCATAATCATAATATGAAATTGAACCTGGGGGTTTCTGTAGAAGCATTTATGCAAAGTTTTGAAATTGAGAATTTGATTTCATTGATTCAATTAAATTTGTGTGAATAATGTCTAACTAGACCATTAGATATACGTACGATTTGAGAATAATGACTAGATGTTAATTTCGAATTGAAGGGGTTATATTTTCAGGAGTGATTAATTTTTGGGAAAGAAAGTTTTTGGCTTTCTACTACTCCATCTTGATACAAAAAAGGTATGAGGGAATCTTCCAAAGAAAGGAAGGAAGTAATCAATTCGGAAAATAAGTAACTCTATACATGGATGTGTAGATCAGGCAAAGAAGTAACTTTCAGATACACACTGAAAGAAAGTCCTCCTGAAACAGCTACTTTCATATAAACATTGAATTACACGAAAGAAAATAATTCTTTCGAAACAAATACTTCTATATGAACACTGAATTATACAGAAGATACTTTTCTCTACTCAGTTTGTATTTAAAACATTAGTTGTGGAATAAAAATCAGATATCATTCACATGAGTTCTACTTTGAATGAATGGTAATAAATTGCACTCACATGGAACACTGTCACCCTCACTGGTATACACCAATGTTTCGCCTTAAGACACTTGCCCCAAGGCTCTTCAGTACCAAATTGGATAACATAGAAAATACACACACTTCATTCATGAATTACGATTTTGAATGTCACGGAATAAGCTTGATCTGCTTATGTCATCGATGACATCGTAATGACACTCCTAAAAATATAACCCCTTCTATTCAAACTAGGAATTAATTTTATGATACTCATTTTGCAAAGTAATGATTCTTCTAGATGCATATGAAAACATTGACATAGCTTGTTAGAAGTAGTTTTAGTAATTTCCTGATGATGCTAACTTGGTTAGCGAAACGCGCGTCGAGAAACCGTATTTTCGTTCTGGTGAGAGAAAAGTGTTTTCAATGAACCCATTTCACGCCAGAGGTTACACACCCTACTCATGCAGTAACTGTTTTTGCATGTAAATATTTTTTTATTTTTCTGTCCAATTTTTCAACACAGTCCCCCCTATTACATCAAGTAAAAAAGCAGGTATTATTATTACTGAATGGTAAATGAACATATCTGATAGGTGTTCATTCAAAAAATAGTTTTGTAAAAGAGCAGATAATACTGAAAAAACTCACGTGTTATAAAAACTGCTGAAAAAATAGCAAAGTTGCGTTTGATATCGTTGACGACAGTATACATAATATCAATTCCTTTCACTCCACTTGCAAAAAAACGTGCTAGTTATGTAGAGTCACTCTCAGAAAAACGCGAGAAGTTCGAAAATCACGACGGTCACGTGGCAAGCGATCAAAATGAAAATCGACTATACTCCTCAACGTTTTAGGAGAGACTGGCTTCAGTTTGAATTGGTTCGAAGCTTGGAAGTTTAAAAGAGCGTTTCAACTATTTGTCGCGTCGACAGCGCGAAGTTAGCGACAACGTTGTCAAGTCTCACAATTTTCCTGATAAGTTAGATTTAGATTTTTTGTTCATGCCTAAGTACATATTTTGTCATTTTTTGAGAATTATCAAAAACTTCTTTAGCTTAGGTTGACGGACGTCAAAAGATTGTCCCTAAAACCGTGAATGTATACCAGAATTCAAAAGTTTTGATTTGTACTTGTGTACTTATAAAAATTTGAACGGGCTAATGATATTAACGTAAATACACAAGTCATATTCAGTATTTGAATGACAGAAGGTGTTTCCATTGAGACACTTGAATCTTACCGACTACAAAATGTCAAGAATCGAAGTGATCATTAGAAAAACAAATATATTTTGGAGTATTATCGAATATCAATAACAAAACCTATGAAACATGTCTATTCCAGGTGTCACATCGGGTAACTATTATGAAAAATTCGTTGATGCTGATATCGTACACCAAGAAGCTGATAATCGTACAGGCTTCAGTGAAATTTTTTAGTGTTAATCTGGCAACATTGCCGTGTTACGTTCGTATGTTTTAGAATAGTTCCTTCCTATTTCATAGCATACCTAAGTTACCTGTGAACAATGAGTAGGATAAAGATGCCTGATATCATTCAATTCGTGAAAATCACACCATTGATGACGAACTATGGTATGATAGGACCAGAATTGTAAAAATATAAGAGAAGGGGAATCGTACGATGGTGATGTGGAATCTAGTTGTACTCATGTGGCCTATTCCGAGAAATTTGAGTCAATATTTTGTTTTTGATGACGTGCATCTTTACTGATGAATGATATGTTTTGATCGAGTATCATTTTGAGTACCTTTTGAAAATACAGACTGTAACTGAATAAGTGTAAAATATTTAAGGAGGTGATTCCTCATCGAAAAAAAGATAGGATCTTTCATATAAAAAAAACTGCATTGGAACATCCCTTGTTAAGATACAGCCCCTTAAAGGGGGTACATAAAATTTGTATAACAATTTTTTTCACAAGCACTGAAAAAGTTACAATATTGAAATTAACCTGACGTTTTGTACCACCAAAAAGACACTTAGCCAATAATTTATTTGGTTTACCCCAAAGGGGGTAAGGGGTGGAAAACGCAACCCCTAAAATTTATTTCCAGTGTAATTTTTTGTCTTATTATTTGTTTACCATTCAAAAATCTATTTCCGATAGTCTGTTTCATTCTAAACAAAAAATGTCTCTTAGGTTTTTTGCCCAAAATAAACCAGTTCGCAGCAAAACATTATTTTACGAACAACTACAGAGATACATTGTCATAAATGCGAACTGGATTTATTGTTATTTTGTAGTTAGTACCTGCATTAAACGATTAAAGGGTAAAAAACAAAACTAATTTATTAATAATAAAACACAAAACATGTAGAAATCATAGTAAATGTTCAATATGTCTACCTTCAGATATTACGCATGCGTCTAGACGTCGGCGCATTGAGCCACTTATTCGCTCAAATATTCCTGGAGTCTCTCTGATTACCCTGCACGCATCGATGATGCGGTTTCTTAAGTCCTTTACATCGCGAACAGGAGTACGATAAACCAAATGCTGTAAATGGCCTCAAATAGAGAAATCGAGAGGATTGAGATCCGGGGATCGAGCGGGCTAGTTCTGTGGTCCTCCACATGCATATGTTTCAGTTTAATGCTGACGTGCTACTTGACTAAAATGGACGGGAGCCCCATCATGCATAAAAACATCCTTCCAACGTCCAAAGGAACTTCCTCCAGCAGTACTGGATGCACTTCTCTTGAAAATTGAACGTATGCTTCACCATTTAATTGAGGAGGTAGAAAATGAGGCCCAATTAAATCATCCCCAATAACTCCAAGCCACACGTTAAGAGAAAACTGTTCTTGATGGTTAGTTTCGACAATAGGGGTTTTCATCAGCCCATATGTGGTAATTATGAAAATTAATAATCTTGTCCCGAGAAAAACTACATTCGTCTGTGAATTCTATCGTCTTCAGAAAGTCACAATTTCTTCTAATCATTTCCAGCATCCAATTGCAAAATTCAAGACGGTTCGGAAAGTCTCGAGGTAACAGTGCCTGTACTCGTTGCAGGTGGTAAGGGTATAAGAGTTGTTCCTGTGATCAACATTTAGCTGGAAAGCAATCTTTCTAGTACTGGTACTAGGTTGTTCTTTAATTAAATTAAGTACTGCTTCCTCAAACTGTGGTGTTCGTACTTCTCGATGGCGACCACAATCCTGCGTTCTTTTGTCGAATGAACCATATTCTTGTAATCGTTGATGAAGTCGAGCAAATATTCTATGTGAAGGATGCTGCCGTTGAGGATACATTTCAGCATATTTTCTAGAAGCTTCTAAACCATTTCCCTGCGACAGACCGTAAACGTAATGCATATCAGCCATTTCCTCATATGTGTATGCCATTTTAATAACAAGTGAATTATTAAAGTAACAAATTAAGAACAGAACAACAACACACAATTAGTATTAATTCAATTTCGAAAATTCACAAACTGACAGCGTCATACCAATTTAATTGTCACTATCGCTAGTGCGACCTACTAGATATATTAGTTTCGTATTTTTGCATTTATGACGAGGTATCTCTGTAGTTGTTCGTAAAATAATTTTTTGCTGCGAACTGGTTTATTTTAGGCAAAAAATCCAAGAGAATTTTTTTGTTTAGAATGAAACAAGTAAAACAAAAAGTTACATTGGAAATAAATTTTAGGGGTTGCGTTTTCCACCCGTTACAACCATGGGGTAAATCAAATAAATTTCTGGCTAAGTGTATTTTGGTAGTACAAAACGTCAGGTTAATTTCAATATTGTAACTTTTTTAATGCTTGTGAAAAAGTTGTTATACAAATTTTATGTACCCCCTTTAAGGGAGGATGCACCAATGAAATTTCTTTATATGAAAGGATGATGAGGAATCACCTCCTTAAATGTTTTACACTTATTTAGTTACACCCTGTATATCAGTTTTGTGGTTCTTTTTTTTAACTGCTACAGTTAAAAAAGGATAACATATCATACGATATTACCACAAGTATTGCTCTATTAAAAATTGAAAATGAAATATGTGGCATTATTGCTATGCAGAAGAGGTTACTAAAGGTAACTGTATTCCTCGGTATATTGTTGTCTGTCTACTTATATTGAAATAAAAATATAATATTGCCGGGAACCGGTAGTTTCCATAAAAGAAATCCTAAAAACCGTTTTTTTTTTCACGAAATATCACTTTTAAGTAACGATCAAAATATAATAAAATTATCTCTATCAATAGTCACATTCTTTGGTCAATTTTTTTTTATTTCGGAACACCAGAACAATCAGTGGCGTTGTTGACAGTTTGGAATAATTTCTTCTAGAGGGTCAAGTAAAAATCAATAGATAGATTTGGAAAGCTGAATACACTTATTAAATTATTAATTATTAATAATTTATAATTATTAATAAATTAAATTAATCGAAGAGGTTTTTGTATTAAAGTGTATAATTTTTAAAATTCTTGCAAAGCGCTTTCGACTTTCGTCATCATCAGTGCTGTCAAGTAAAAATCAAGTAAAAATCAATCTGTGATAGATAGATATGCAAGGTGTAGCATAAGTAATTCAAAATATTCAAATGACGTATTCGTCATTATTTATTTCAAATTGCTCTAACTTTTTTGACAGTAAACTTTTGGCACTTGTCATGAAAAAACCTAATTTCTACACCTTCTCCAAGTAAAAAAGGTACACTTTCTCAAAAACGCTAGAGGTGATCGTTTTCGAGATATTTTCTATATCGATGCATATTACGAGAACATTACAATAACTAAGTATGTGATGGATCTCATCAAATAAACAACTTTTTCCTATGACATGTTTATCAAAAAATCATTCGTTTTCGAGATACAAATAACTACAATTGCAAAAAACTTCTGACAAAAACCAACCCTATTTTGAAAAATTTCAACAATTTGTATCTCGAACGAGATCCACCACATACTTAGTTTTTGTAATGTTCTCAGTAAACAGGCGCCTTATTGATAACAAGCTTTTTCAAAATTCGCCTGAGTAGAAGTTGCCGAAAAGTAATTTCCCGCATTGAGGATTCTAGTGTAGGTTAGGTTAGGTCTAAAGTGAGTGGGTCTATTTGACCCTCCGCCGCAACCCGCAAGGGTTTATTGTGGCTCACACCTATTCACACTTGACCCAATATACCCAGCTTCTTAACGAAGCCGATTAGTTTGTATGGTGGATGGTCTTTCATGTCAGATGGTAAGAGTACGGCTCTGCCGAACTCTAAAAACCTGATTCTGTCCCCAGCGGGGCAGGCACAAAGTATGTGCTCTGCTGTTTCATCATTTTCCAAACAGAGGCGACACACACTGTCTTCTGACAGTCCGAGTCTCTACAGATGATGATTCAAAAGACAGCGACCTGTAAGAAGGCCTGTTAGACATCGTAGTTCATCCCTACTGTAGTCCAACAAATGTTTGGTATCAAGCTTCGAAGAGTGAACAAACGCCTTGGAGTGAGCCAATCCAAGATTCTGCCAGAAGTCCATAAATCTTCTTGCCATCCGGGTGTTTGATCTTTGTTTGGCAAAGCCTAAAGCGATGCCAATGACAATGACTCCTTTACAAAGGAGTCAGCAGCCTCATTGCCTTCCAAGCCAGTATGACCAGGAATCCAGACCAGAGACAATCTGTTAAATCTTCCTATCGAGAAGAGTCGTTTTTGGCAATTTACTACAAATTTAGACGTTGCTCGGTTGGAGCAAAGAACTTCCAACGCCGCTTGACTGTTCAAAAATGTTTTTTTATTGACTTGTGTATGAGGATGGATTCTTCCAATATCTCCGCATACAATTCATTAGCGTAAATTTCCGCTTGAAATACAGCCGCATAGGTTCCTAGGCACGTTGATATCTCTGTCCTGGCTCTGCGACTGCACCAGAACCAGAAGGTATTTTTGATCCATCTGTAAACCAACAACTATCTGCTCTCAATATTTCCTTCTCCCGGAGAATCCAGTCCTCTCTACTCAGGAACAGTACTTTATAAGGCAACTTGTAGTCGACAGTTCGAGGCATGAAGTCAGAGGTCATTTCAAGTATGATGTGACTTCCAGTGTCAACCATCAGTCTGTTGCCTACTGCATTGAATTTATTTATGCAATTGGCAATGTGCACAAATCTATATGTACTCTATCTAGTCTCTCTCTCCAGAAAAATGTGGAGAGGAGGTATATCTAGAAGGATCTCCATAGCCGCTGACGGTGTGGTACTGATGGCACCATTGATGCCCAGACAAGCCTGTTTCTGTAAGCCAGAGAGCTTTGCCTGGGCCGTTTTCTGTAAAGCTTTCGACCACCAGGCAATAGCACCATACGTGATCATTGGTTTGCCAATCATGACATGAATCCAATGGATTTGGTTGGGACCTAAATCCCAAGTTTTACCACAAATCCACATTTCCATAGGGACAGTCTGGCTTTATGTAAAACTTTTTCCAAGTGAGCGTTCCAGGTGAGTGTTTTATCAAGGACAATGCCAAGATATTTCACCTCCGTTCCAAATGGAATGACCTCACCATTGAGAGAAAGTGGCGTTGTAGTGTAGTGGGTTGTGCCTTTCCCAGAAAATCGACTGTGGAGTGAAACGCAAATTGTGCAGCTGCTTTATAGCAGCTTCATAGGCTTATTAGCTCAATTGGCACTGCATTTTCCGAACTAGACCGGCTTCCTTACGTCGTGGTGATGCTTATATAATATATCGATGGAAGTCTTTGGAAGCCGATGGAACAATTCTCGAAGCGACACGGCATTCCAGAAAGATAAAAAAAGTGAGACATTGAGCCTTTTCCCTGAGAATAGTACAGCGAACGTGTCACGAGAGGCAGCACTAGTAGTAGGGACAAACATAAACTATTCACATGTAAAACAGTGTTATTTACGTAATATTAATTCATTATTTGAAAATATAAATCTGATATAAAAAATTATTTTGTGCTAATATAATGCTAACAAAGCATTGCTGTTTTGCGAATTATACGTCGGATAATCGATATCCGGAAGAAAACGTGTTTTTTATACCATTTATAGAACCTCATATTAATGAAGTTAGATGTTAGAAATGAATACATGCTTCGAGGAGAGTGGATTTGACAGTGCAAAAAATAAATAAATATTCATATGAATGCTCTAAACATAAAAATGTTAGTTAATCACCATTGATTAGAATGTGATATAACCTCAATCGTTTATTAATAATTTATTAATATTCATTTATTATATTTAATTAAATATATTTCATTACTATCTATATTTGATTCATATTTCACTCCGAAACCAATCTGAAATTCATAATTATTTTAAATTTCTTTTATTACAGTTTGAATCTACCGCTACTCTTTTACTAGGGTCTGTATACTTTTTCAGTGGATAATTTACAGCAATATTTCGTTCTAATGTATCCACAATTTCTGTTGGATGCTCATCATTTTCACCTGCATCTGGCAGAAAATCCCGCGATAATAATATTCCATGCGTAGATATAATCAAGTCAGAAAAATGAGTTCAGATTCATATTTCATTCTTTGGAGTATTTTTTGTATGATAACCAAGACCGGTTTTTCTCCGGTGGATATTTTTGAAATATATATATATATATATATATATATATATATATATATATATGAAAC
The DNA here is from genome assembly GCF_025532065.1 of Leptinotarsa decemlineata. Taxonomy (NCBI): domain Eukaryota; kingdom Metazoa; phylum Arthropoda; class Insecta; order Coleoptera; family Chrysomelidae; genus Leptinotarsa; species Leptinotarsa decemlineata. The sequence goes on along the minus strand of NW_027412668.1, from coordinate 12,935,424 downwards.
ATATATATGAAATTTTTGACATGCAAATAAAATTGCGAAATATTTTTTTGTTTGAGCATAGTTTTTCTCGGTGTCAGCAAGAGCTCTAGACGCAAATGAAACCTTTTTATTGTTTCGTTGTATGATTTCAATATTCAATGGTACTCCCTGTTTATTGTGTATTTCATAATTAGCATTAATGTAAGTAGGTTGTGAGGTACGAAACTTGGTAATGTCATAATAATTTTGTAATAAAGCCGTTATGGATATAAACTTAATGGAAACTATCATATAACACTAAAAATATAAAAGAACTCTGCTATGATTTTTCGTCTGGTTACGAATGCTTCGTGCAAGGGAAAAAGTTGTCGAATGTGCTTCGATACTGACGATAATCGTATTTTTTTTAACTTTGAATTGTAGTTACCTACATCTTAGGAAATTGCTGGCGTGTGAAAATATTAAATATTTTCTGGAGGAGTTAGAAATATGTAGGAACAATCTTTGTAGGAGAGAATTTCCAAATCCAGAAAATGTTAATTTGGTTGTTGTCATCGATACGATGACTTAACATATTGTCTCTGGTGTGGATTCCTGGCCATACTGGTCTGGAAGACAATGAAACTGCTTGCGAAGAAGGGTGCTGCAAGCAGCTTCATCGGACCAGAACCTGTCGTTGCCTAAGCCTTGGCAAAGCCTAAAGCGATGTGCTTTAGGCTTTGCCAAACAAAGGCTGAACACCTGGATGGCAAGAAGATTTATGGACTTCTAGCGGAATCTTTTAGGATTGCTCACTCCAAGGCGTTTATTCTCCCTTCGAAGCCTGATACTAACCAGTTGTTGGACTCAGTAGGGATGAACTACAATGTCTAATAGGCCTGCTTACAGGTCAAATACTTTGTGCCTGCCCCGCTGGGGACCGAATCAGGTTTTTAGAGTTCGGCAGAGCCGTACTCTTACCATCTGACCTGAAAGACCACTCACCATACAAACTAATCAGCTTCGTTGAGACGCTGGATTTATTTGGTCGAGTGTGAATAGGTGTGAGCTACAATAAACCCTTGCGGGTTGCGGTGGAGGGTCGAATAGACCCACTCACTTTGGACTTAATCTAACCTAAACTTATTCAAATTTGTTAAAGGTCTGTGGAATGATCACTCAGTAACCCATAAAGCTCCTGAATTTGCATACAATAATTCTTGAAAAAGAGCAACCGATTTCAATGATTCCCTTCTGTGGATCTCACACGTTCAGTATTTCTCTGCATTCGCAGTGGCCATTTTGTTGTTGTATTCGGCTTGTTTCAACGAATCAAAATGATTTCTTGTTGAAAATATCTGCACGATCAAACATTTGAATCAAACATCATTATTATTTTATCAAAACAGTATTTGTTCAATATATAATCGTTATAATGGAATAATTCATATCTCTCATACGTGCTCTTGCGCAGATGATGAACAAAATGAAGTTTTATTGGGTTATGCTTCCGTCAAAACTAATTAATGTATTTCGATTATGATAATACAAATTCAAATCGTCAGTTTCGTATAAATTATCGAGAGGTAAAACGTATTTCATGTAAATTGAATTGACTGATTTTGAATAATAAAGAGGTAATTTCGTGAAATAATAAAATTTTGGATACATATATACTGCAGAGCTGACATGGTCAAAATTAAGTTATAGGTTTCAGCAAAACACAAAAGTATCCAACAGATCGAAACAATATAACTAAAAAATATTTCCTAAGCTTTACATCAAAGAGTTAATCAGCACAAAGTTTATTAAGGAAAACTTTGTTCGACCAATTTCTGTAGACAATTTTCCTATACACTCAATTATAAATTAGAAAGCAATATTTGCTACATTAAAATCACCTATTTTTATTACAGCTTCTCAAATGTAAGAAGAGCTTTCTAAATGTCGATATGGTTCCCCCTACAAGATGCGTGTTAGAAGACAGTGGGGCCAGTAAGTTGCACGGAGATTGTAGGGTGTTTTTATAGAGGTATAGAATTTTGAAATGGAATAAAACATAGATGAATTTTTAAATTGACATGAAATTTACTTTATTCGAAAAATAATCTTCTGGCATTATAATTTAAATATGACTTCTGGCATATGACCGCCACAGCTGGATCGGACGTAGTCAAACCTCAAGGTCTAATTTTCGATGACTTTTTCCAACTTTTGTGGCCGTATATCGTCAATAATGCGGCGAATATTGCTCTCCAAGTGGTCAATGATTTCGGGTTTATCGGCGTAGACTAGCAACATATCCCCACAGGAAATAGTCTAGCGGTGTTAAATCGCACGATCTTGGAGGCCAATTCACGGTCCGAAACGTGAAACTACGGTTAGTTAACGTTTCCTTCAATAAGTCAATTTTTTAAGCTGTGTGACATGTTGCGTCGTCTTATTCGAACCAAAGCTCCTGCACATCATTGTTGCAACGTTCTGACCAGCATCGTTTTTAAATAAGTACGGACCAATGATTCCACCTGCCCATAAAGCACACCAAATAGTCAGTTTTTCTGAATTTAACGGTGTCTCAACTCCAAATACGGCAGTTTTGTTTATTGACGTATCCATTCGTACAAAAGTTCTTGTTTTGGGCTTATTCACCGAATTTAATCCATGCTAGGTGATCGTGTGGCTTCAATTCTTGCATGAGTTGGATTTTGTGAGCAGGCAAACATAGATGTTTCTGCAAAATCTTCCATAAATTGGATGGACACATATCCATTCCTGTGCATGATGGCGGATAGTCTGATTCGGGTCTTCCTCTACGCTATGCTCTACAGCAGCAATTACTTCTTCTATACGCACTGTACGACGTTTCTATGGATGCGTATTATCATTTAGAGCAGGGGTTCCCAACCGGTGGTATGCGTACCACCAGTGGTAAGCGGGAACGTTTCAGGTCGTACGCGTAAGTGATGTGAGCAACATGCTGTCAATAGCAAACATGACTCAGCTCACGGGTTGCTAGAAAAACGAAATATCCATAACCCAGTGAACGACCTGAAATCTTTGGGTGGCAAGTTCAAAACTTTACTCCTGCATACAGACGTGAAGTGGTTATCTCGCGGGAAGATTTTGAACTGTCTCTTTGAACTAAGATCAGAAGTTTTCATGTTTTTGAGTGAAAAAAATCATGACATGAAAAAATTGTTTGCTGATGAAGAATGGTTTTCAAGATTGGCTTATCTAGTCGACATTTTTGACAAACTCAAAACACTGAACTTGGGATTTCAGGGACCAGGGACCAGCCTTCAGAGACAGTGACAAAATAAACTCCTTCAAGAGAAAGTTAGTCCTGTTTTGTTCACAAATACAGGAGGAGAATTTATCTGCATTCCCCACTTTATCATAATTTTTTTGAGGAAAATATCTCCAATACCAGATGTGGTTGCATATATCTTTGTTCACTTGGAAGGCCTTCAAAAAAGCTTCAAGAAGTATTTTTCTAAAGGTTATTCAAAAGTGGACTGGATCAGATATCCTTTTTCAGGAACCTCACCAAATGATTTTTGGTGAGATTATTTTAAAAAGAAATATTTAGCTAATTTCTGGATCGCATGTAAAACCGAGTATATACCCTTTGCTCTTCCGACAAGCTCTGCTATTTTTGATGCCATTTGTTACGAGTTACTTGTGTGAGAGTGGATTTTCTGAACTCGTATACATAAAAAATAAATATAGAAGCAGAATACATGTTGAAGAGAACTTGAGAGTGAAGATAAGTTCCATTACTCCTAATGTTGATATTTTAATCACAGGCAAAACAACAAGTTTCGTACTAAAGACTATAAAAATATATTTTGTTTGATGATTAATTTCTTGCTGACTTTTTAATAATTTTTTATTTGTGTTTTCAGACCTATGGGTAATAAATGAAACTGTAAATTAATACCATTTCAATATTTTTATTCCTCCTTCATTAGAAACATGTTATAAATAAACAAATATCTAACCATCAAATATGAAGTTTTCTCAGAAATTTAATTAAAAAAGACTTTGAACACTTTTATAAGAGTAAATATTATATGTTTATTAAAATATTTAGGTCTGGTGGTACACCAATATTTCTCAAAAATAAATTTGCAAAATGTGGAAGAGTTTTACAAGCGTCAGTCTACTAATGTTGAAATGCCAAACCAAACTATATATAAATCACTTGACAGGTGACAAAATGGCCGCCAGTTATAAAAGTATTGCCAACTTAAAGTTCTATCCTCTATAAAAAGCATCCTTTACTTCTTGAGACGAGTGCAAGTTTCCATCCTTTTTGAAGTCTCTTCGTACATTTAACAAGCTGTCCATTCGTTTATTCGAATAAAATGTTTGTTTGTTATATTTGTATTGCTGAAGTATCATCCTAGGTATACATCCGTTCATCTTTGACATTACCACGACGTTTCGGCACTGCTTGGTAGCTGAACTCGAAACTGAAATCATTCTACGACCTATCTTACCGTATGTTGTATTTGTGGCAGTTGTGGTACAAACTTAGATAAGAAACATAGAGATGAAAAACATAGAGTATCCTGTTGAAAATCTGTTGAAATCTTTTTTCCGCTAAGCTGCCGACCCTGCAGTCGCCCCCCTTTGTGTAACACCCTCAGAAGTCGAATATGTTGCGAGTTAAGGATTAAAGAGGTCTAATCTTGCAACATGCGATTCCCAGCACGTAGTATTTTTAAGACACACCTGAGTACATAAACGAGAAAAACTTTATGGAGAAACGAAGCAAGGACGAGTACAGAACAATGTCAGGCCTACTCACTGAATACTGCCTATTGAGAGGACACCTGAACGAAATAGGGTTCCATATCAGGAACCTTAGCTGCAGACAATACAACAAAGGGGCAGAGGCAGCTCATCATATTTCATGCGAATATGAGGCTTTGGATCACAATAGGAAAACAATTTATTAACGGGAAAAACTTTATGAAGAAACTGAATACTGCCTATTGAGAGGATACCTGAACGAAATAGGGCTGTATATCAGGAACCTTAGCTGCAGACAATACAACAAAGGGGCAGAGGCAGCTCATCATATTTCATGCGAAGCAAGGACGAGCTCAGAACAATTTTAGGCCTACTCACTGAATACTGCCTATTGAGAGGACACCTGAACGAAATAGGGCTGTATATCAGGAACCTTAGCTGCAGACAATACAATAAAGGGGCAGAGGCAGCTCATCATATTTCATGCGAATATGAGGCTTTGGATCACAATAGGGAAACAATTTATTAACAACCCAAATTATGTCCAGAGATACCTGTACAGACTAGTACAGAGAACAAGATTATTCAAATGAGTGTCATGAAAATTATGGAGAGAAAAACAAAAGAAATGGACAGTTCCCAGGAAGCGAAAATAAGTATACTTTTGCCAAGTTAAATTTTCTCCATAAATTGTTCATGTTTTTAGGGTAAATTTTTAGTTTACCAGTATTTGAATTGTATTGGATCTACATTGATATTCATTTTTTTTCAAATCGAGAGGGGTTAGAAATTGAAAACGAAGGCCTATCTGAATATAAGGCATATTGAAAGAAGGCACGGGATATTATCTATATAAATTACATATTTTAATTAAAACTGCCATTTTTATATGGATATTTCTTAACCATAACGTTCAAATAACCTGCGTTCTACGCGGTGTTTACAGGCTAGATATGCTTGTTATGTGGTTTACTTTTTTAATATAACATGCATAAATTAATAACTGTTACGTTTTTAGAGGTGTGTCAATGTTTATATTTTTAACATGAGCAATATGCGTCACGTTTACTTGAAAACTGCTTACTGTTTGTTTTTCAACCGTCTATCAAGAATACTATAGATAAAAAAATTCAAAATTCTGTAATACTCCACAAAAATAAAAGATGTTCAGGGCGACATGCGGTCTTCTGGTGGTATTCACATCTCTGGTATGATATGCCCAAATTAAATTATTGCCTAAGTATACAGGCCATCTCTTCAGTTCCGCCGTTTTATTCAATTTATTATTTTTTGGATGCCTTCATTCACCAGTATTCTGATTTTTGAACTCCTCTTAGCACCAGATAGATCCAATAAAATGCCTTCGTGATTTATTCCAGGTAACCTCTTGCATCAATAAGCTCTATTATTTCTTCTTTAAGGTCGAGATGAAATTTCTAGCGCTTTGAGCACCACAAGCCCTGAAGAGCTGAGTAGGGCCCGTTTTCCAAATAATTATTTTGAAAGTTCACTTTTCTTCTTTTCGTCAGTGAGCTCCATCATTTTTCTTGTGTTTTCTCTTTTTCGTCGGATTTTTCATTGTAGTACTTTGACCTGCGTTCTTTCTTGGTTATCCTCTTGTGTTGGATCATCTCCTTCTCTAAAGGCTCTGCCTTATCTTCGTTTACGACAATCCATTCCTTTTCTCTCAACTAACAGAGTCTCTTTAGAGAAGATTTCCTGGAGTTTATTGACCTGTTCCTCCAATGTCGAGTAAATTCTGAATGTCACCCTTCTCGGCTTCATTTTTACTCCTTTCGAAACATTATCCGCTGCTTTGAACTCTAGTGCAGTTACCGACAGAATTTATGGAAAGTCAGTGATTGACTGTGAAGCTGGACCTAAAAAGTTTGGTCCAGTCATCTTAGTCAAAATTACATAAGTATCTTGGAAATTGAGTAATCCAGCTTCAAATTTCTATAAACTCGTATTTTGACATCCTAAAAATTGTGTCAAAAACTATAATATGATAGGGTGTACTATTTTTTACACAATTTTTGCAAATATCTCGTTTCCTGTGGGTTTTTCGCTATTTGTATTCATTATCAATATTGTAGAGAATTAAATTCCCTATAATTTTTCTTTCAAAATTTTTTCATACGTTGAATCGTTTTGAAGATAGAGGTCGGAGAGCGCGCAGTTAGAGCATCATTTAAGGTCAACCGGTATAGTCACGGTAAAAACACGTCATATAAAGTTTATTATTCAATGATAAATACATGATTATTGATAATTTTCATTTCTGCTTTTTTTAAAAAAAGAAAAAAACCTTTTTAAAAGCATTTAGAAAGTTTCGAATCTGCAGTAGCATTTGAAGAAGAAAAAACTGTCCAGTTCATAGATTATTTGAGAATGGAATTCAGATTCTGTTGGCAGTCTGTAATGCTTCAAAGTCTGTGGAAAGTATCAATCACCTTCGTAATGCACCACAATACGTCAAGTCTACAAAACTGAATAAACCTGTGCAGTTATCAAATATTCCACAAACAAGTGCAGCAGCTCACGAGCATTTGAATCGTGGTTATTATCGAATTCAAACTTGATTCAATGACGATAAAGAAGAGGACTTTGAAATACTACAGCGGTCGGAAGAAAACGATGAAGAAGAAGAAGAAGATAATTGACATAATAAGTTGTAGTTCTCGTAGTTTTTATTGATTTTTGTTAATTTCCATAATAATAAACGTATGGAATATTTCTCATTGCCACCAAATAGTCTAGTGTGGCGATTTATTGTGATGTTATTCAATGCTATTTTACTTGCAGCAATTGTTAAATATTTATTATCCATTGTTTATTTTTCTGTAATGTATAGTATTTGTTAATTATTACGTTTCATATTTTGTTCAATTTATTGTAATATATATTATTTGTTCGTTGTTACGTAGTAATTCATCTAGAGTAGGTATGATAAAAGCATGGCGACATAGTTTTCATTGAATATCATTTCTGATTTCTGACTATATTCTTGATGAATTCAGAGACTCACATAGTCTTTTTGAAGAAAACAAAATGTAAGATAAGTTTGTTGACGTGTACAAGACATCTTCGTTCCCCTTGTTTTTCCGTTTTTCATTATTATGTCCAAATATTGAAGGTAGAACTGGATCCTCTCTAGAGTTGAATGAATCCGAAACTAGCACTGTTTCCAAACACCAAAACTGCAGCACTCTTCTGAAGACGCCAACTTGGTTGATGAAGCGCGCGTCAAAGTGAGTGTTGCAGTGTTTTGGAACAGTATTTGTTTTGGATGCCCAAATATACACAAATCTCCTCTAATTCGAGTACAAACAATAATATCGAATACCTATAGCTTTTCCTCTGAAGACATGAACGGTGATTACATAATAATAATAATATCTATTTATTCACTTTTACTTACTAAGATATACATGTGAAATAGCTACATTTGAACAGAATATAAATAAATAAAACAAATCAATGTACTGGAATAAGTACTAGATATAAATGAAAATATAAGTTTTAACTGGACATATTTGAACAGAATATGAATAATTAAGAATAAACCAATCTGTTGAATGAGTACTAAATATGGATAAAAATATAAGTTTGAACTATATACCTGTGACAGAATATAAATAAAATAAAATAATCAATGTATTGAAATATAAGCTTGAACTGGTCACATTTGAACAGAAAATAAATAAATGAAAACAATCAGTGGTTATGTACCCATGACAGAAATGAACCATTGTAAAATAAAGTAGAATTATAAAATGAAAGTGATTTTAATCATAATGGTTCCAGACTAAAATCAAATTGATACACAATACATATTTACAACCAAGGAAGTGAGTATTTAAATTTATATTTGTCTATGTATCTCTGCTAGTGGTAGGTATATCCATAACAAATAATTTGAAATTATCATAAATTTCTTGACATTTGATTTGAATCTTAAATTTTCAGGAAGAAAACTGTAGAGTTTTGGTCCTAAATACCGGTAGAATTTCTGCTCAACTGATTTGAGCATTGATAGTATGACGATACTTTTTTGTTTTCATGCTGTACAACAGTACAACATTTTGTTATGTCAAAAAATCACTTGTTTATCCCCATGTGACTTTATCACATACCTCATTTGACTTTTAGATTGCAAAATAGCATTTCATGGCAAAAGTCCCATTATGCGTCCCATTATAACAGCCAGCTATTATTTTGAACAAGTCGACCATGGAATTACGTGTCGCAAGTGCATTTGTTTACAATTATTTTATCGAAGTCAACAATTTCTCCTGAATTCTAATTCGGAAATGGATGATTGTGATTAAATGCCAAACGGGGCCCTTGAGAGAATGTTTAAAATATTCAACGCTGAAAGCTTTAAACAAGTAACTGTGGAATTAGTTTGTTGAAATGTTTATTTGGTAAATTAATTTTAACTAGGGCTTTGGGGAAAATGTTTGTACAGTCTCAATCGAGCTTTTACGTGGGTAATTGAAAAAGTTCTTGCAAAAGTTGAATAAACAAATTGTGTAGCAATCCTATGAATAATATCTGATTCAATTCCATAACGGTTGGAGTACAAACTGGCTACTGAAATTTCATTAAAAAATTGTTGTATCGATAGTATTTTTTCTTTCGTGTGATTCAATGTTTATATGAAAGTAGTTGTTGCGAGTTTGTGTCTGGAAGTTACTTCTTGGCATGATCTACACATCTTTAAAAAGAGTTCATTTTGAAATTGATTTCTTCCTTCCTTTCTTTGGAAGATTCCCTCATTTTTTTGTATTTAAACATGGGAAAATAGAAAGCCAAAACTTTTCTGTCCCATTGAATGAATAATTCATGAATTCTGGAAATTTTATGTTTCACGAAGTCGTAGCGTTGAGTAGTGGGTATACAGAGTGTTTTCTAACTGACGAATATTTCAGGAAGAGACTTGAAAATTTCCTCTATGTTCCGGGATATTCTGGTGAAATATTCGTTAACAATTCAGAACTTAAGTGTCTTCCACCATGGAAAAAATCTCATCTAAAAGAAGGTATCTAGACTTTTGATGAACTGGATGAGTCTGTCACACAAAAAGTAATAAAAAATGGGCTGATTAGAATAAACTTGTCAAGAGTTGATGCGCAGAATTGCTACATATTTTATGTGAAGGTCTTGCATCACATTTACTAATGGAGATGAAAGAAAATGATTCATTGAATTTTCAGACTTGACATTAACAATAATAATGAACAAGATTTTTCGTGACCATCGTAATTTCAAAATTGAAGTCATACATTTTAGTTTGTAGTTGAAATTTCGAGAATAAAATCGGAATTTCGAATTTGAAGCCGAAAATTTGAAGCCAAAAGTTTCTAAGTCGAAATTTTCAATAAAAAAAAATAAAAATATGTGGCCCTTCTACACTTTTGTAGTAAATAAATGAAGAACTCAATTCAATAAAAAAGATTGCAGTTTTTTGGTTTCTTAGCTTTGGTCAACACTAGTCTACAGTTTTGAGGTCTGCCGTATTAATAACAAAAACTTTGAACAGTTTCATTGGCTCCAAAAATGTGAAGTAACTCTGATACCGCTTCACTTGTTATTGTCAATCATTTGAATATTATATGCGCTGATTAAAAAAAAAAGATTTTCTGATTTCCCAACATGTATGATGGAGCCAATATTAGTAGATTTGTCTGATATATCAAATATGCAGTAGCAAGAAGAACTCGCAGAATTGCCAAGTGATGAATCAGCAAAAACTTTATTTATTATAAAAGGAACGATGGCATGGCTTTTTGAAGAAACTGAAACTGAATACCCAAAGCAACCAAATGTTCAAGAAAACTTTTACTACCGTTTTTATCTTTATATTTAGCTGAATATGGATTAAGTGCTGTAAATGATTTACTGATGAAAAAAGAAATCGACTTGATATAACACAACGTGGAGACTTAAGATTGAATCTATGTAAATTGGATTCAAATATAAAACCTCTGTGCAGCAAGCATCAAGCGCAAATATCGCACTAAATGATATAGAAAAATCAATATTGAAATTATTTTGAATTTCTGTTTTTCATTATATGTTTTGAAATTTCACTCACGATATTATGATAACAATTTCATAGTGATTTATTCCTAAAACTCATCATTTATATTTCTTAAGATAACAAAACAATTTTTAAAGGTTCAAAATTATGTATGGGGGGCATACAAATTTCAGAAATGTTAAGGTGGGGCATGGCCTAAAAAACATTGGGAAACACTGATCTACAGTTTTGAGGTCTGCCGTTTTGTCTGCAACTGCTGCATGCATTTTCATTAGCGATACGGAAATGTTCAAAGTTCAAAAAACTTTACTGTCTTCACTGCCAACATTTTTTCACAATCAAGTCAAGTCAACGACAAAAATTACAGCACGTTAACTTACTTGAACCAACCTAGGGCGTGTCTTAATGACACGCCCGAGGAAGCCATTGTATGGCGAAACACGTGTTGCGTTTTTGTAAAACTATCTAGTGAAAATCATACAATAAAGTATTTTTAGAATACGTTAGAATTAGTATTGCTATTTAACGTGGCAATGCTGCTTCGGTCCTTGGAACTATTCCTCCTTCACATAATTTTGATGAGATCATGCATTGCGCTAATTTCAGTACGGAACTGAAATCTCTTCGAAACAAGCCGAGATATGTGGATATTCGTCAGTCTCCTATCAAGGTTAATTCACAAGTGATTGATCCACCTTCTTTTTCAGTGCGGTCAATGGACTTAGGTCATTCTTGCCCCCCAAATATGAGTTGCAGTCCTCGTAGTTCTGGTTCCCTTTCAGTGAAAGAGCTTCATATAGCAAAAGCCGAATCGATCCCTCTAAGAAACCCTTCTTCACTTGGAAGGATCGATTGCAGCTTGAGAAATGGTTCTTATGGAGATTCTGTGAAACGTGTTCTTCCTTACGAATCAGTAGAGAGTTGTTCTGAAAATCTAGAGAAGACAATTGGATTGGATTATTTAGGAAACACTACATGAATAGCATTTTACAAGTGTTCTTCATGACGAAAAATCTCAAGAACGAGGTTTAATGATGAACGGGAACGAGAATGTTTCCTACTTATTCAGCAAACTCAAACACCTGTTCATGCAGCTGCAGTTTCGTAAGAATGTATCATCTTTCCCTCCAACTGATTTCCTGGAGTCTTTGAAGTCCACTAGATACTCGTTAGGACAACAGGAGGATTTTTCCGAATTCTTGGGGTTCTTGTTGAATACTCTTCGTGAACAAAACAATAGCAAAATCAATACTCCTGACCGCTCTGGATAGAATGATTCCGTACAGTCCATCTCGTCTTGTGTTTGTAAATCTTCTGCTGGAAAAATTCTCACTTGTTTACTTTGTACTAAATGTTCAAGAGGTAGCGAAAACTTATGTGAATTTCTGGAACTTCATCTAGCTTTTCCTAATGTGACTAATAACCAGTCCGTACAAAGCTTATTGTTGAATAATCTGAAAATGGAATTTTTAACAGGTGATGATCGACTGTATTGCCAAACATGCGCCAAACTAACTGACTGTTATAAGGAAACAAGTATAGCTGAGGCACCAGTCAATCTAATAATAACACTGATGATCTTCAAACAAGACTCAACCTCTGACGGAAGCAAGAAACTCTTTGGAAGGTTCGAAATAGATGAACATTTCTATCTAGCAGAACACTATTATGATATTCATGCAGTCATTGTTCACTGTGGTTCTGGCGTTGAATTTGATCATTATTACGCCTTGGTCAAAGACGAAACGGACTGGTTCAAATTTGACGATAGTCGTGTCACGAAGTGTTCTGGCGATGCATTGAATCTATTGCAGCCTCTGGAGGCACCCTACATTTTGTTTTATAAGAGAGAGGACATTGGTAGATCAAGATCTTCAGATGATGTGGTGCTGCAGGTTTTTCCGGGTTTTCCTGCAGCTGAAAAAGCAAATGCGCCACTGGAATCAATGAAGTCGCCCCGGAGGGCCAGTTAATTTTTATTGTTGTTTTTATTTTTATTATTATTACTAGTATTATTTTATTAAAAAAAATATATATATTAGTAAAAGATTATAACTATTTCGTTCACCGCTGGTCACAATAGCTATTTTTGACATGAGTGTTAAAAGTAAGGTTTTAATTTGTGAGTGAAAAAAATAACGAACAAAATAAAACTTACTTTTAACACAAATATCATACAAAGTATTTTGTACAACTGTCCTGTTTTCATAATAAAATAGATAAATTTATCGCCCTATATCGATAAGTGCAAAACTTCAATCCAAACCGCTTCGTTTCCAAGAGCTTAGATGCTCTAAAAATGCTTTAGACTGTTGATGAGGGCTTTGAAAAAAAACTGGCTCTGGTGATCTGATCAAAATGATCTCATCAATCATGTTCAACCTCTAGAAACTAATGCCATATATTGAATTCAAATGATATATCAAACTTAGTAACGACCTTGAACAAATTGCGGACTACCTTGATTACAAACAAAGTTGAGATTACATAATTCCGGGAAAAATTCTGTCTGTTAATCTTCATAACCTACAACCGCCTCAAAATCAAAGATATGAACTTTTATCTCTTCAAAAACAGGTACAAAAAATCTAACGTTCAAAGTTTTTATTCTGTGTAGGAACACATGGCTGAGTTTTTTATTATAGCTCAATAATTGATTTTTTTATTCAATATTTTCTGTGTATGAAACGAAATTTACATCCGTTATTGTTTTATATGCTATTGTCCTTTTTTTTATTTCTTGACTTTTTTTGTACTAGATATATTCATATGCATGACTTGAAAGATGAATAAAATAACCCATGACCTATGGCCCAACCATTATCTATTCACTTGTTTTTGAGAAGTATTGTCTTCGTACTCGGAAGTACACGAAGGGGTTTCGTGTTCTTAGTATTTTTCCATTTTCGTGTGGCCATGAAAGTTACTGTCAGAAGTTTCTTGAGGTGCTCTGTCTTTTTGGATACACTGTTTGTTTTTCATGTGAGACTTTGTTCATCAACTATATATGGCGCATTTTCGACCAGAGGCACCGGTTGAACTGAAGTGATCCTGTGACCGCGCGCTCTCCTCCCTCTATCTCGAAAACGGTTCACCGTATGAAAAATTTTTCAAACAAAATTTGTAGAGAATTTTATATTCTACAATATTGATAATAAATACAAATAGCAAAAAACCCATAGTAAATGATATATTTGCAAAAAAAGTGCAAAAAAACGATTTTTGTGACCTTTGACCTTGAAATTTAATAGTTGCGTACACCCTACCATATGTAGGTTCTGAGACAACTTTTAGGGTGTCAATATACAAGTATTTACAGACTTACAGCTGGGTATCTCGAATTCCGAGGTGAACTTACTATAATGACTGGACTAAGTTGGATTCAAACGCGGTCGGAAGAGCTTGAGAGACGGTGAACGTTCGGGATATCCAAAAATTGCAACTACCGACGAAAACATCGCCAAATTTCACCAAATGATGCTAATCGACCGCCAAATTAAAGTGAGAGAGAAAAAGGTTATGAAGATATCAAAATAATGTTTAGGCATAAAAAAGCTGTCTGGACGATGTCCAACATTTCCAACAGTCTGTTGGCACAGTTTAGGCTCAATAAATCCAATTTTGGCACCGATTAACTACTGAAGATGAAACTTGTACACACCATTATAAGCCCGAAACAAAAAATACAATTCAAACAGTGAACTGCAAAGTAGGAACGGGCCCAAAAAAAGCAAAAACGGTTTTATCGGCTGGAAAAGTGATGGCGACAGTCTTTTGGAACAGTCATGGAGTTATTTTAATGGATTATCTTCAAAAAGAAAAACCATTACAGGAGCTGTTCGATCAAGACAATGCACTGTCTCACACCTCAGCGTTTGCCATGGCGAAAATCCATGAATTACGGTTTGAACTGCTTGACCATTTTCCTTACTGTGTATAATGAGACTTTATTGTCTGAATAAAAAATCTTGTTGACAAAGCTTGTAAGTAAGTATAAAATAAAATAAACAACGAAAAGCTGCATACTGACTTCAATTTATTTGGTAAACAATTGTAAATTTTGGGTCCTATACGTTTTAGTGCTCTTTGAGTTATCTATACTTAGCCGATCTAACGTGTATCATTTGCTTCTGCCGAGTGTTTTTATCATGAATAACGCAATTGAGATTGAAGTCATTCTGTTGGTGAAAACATAAACTAAAAATCTATAATCCAACGAGTATTAAAATTTCGTGTGTAGTGAAAATGTTTCTGCATGAATACTGTCGAGGAACATTGAACAAACAGCCTAGGATAGCTTTTTGTTGGATGAATACATTTTTAGTCTTTGCAGAGTTGCCCCACAAACATACACCATAACGCAACCTAAATTCGACCTGGACATGATAAACAGCCATAAGTTGGTTTATGTTGAGAACATTTCTCAAGTTAATGAAAAGATAGGTTATAGAGCTCAATTTTAAAAGTAGTTGATCACAGTGCTCATTCCAAGAAAGACTCTCATCCATTTGCATGCCTAGGAATGTAACAGCATCATCGGTGTTTCTCAAAATAGAGTCATTAACAGTCACCTGAATATCATCGGTTTTATTTTGATAGTTGTGAAAGCGGATTAACTGAGTTTTTTTTACATTGAAAAACAGGTCGTAACTATTGAAATAGTTTGAAACTACATTCAGAGAATATTCTCATTTTCGTGTTAATTCATTCGTCGCTTTGGCAGATATCACCAAACTAATATAATCTGCATAAGCAGTTACTGCAGAATATGGTATTTTCCTGTCTATATTATTGATATACAATAGGAATAAGAGTGGCCCAAGTATAGATCCCTGGGATACTCCCAGCTGGACCGACCTCATTTCTGATGTTGAAGATGAATAAACATCACATTTGTCAAATTTGAGCGAGACACACTGCATTTTGTTGCTAAGAAAAGATGAAACCCATGAAAGTGAATTTTCTCTCATTTCATAACGATCCAGAATATCTAATAGCTTGGTATGATTAACACAGTCAAAAGCCCTGCTCAAGTGACATAGAACTACAGCGGGACACTCGCCTGAGTCAATAAATTCAATCAAGTCATCGAAGAAAGATAGTAGGGCACTTTGAGTTGATTTGCCACACCGGAAACCATGCTGAATGGGAGTCAGAATATTGTGTGATCCGATAAGGTCGTTCAGGCGTTCGAGAAAGTTGGAGGAATAGTAACTGGTCTGAAATTTTCTAATATTGACAATTTTTATTTTTTTCTGAATGGGAGTTACTTTACTCAACTTCAGCTTTGATGGGAAGATGCCGTTTGAAAATGATAGATTCACCAAAAAGGTTAATGGTTCAATTATAGTACTTAATATTTTTTTCACCAAGAAGGCAGGTACCTCGTCGATTTCCGAAGACCTCACCAGATCTAACCCCAGGCGACTTCTTTTTGTTCCCTCTTCTAAAAATTGCGCTCGGAGGACAGAGATTTTTGTCAAATGAAGAGGCAATCACCTTCGAGAACGATTTTTTCGTAGAGAAAAATGCTTTTGGACGGGTTACAGAGATGGTAGCATCGCTGGGAGTGGTGTGTAGAGTTGAAAAATAGAAAAAAATCTGAAAAAATGTGATATGGGATTCACAACTGATCGAGGTCGCGGTATTGCAAGCGAATGTTGTCACGTTTATTAGTTTTTCGTGTTATGTACCTAACAAAATACTTGTGAAATATTAAAAGGGCGGGGGGGCATACTGGCCCCTGTAGCGCCGCCACTGAAGTTGATGCGTGGTACTCATCTTCATTCAATTGTAAATAAGTATTGAATTGATTCTGGACTACGACTTTTGGTATATCACTAAATGATTTAGTTTCAATTCTGGTGATATTTTATTTTGAAAATCGACAGTTTATGTAACAAGTCTGTAGATACTATTTTGAAATTCGTACATAAAATTTCAAACGCAAACAATATAAAACTCTAGAAAATTAATTGACAAAACTGAGCACCAGTTTTATTTCAAATAACTTCGTTTAATTTCTTCTCTCACGTTTGCCTCGTTTCTTTTCCAAATCGTTAACCTTGTCATTAGTGTAACCCCTTAGCCACCGGGGTAGAAAATACTTACAAGGGACAAGGTTGTTTGTGCGTGTATTTGTTGTTTATTCTGCTACCCTCCTGGAATATTGCAGTGTTTTTAGTTGATTTGCATACGACTGTGCGTTCTATTATCAAACTCTAATTAAAATAACTGACAAGGGAGTCCAGACACCTTCATTCACCCTGAGAGGAGTTTTGACCAAAAGCTTTGAATACGGAGAAAACATTTTGATTTGAATAACAGATATAAAAAAATTTGATGTGATAATTCCGAAAAGTTCAGTTGAATATGCGGTGCGTTTTGAGATATCACTACAAAAATTCAAATCGGAAACTGGTTTAAAATAATTTTTTAAACTAACTAGGGTGAAATCCGGTTTTATACACTTCATTGTGTTATTTCGTCAAAGTTCAAGAATAATATATTTTGAATCGAGGCAAGGAAGACACTGACTGTTTCAGGTTAATGTGCAAGATACACTCAACAGCAAATAAATACACACATCGGAAAAGTGTAGAGATATTTTTATAACATACTAAATATCATAAAAATAAATGCATGGGGTCGTTTAATTTCGATTAAATTGGTACACTCGACCACCCTGTAGATTTCTATGGGTTGAAAAAATCCTGCAAAAACGGTAACTAATCTTTTATCAAGTTTTTTACAAACTGTAGGTTTTCGGCTAAAATGAATAATCTGAAAGTGTCGAGTTTGTACATTCTATGCAGTTCTTGCTCAGCAATTAAACTGGAAATATTGTGCTTTAACATGGAACACCATCACTTACCATTGGCTGAGATGAATAGAGCTGTAGGGCTTCTTCAAGGTGGCGTTTTCGTGAAACTGACAGTACAGCCGACCAACATCCAGGGCGAGGACGTGCTACAACTGCAGTTCAAGACCGATTTTTGGTCTTAATCGCAAGAAGACAACCGACAATCACAGCACCTGAGTTGGTTAACGTGTTGCAGCAGACGCACCAGGTAACCATTGGTCGAGATACTGTCAGAAATCGACTGCATGAAGCAGATCTCCACAACAGAAGGACACTCAGATGTCCACCTTTGTCGAGAGGCAATCGCGGTAGAAGATTAGAGTGGTGTCAAGAACATCAAAACTGGGATGCAAATGATTGGGCCACAGTTTTGTTTACAGACGAATCCAGATTTGGATTTCATCCAGATTCTCGTCGAGTAAGACTGTGGAGACGACCTGGAAATAATGAACGTTTGAGACACGTCCAGAAAGTCCACACATACAGAGGTGGTACAGTAATGCTATGGGGCGGAATCATGATCGGCGGCAGAACCGATCTCGTTTTTACAAATCGTTCCCTCACAGCTCGACAGTACCTCGACACCATTCTTCTACCTATCGTCCGTCCGTTTGCTGGTGCTGTTGGTGAAAACTTCCACCTAATGCACGATAATGCTCGTCCATATGTCGCGCGTCTAGTGACTGACTGCCTCACCAACGAAGGAGTTGATGTATTGCCATGGCCAGCACAATCACCGGACCTGAATCCCATCGAGCATGTGTGGGACATGCTTCAACGAAGAATTACTCCGCATATGGGGAAAATTCACACAACGTTTCAATTGAGAGAGCTTTTAATCGCTGAATGGGCAAATGTACCTCAACAAGACATTGACAATCTCATTTTGTCGATGCACGATAGATGTAGGGCCGTAATAAACCAGCTTTGTACTGCAGATTTCAATTTTTTTTGTATTATGATTTTTTTTTCGGGGTGCCAAAGAAGAGCCATATTTTTTTTTTAGTTTTGCTTATATGCGCACTCAGTATTTTTGACCATTTAATAAATTTTGTTATAAGTTACATTCGTTTAATAATCACTCGTCAACTTTTTTTGCCCTAAAGCGATTTAAAAAAAAATTATTGCCATTTTTAAAAATATCCCTAGACTTTTCCGATGTGTGTACATCAGTGTTATGAAGATAACACTTTTCCGAGTACTAACACGATCGCCTCTCCTATCATAACAAACCTAAATATGAGAATAAGGTAGTGATGATGGATATGGTAAAGGTTGGGATGTAGTTACATTGGATCTGTGAAAATACTTTGCAGATGCTGGATGTTACAACCCCGTTTTTATAACAACAGATTTTATATGCTCGAGGTCGAGTTGCAAAAACGAAACTTCGCATAGTTCTGACGAGTGTATGCCGCGGTTTTCCAGGCGACAGCTGCTTGGAAAGATGGCGTATGTTTTATATGACAAATACGTTCATTAAGCAATATTATCGATGCCCAACACAACAAATTTGACTAACAACTTGTAAATTTGGCATATAAGTTGCAGTACGTTTGAGTTTACTTTTCCTCTCAGCAGCATACCTGTCAACAACGTGGACCAATCAGAACGACACAGTAACAGCGCGGACGTATCAGGAGTGAGCATTCGCGCAGACATCCCACCATCTCGCTCACCACCATTCCCACCATCACCCCCACCATTCTCCGAAAATATAAATGCGAGTGAACACGTTGCTCACCAGTCAGTCATTGCTGAGACTTCGAATTATAACCTCGCAATAAACGCGCATTCCCAAGGTCGGATTTAGGAGAGAGCAGGCGGGGCTACTGCCCGGGGCCTCTACAGGAGAGGGGCACCCACGATAAAGATAAAAAAATCCAAATTTTGATGGGTAAGCAACTTCTACGTTTTCCCTCCCAAACTTTTTTTGCAGTATTCTACTGAGAATACTTGCAGATTCTTCAGGATTTATTCGACCACAAGCTACCTACCAGGCAACTCATTTTAAATTTATCAATGTATATAGTATGAAAAATAATCTTCATCGTAGTTAAATGAGAGAAGAAGGTATATATTTCCAATACCGGTTCTTAGGCTATTGCATGAGAGAGAAAAGCAGTGAAACGCCAAACTGCTTGATCAAAAGGAGAAAGTTCTCCTGATTGATTTGTAGGTAATCTCCAAGCAACATGAATGAGACAGTCATCACCCAAAATATTGCGAATAAAATTGAAACATCCTGAAGTAAGTCAGTTTGAAATAATTTTTTTCTTCTTTATTTTTTTTCTTCTACACATCATTATTTTTTATTCTGACGCAAATCATTATATCAAAGCTAAAGCATATTACCTCTTTCTGAAATTTTTTTGTATGATGATCGAATGAAATTCCACGGCTAATAGAGAATTTCAAAAAAAGGTAACAAGTTGCTAACGGCAGTCAATAAATTGGGAGAGCAGTGGTCGTGGGTTTTTTATTTTGTGGAACAACCTTTTTTTTTGGGATGGGGCGCCACTTGATTTGATTTTGCTAAAATCAATAAATAAAAATATGCATACGTCAGAAAATTATTTAGTAGTTACTGCAGACTAAAACTCCAAAAATATGGTAGACAAAAAAGCGGTTATTGTTTTCTTTAAAAAAAGAATGTGATCCGGTAACACAACAAATGAAATAATACAACGCCGCTGCAGCTGCAGTAGGATCTTACAAAATAATTATTGAAACCTTGGAAATAATTTTTGAAACGTTAGATGCATGTAGGTACATACAGGCTGATTCACGGTGGATGGCACATTAGACGTTTCTGGTGAACCAGACGACGGATCACTTTGAAAATTTAATGGAGGGCATATTCGGATATTCTCTAGCCAACTAAAATTTTTTCGGCAATGCGGTGTTGCCGCTTCTATTAGAAAGCAGTAGCAACTTTGATTTTTCAAATGGAACACTCTGTATATAATATTATTTTTGGAATCTCCAACAATTGCCGACAACTTTTCTTGATATTTCCCTATACCTATCTGTTACCGTTTTCGAAATAAAAATTAATTTCAATTTTTTTCTTCGAAAATCATGACTTCTAAAAATGCCGATATCTTTTAGTTAAGAAGTAGGTATTATGATATCGAAATTTAGTTTGGAGTTAGCTGATACTTGGACACTTCCCACACGTCAGCCTAATCTCCGTTACTTCAATACAGAGTGGTAAAAAAATACAGTTTTTTCATTTGCTTGGAAAAGTTGCTGAAATTTGATTATTTTAAATGGAACACCCTGTATATTATTGAAAATTCGGAAAGCTGCTGAAATTTGTTTTCTTTCTATGTATATCATACCTATACCTAACTAGTCAAGTTTCGGACTTATGAACATTTATTTGTGAAAATGTCCCTTCAGAATGGTATTTCCATTCTGTATTTGGTAAGCAGGCCATGATTACTATTTGACAGTAGCGTTGTGACATTCTCCTAATAATATCGACATTTTCGTCACTTCAGAAGTTGCAAATACCTTCAAAACGATGGAACAAAACTATTCAAACGAAGTTCTTATGAATTTGTTTATTATTTTTGGACAGTGTGACAAAATTATCAGCAGAACATGTAGAAAGTTCAATGAAATGTATCCGAATCTACCGCCAATGAACCTCAAGAAATTTATACGAATCCAGAACAATTTCAATATGTTTGGATAAACTTTAAAAAAGCACCAAGAAACTTGAAATTGGAAATATTGATATGAATAATTATAAAAAAGTAAAACAATCATGTGGAATATTTCAAAATATGTTCGAATCGCTGGCCGTTCACTTCCAAGCACTTTGAAATGCGGGTGTTGACTGCTTTCGTGGTGGCAGATCTGATTTCATTGGGATCCAAATCTTCAAATGTTTGGGCAATCCTTTCTAACAATTCATCTCTCGAACGCACGGGTATTTTGTAAACTTTTTCTTTAAACATTCCCCACAAATAAAAATCTAATGGATTAAGATCGGGTGATCTCGCTGGCCAATTCCATGGTCCCAAGCGCCTCATCCACCGATCGTCAAATAGTCTATCCAGTTCTGCGCTCACTTCTCTTGTGCAATATGCAGGAGCTCCGTCTAGTTGGTACCAACAGTTTCGATAATCTTCGAGTGGCAGATTATCCACGAAACTGTCTACAGTATTCTCCAAAATATTCAGGTAGCTTCTGGATGTTAATGACTCCTCGTATATCACGTACCTCAATTTGTTGTCCATCAACATGCAGAAGACATTAAAACTAAATTTTTCTTGAAATCCGGCTTCTTTTGTGACGTGAGGATTTTCACTGGACCAATAATGACGATTTTTTCTATTGAAAATCCCTTCTCCCGAAAATTTCGATTCATCAGTCCAAATAATATTATTTAAAAAAAGTGGATCTTCTTGAATGCGTGTCAACAACATTTCACAAAATTCTACTCTCTGTTGAGGATCTTGAGGCTTCATTGCTTGAATTTTGGTGAATTTATAATCATGCATTTTATGTCTTCGCAAGATTCTTTGAACCGATGAATATTTTATACCCAAATCTTCTTCAGCACTTCTTATCGATGACTCGGGAAATGCGTGAAAATATGCTAAGACATTAATCTGGTTGTCTTCGAATGTTACGGGTCGAGGCAAGTTTCTTGGTGCTTTTAAAGTTGATCCAAATGCATTGAAGTTGTTCTGAATTCGTATAAATTTCTTGAGGTTCATTGGCGGTAGATTCGGATACATTTCATTGAACTTTCTACATGTTCTGCTGATAATTTTGTCACACTGTCCAAAAATAATAAACAAATTCATAAGAACTTCGTTTGAATAGTTTTGTTCCATCGTTTTGAAGGTATTTGCAACTTCTGAAGTGACGAAAATGTCGATATTATTAGGAGAATGTCACAAGGCTACTGTCAAATAGTAATCATGGCCTGCTTACCAAATACCGAATGGAAATACCATTCTGAAGGGACATTTTCACAAATAAATGTTCATAAGTCCGAAACTTGACTAGTTAGGTATAGGTATGATATACATAGAAAGAAAGCAAATTTCAGCAGCTTTCCGAATTTTCAATAATATACAGGGTGTTCCATTTAAAATAATCAAATTTCAGCAACTTTTCCAAGCAAATGAAAAAACTGTATTTTTTTACCACCCTGTATTGAAGTAACGGAGATTAGGCTGACGTGTGGGAAGTGTCCAAGTATCAGCTAACTCCAAACTAAATTTCGATATCATAATACCTACTTCTTAACTAAAAGATATCGGCATTTTGAGAAGTCATGATTTTCGAAGAAAAAAATTGAAATTAATTTTTATTTCGAAAACGGTAACAGATAGGTATAGTTGGTCTCCAAAAATAGGTTGTCTGTGTAGTGGAAATCAACTCCGATGTAAAAAATTGGAAATTCCTCACCAAATGAGTCCCTTCTTTCCTGGATGTTATCACCAACAGACTGTCTGAGAGGTCGAGTAGATTCTGGGTGTAGTCTGGAGGGTTAGGGTTAGAAAACGAAACAGTTCCGCTGTCAGGCAATACTATAAATATCCTGGATTCGAAAGATATATGTCGAACTGGAGCAAAAGGTTCCAAACTAGAACAAAACGTTCGGGATGGCTGCACGACCAACGCTCCTTGGAAAATACCAAAGGCTGTACTTGTTCGAAGCTTAATGGAAACCGGCAGATCTACAGAAAGTGATCTCGGTTGTGATATTGGTTCCAGAAATCAAATGGTTAAAAAACTCACCTCCTCTTAGGGAAAGGCTTCCACTAAAATAATGCGTAACACAAAAATGGTAACTGATAAATGGTAAATCCTAACCCAAAATCCTTTCAGGTTGACATCCGACCAGGAGTATTAACACAAACTCGTCCTTTGCGCCGTGACGTACACGTTGACGAAATTTTGTGTACTCCAATGGCAATACTTCTACTTTGTATGAAGTATTCATTGAGCATTCCTTCTTTTTTGGAATTTTATTTCATTAATAATAATTCGTTCCTTTTTCTCTTCCCCAAACTACATCAACTATGCAATGAAATACAGAGTTATCAAGAAAATAAAATAAGCTGATGTTTACTAGGGTGGAACTCTGAAATTGTATACATGCGTTTTATGATTTCCACAATTAAATGATACATTTCGTAACAAGTGTTTTGGATCGTTGATAAAAGTCAACTTTTAACGTTACAAGCAAATACAATAATTTGTTTTATTTGCAAATATTTGCAAATATTTTTTAAATTCTATTTTCACTCTTGACTAATAACACAACTGCATCTGATTCGTCGTATCCTGACCCTACGTACCAAAATATCCTTAAAGTCCACCTATCTTTACTACATATAGTCCTCAATTCAGTTGAAGAATAGTGTGACGGCTAAATCTCATTTCAATTCTGATAACGTACCTATCACGAGCAGTATCATTCTCGATTTATTCTAGAATCTCTCAAGTAACTCGTGCGGGACGAAGGTCTTCTGTCGCTGTCGATACCTCATGATCCCAGATTGCTTTGAAATCTCAGATGACCCGGCAATCTGCGGTCGATGTGGGTTTTAATTTTGTCAAATGTCGCTTCGATGCCGAGAACAATATTTTTTGGCCAGCGCCTGTTTTTCGTCCAGTCAAATTCAAATATAGTCCAGGAGCCAGTTACATTTTTGATGATGCTGATATTAGCGTGAAGTTATCCACAGATTTCTGGCCACACATACTGACGTAGAGGAAAATAAAAATCTGTGGTTGGGATACGAAATTATTAGCACCCGTACTAATATCTGTGGCTGGAAATAACTATTCACTATAGGTTGAACGTGAAATTATTAGGACTATTTGATGTAAAACTTTTTTATAGAATCTTGAGTAGATTGACGCGTTGATAATCGTTTTCTCATCAACAATACAAATTTAGGGAAAAATAAAATTGGAAATATTAGACTTACTTTCCAATACCCCATATAAAAATGATATCCGATGATGTGCGTCCATCAAAATCACAAAACTTCCATAGTTTCTTGAGTAGATTAACTTGGTGATGACAGTTTTCTTGTCATCTGAACAGATTTCAAAAAAGAAATTGTTGAAACAATCAGAATAATTTTTTGAGATTCCTTGTATTCATGAAAATCACACAACCCCTATAGAATCTTGGGTATATCAATATAGTGACAACCATTTTCTTGTCACCCATACAGATTTCGAGAGAAAAATTGTTGCAACAATCAGACTCACTTTTTAAAACACCTTGTCGAATTGGAACCAGAAGATTTGCGTTCATGAAAATTACAAAACTGTTATAGAATCTTGGATAGATCAATATAGTGAAAACCGTTTTCTTGTCACCCATACAGATTTCGAGAGAAAAATTGTTGCAACAATCAGACTCACTTTTTAAAACACCTTGTCGAATTGGAACCAGAAGATTTGCGTTCATGAAAATTACACAACTGTTATAGAATCTTGGATAGATCAATATAGTGAAAACCGTTTTCTTGTCACCCATACAGATTTCGAGAGAAAAATTGTTGCAACAATCAGACTCACTTTTTAAAACACCTTGTAGAATTGGAACCAGAAGATGTGCGTTCATGAAAATTACACAACTGTTATTGAATTTTGGATAGATCAAATATAGTGAAAACCGTTTTCTTGTCACCCATACAGATTCCGAGAGAAAGATTTTTGCAACAATCCGACTCACTTTTTAAAACACCTTGTAGAATTGGAACCAGAAGATGTGCGTTCATGAAAATCACACAACTCTTATAGAATCTTGGGTAGATCGATATAGTGAAAACCGTTTTCTTGTCACCCATACAGATTTACAGACTCAAAATATGAATCTGATGCAACAATTTTTTTTATCGAAATCTGTATGGGTGACAAGAAAACAGTTTTCACTCTATCAATCTACCTAAGATTCTATAACAGTTGTGTAATTTTCATGAACGCAAATCTTCTGGTTCCAATTCGACAAGGTGTTTTAAAAAGTGAGTCTGATTGTTGCAACAATTTTTCTCTCGAAATCTGTATGGATGACAAGAAAATGGTTGTCACTATATTGATATACCCAAGTTTCTATAAGAGTTGTGTGATTTTCATGAATACAAGGAATCTCAAAAATGAGTCTGATTGTTTCAACAATTTCTTTTTCGAAATCTGTTTAGATGACAAGAAAACTGTCATCACCAAGTTAATATTCTCAAGAAACTATAGAAGTTGTGTGATTTTGATGGACGCACATCATCTGATATCATTTCTATATGGGTTATTGGAAAGTAAGTCTAATATTTACAATTTTATTATTCCCTAAATCTGTATTGTTGATGAGAAAACGATTATCGACGCGTCAGTATAGTCAAGATTCTGTAAAAAAGTCAAACACCAAATAGTCTCAATAATTCCACGTTCAACCTATAGTGAATAGGTATTTCCAGCCACAGATATTAGTACGGGTGCTAATAATTTCGTATCCCAACAACAGATTTTTATTTTCCTCTACGTCAGCATGTGTGGCCAGAAATCTGTGGATAACTTCACGCCAATGATGCTGATAACTAATGAAACCGATTTCAAAAATTCTTTCACCTATACAAAGCTACTTCATCAGAGAGTAATATGAACAATATTTTATCGAAAGTAAAACCAGAAGACCTCAAAGTTTTATCGATAAGCTTCCACTTTTTAACCAAAACTTTCTTATTTGGCAATAATACCATCACAGAAAACAGCATGATAAAACCGTACGGCAAGTGATTTTATCATGCAGTTTGCATGTAAGAATGATGCATAATTAGGCCCTGAGAGTCAAACACGATTCAAAAGAATAATTACACCTAGATGGTACTCATGGATGTCAGTTTTATCACTTCAATTCTTTCATGACTTCATCGATTTGCAGGAAATATTTGCTGTGAAACGCTGTTTCGACGGCCTAGCCTACAAATTTTTCATCATTTTATAAGTTTGATGGAATAATGTTTTTAAAATTTGGATGTCGCTACGAAAATTGCAATGATCTAATGTGCCCCGAAAGTCGCACCGCCGCCCGGTTCCATGTGAAGTGGCAACCGACGAGTTCCTTATAAATAAGGTACCAGATTCCTGCCTGGCTCGATCGCGTGATAGGTATCTCACGTAGAAGTCGCGAGCAATATCGAACAATTTTCATTCGATATACTTTATTTTTGAGATGGAGTAGTAGAAAGCCAAAAACTTTCTTTCCCAAAAATCAGTCACTCCTAAAAATATAACCCTTTGATTTCTAAGAGATTGGAAATTGATTGTATGCCAGCGTGGCACTCGTGGCAGTAGAAATGAATGAGAAAGGGGAATAAACTGTCAAAATTATATCAAGAGATAAAATCGAGATGACATGGAACAATGACTAGAGATCCACAAACACAGAACACAACAAAAGGAGAAAATACCACATACAAATCTACTCGTGTTCTGAGCAATCAATTCATTTCGGATATTTTCTTTATAAGTCGTTTTCATGTACCAGTTGATGATTTTGATGTCAATGAGTGGGTATAAAGGCTTCAAGCCGCCCATAGTTGATTACTGAGAAATGTGATGTTATAAATTTCTCCTTTTTTCTACTATAAAAAAAAAGTCATTATTCATGTCATGTCATGTCATGGTGACTATTTGTTTCATTAGTAATATGAATTAATTTTTTTTCCGTTATAAAATAATTTTTTTTTTCCATGTAAGTATTTTATACTGCATTGTATTAACTAGTGTTGCGTTGTTCTTCTTTTATTGTAGAATTTTAAATATTAGCTGATGATGAACCTATATAGGTTCGAAACATGCACTGATTGATGGTTTTACCGCTCTAACATCTGATGGTGACATTACATTGTGGAGACGACTTTGAGTTTTTATTCTTCGCAATACTTGTAAACATGTTTCTGACTGAAAGTACAATCATCGTATGCCATTGTCAACATTTTAAATATTTTTGAGGACTTCTTTGATCCATGTTTTTCGATAGCTGAAAATCGCCGAACAGGCAAAACACTTCTAACTTTTATGCCTCTCACCAACAAACTAAATATGCGAAATTTGAAAATTTCACCTTATTTTTTGAACATACCTCGTATGAGGCGGAACTTAACCTAGATATGAAGTTTTCATTATTAATACCTCGTTTCTGCCAAACTACAGTTTCAAATATCCGTTCATTGAAAACATTTCTTCATAAAATAATAATAATAATAAATTAATCACCTCCTGAATTAATTGACAGTTATTAAGGATCACCATGTATAAATGAAAAAGGAAAGAAAGATCATTTTTGGAACAAGTTATTTAGTAATTCATTTGAAACATACCAATTTCTACTAAGTCTCTTATAAATACTTTCAGAAACCAGTAAACACAAAAGATCTTGTTCAATAGGTACTTGTTACTTGTTTTTGTGTCTATTATATAAGGTTTTTTTACAAATCGGTAGGTGACCTTGCACATTCCATATTCAGGAAGTACATAATGAATATAAGGTACATGAGAGAAGTTATCTGATAAATACCTATTATTGAAAATAATGAAATGGAAACAAATTATATTCTAAAATTGATGGGACAAACATGTAAATATGAATGAATGAATCTATTGATTTATGAATCTATCGAAAACAATATTTCCACGCCATACCAAAAAACTGAAAAAATGTTTCTCGACGTGCGTTTCGCTAACTATACCTAAAAATTACCCCCGCAATGGAAATCGACAGGTCTCAGCAATTTTTTTCTAAACGCGGAAATAGGCCTTGTTTCGTTTTTATCGGCACACCCTGTGATTTCATTTTTAATTTGTGAGTGTGGAAACTTCCCTATTGCTGCATTTCATTAGTTCGGACTTTCATTGTCTAATATGATATAAATTGATCTGAAATCCCTGAAAGAATCTGTAAAAAAATTAATAGATTAGCTGAAAAATAACAATTATGTTAAGCAAAAAAAACTGAAACTACAATGAAATAAAATACAAGCGATGAAAAAAAATTAAAAGAAAAAATTGAACTATGAACACGAGATGAAAATTAAAAAATCTGTGAAACTAAGAGGCCATTGGATTTCGCATTGCCGAGCACAAGAAACACTCACAGCGAGGAGAAACCACCAAATCAGGAATACCAGAGTATATTTGGACTCATCAACATAATATCAAGTGACCTCAAGCTAAAATCATCCACAAGGAGGAACACTGGTTTAGGAGAAAATTCAAAGAAGCCGCATATATGTTGTCCAACAACGTATTTAGCCAAGCTAGCGTAGAGATACGCAACATATGAAAACCTCTGATCAAGCGGAACACGACCAACTCCCGCCAAATGGTCGGCTTCCGCTAAAACCGATGAAGCGGAGATAATGAAGAGGGGGTAGGTGAAAGCACTTAAATCACCTATAAATAGTCAGATCTTGGAAGAATAAGTCCAGTCCCAGAAAACCACAGGCCAATCAGCTTAACCCCTTCCTCAAGCAAAGTGCCAAAATGTGTCATCCTGAAAAGATTAGAGGACCAAACCAACAAACTAGGAATCCTACCACAGGAACAGTTCGGTTTCAGATCAGAACACTCGACAGAGTTGCAAGTCCTGAGGGTAGTAGACTTTGCCACGGAAGGCTTCAACCTCGGCAAATGATACAACACTGGAGCGATTTTCTTAGACGTCTCCAAGGCGTTTGACAGAATCTGGCATGATGGTCTTCTAGCCAAAATGATCAACTTTGGTAAGATTAATCGAGTATTTTCTAGCTGACAGGCGATTCCGCTGAAGAGTAGGACAAGAACTCTCAACGATGCGATTACTGGAAGCAGGGGTCCCACAAGGTGCAGTCCTTCCGCCACACCTCTTCTCGGTATACACAGCAGACGTGCCCAAGCCGGAGAACAACTTTAACAAGTTGGCGCTCTACTGGCAAGATCAACAAGCCAAGCGCACGTCACTAGATACTTGCAGCAACAGGCTGATAGACTAGAGGAATAGGCCAACCTATTCAGTATAAAACCTGACAAGAGTCAGACAATACTGTTCACTCGGAGGTTGGTACACTCGGAAGGAAACGTCATCTTCAACGAACAAGAGATTTCGTGGACCAACGAAGCTAGATACTTGGGGGTCAACCTAGACAAAAGATTAACGTTCAGGTCTCACGTACGGCAGAGAATAGGAATGGCGAGATCTGCCCGACAAAACCCATTACCAATAATAGGTCGAAGACGCAACATGGGACTGAAAGTGAAGCTGCTGATGATAAAGACCGTAATACTACCGATAATCCTGTATTCCTGCACTGCCTGGGGCCAGTGCGCAGCGACATACAGAAGACCTATCCAGTCGTTTATGAATGCGTGCGTAAGGGCCGCCGTAAACGCTCCAAGATATGTACTGAATAGGTACATATTCCGAGATCTAGACCTGAACAAACACTACGTAGACGCATATATGAGGAAACACGCTTGACACGTTTGACAGAATTCGAGCGCACGACAATCCAGCGCTAAGCGACCTACATAACGCACTGAACAGGGATGACCCCAGATACCGAGAGAGGGACTCCGGTAAGTATAAAAATTTCTTAAGCAGACTTCAAATTGATTTCGTTTTCAGATTCACTGAGTTTTTGGGGACCTCATGCAAAATTTCAGTTAGGAACGTCATGCTAAAACAATACAACACATTAGAAAGTAAAAGCAGCTAGAGGCTGACTTTCGGCCAGAGAAGGTCAGATGTCAATCTTGCTGAAGTGCCCATCAGTAAGTTGAAGACCGCTCCGGAGGAGCGGGTGTGGATGGACGGGATGGGATGTTCTGCACACATTGACCGTGTGGAGAAGATTTCAACTCAAGGCACTCAACCCGGGAGGGAGCATGGGGGAAATAAGTCCTGTTATCACCCGGAAACGATTGTGGATACTAACAATCGACTCGTCGTGTAGTAACTTGGTTTGGAATCTTTTAATTTTTTTTTCATTTCTTGTTAATATTTTTTTTTATTTCCATCTCGTGTTAATAGTTCAATTTATTAATTTTATTTTGTGGTTGTTGCTTGTATTTTATTTCATTGTAATTTCAGTTTTTTTTGCTTAATATAAGTTATTTTTTAGCTAATCTTTTTAATTTTTCACAGATTCTTTCAGGGATTTCAAATCAATTTATATCATATCAGACAATGGAAGTCCGAACTAATGAAATTCACCACGAACCATTGTCAACCACCTTGTAACATTCCCTATTGCTGTTTGTTATCTTACTTCTCAGTAATGCAACACTCACCTAATTATTACAGCGAATGTTTCTCAGAATGTCTCAAAGCTGCGCCACATTTCACTTCAAAACTTATCTGTCTTCAACGCTATATCACAATGATTAATAGTGAAATAGCTCCTTCAAAGGTATATGCCGTTAAAATTGCATCATTGCCTCAGGTGATTTTACTGAAGTTGCAGACTCCCTGCAGTACAAAGTACCAAGTAGTAAATGACATGTCGTTGTTTATTGTGACTTAGTTCTAATGAAGATTTCAGCAGCGTTTCTGTCAGGAGGAGAATTTTTAAAATTAATGTTATTTGTTATATGATGGAATTGGTCGATACTTGATGGAAATCTATAACGTATTCAAAAAACAATTTATTGTGAGACTTTCACTGAACAGTTTACGAAATTGAAACAGGTGTTTCGCTATACAATAGCTTCCTCAGACGGGTCACATTATTATTATTAATAAACCTTCGGAGCCTATCTATTTGGTTTCGTCAAAGAGATATGTTCAAGCACAATGAAAAATATTGAATACAATTTTCCAAAACGGTGAACAATTCTGCATTTGAGAACACCAAATAATGATGATAAAATTAAAAAATCAATAAGCAGTTACTGTCAGACATGTCCTATGCGAGTGTCCGGAGTATCCGTCAATAAGAGAGTGTGTGTTCGGCAAGTCTTGGCCTACCCCTGCCGATATAAAGGAAATGTCTCCCAGTGACCTCTGTCCACCTTACTGGAAGGGACATGATGGGCGAGAACCTAGAAGAAAAACTCCTCGGGAGGATGTGCAATCGGTCACTTGTGGCCTAAGTGCTGTGGGCCTACACTTATCCTCCCCATTATACAGATACAGAAGCATTTATAAAACGTGTAAAATAACGTAACTCCAATCTTTCAACACAGTACCCTTGACTAGAAGGTTTCGTCACATTCAAATATCAAAAAATACCACATTAAAAATTTGAAACATTGTTCCGAACCAGAAAACTGTACAAACCTCAGCAACTTTTGATGCTTTATGAAACTCAGATCAGACCTTCTTTTGAGTATTGTTCACATGTATGGAGCTCTGCCCCTAAGCATAACCTGAAGCTGCTGGATTCTTTCCAGAAAAGAGCCATTCACCCGATTGGAGACACGAACATCACTTGCAATCTTGATAGTCTGGAATATCGAAGAAAGGTTGGAGATTTGTCTCTATTTCGTAGATAATTTGACGGTAGTCAAATTGAGTCAGGTGATTTGGCACATTCGATTTCACCAAGAGCGGTACATATTAGAAATACGCGACGGACTGTGGCTGCTCATCGTTTTGGGGTTCAATTCAGTACACCTCGAAATTCACTGTTAAAGAACTCTTTCATTTAGAGAACTGTGTTTATGTGGAATAAACTTCCTGAGAACGTTTTTCCAAATGAATTCCATCTCCAGCGATTCAAATTCAACGTGAATCGCTATTTTTCCACAGACACCTCTCTTAGAGCGCCTTAAGGATTTTCCTGTAGTGCTTGTGTTTTGTCCCTGAAAAAAAATTGTGTGAACTATTTTCTGCATTGCTGAATTCTCAGCAG
Organism: Leptinotarsa decemlineata; assembly: GCF_025532065.1. Lineage (NCBI taxonomy): Eukaryota > Metazoa > Arthropoda > Insecta > Coleoptera > Chrysomelidae > Leptinotarsa > Leptinotarsa decemlineata. Next base: position 12,902,927 of record NW_027412668.1, on the reverse strand, counting down.
ATTTTAACAGATAGGTATAATAGTTTACTGAATCATCTTGAAGACACATTGAAAGGGTTATATTTTTATGAGTGACTAATTTTTTTGGAAATAAAGTGAAAAAAAAAACGTGAGAATCTTTCAAAGAAAGAAAGGAAGCAATCGATTTTAAAAGAAGTAACTCTATACATGGATGTATAGATCCTGCAAAGAAGTAACTTTCAGACACAAACTGGAAGAAAAAACCCTCCTGAAACAGAAACTTTCATATAAACATTTAATTACACGAAAGAACAATTCTTTCGAAACAACTATTTTTATATGAACACTGAATTATACAAAAAACACTTTTCTCTGCTCAGTTTGTATTCCAACCTTTCGTTATGGAATTGTAGAACATGTTATATGTAGATGTGCAACATCAGGGATCGGTGCTTGGACCATTATTATTTACTATATACAGTGTCACCATTACAGTGCGCACCATATGGGAAACTTTTTTTCGAAAAGTTTCAATGGCTTTAAATTTAACTTAAAATGATGCGGCCAACTGCGACCCACTGACGTTCAGTGTTTGTCAAATTCAAATTGAAAAAAATAATTGAAAAAGTGCATTTCTAGATCGAATTTAACAAAAAGTTACTTGAGAAAGTTGTGTCTACCGCAATTTCATATCCATATGCCAAATATAATGCAACTAGGATAAAATTAACGTTTTGCTTATTTTTGACAGATATCCCCTTTGTTTTAAAGGGGATATTAAACAAAAAGTTACTTGAAAATGTTGTGTCTACCGCAATTTTATATCCATATGCCAGATTTTATGCAACTAGGATAAAGTTAACGTTTTGCTTATTTTTGACAGATATCCCCTTTATTTTAAAAAACAAGTACGGTTAATTGTCATCAATTCATGTATACATATCAAACTCATCATGGTGTTTAACTTTTCTTATAAATTTTTACTTATACGGAATAGAAATAGTTTGAATATGTGGTGAGAATACACCATACCGGCAAGTAGCTAACATTTTTAATGAACGGCATCCAGGAAAAAATGTTCAACATACTACTGTGTCAAGGATAATGTCGAAATTCAGAGAAACAGGATCCGTAGCAAATGAATTTAAGAAAAAGCACACTCCAAGTAAATATGATGAGGAGGCCCAACTTAACATTTGTTCAAAAGTTATTGAACACGGGCAAACGAGCATAACAGATATCATAAAAAATACCGATTACAAGAGAGAAAGTGTTAGAAAATTTTTATTAAAGAATACATTTTGGCCTTACAAGCCAAAATTTATTAATACATTAAAAGAACGAGATTTTGATGTCCGTTTGGGGTTTTCATTCTGGTTTCAAAGAGAGAGAGAAGAAAATGTAAAGTTTCCGTATAAAATTTTATGGACAGATGACGTTCTCTTCAAATGGAACGGTAAGTTCTCAAAATTGCCGATGGTGGTCCCAAGAAAATTCCAATTTCACAGTTGAATGTTGTGATCAGTATTCCTTTAAAACTAATGTATGGTGTGGGATACTTAACGACCAAATAATTGGGCCATTTTTCTTTAGGGAAAATTTATCATCCGTCGGTTATCTCAACCTTTTTAATAATGAGGTTAGTGAAGTTTTAGATAATATGCCTTTAAATATTAAATACGACCTATAGTATCAGCTTATGGCGCACCAATACATCACACGGTTGCTGTAAAACAGTCCCTCCAACAAATGTTCAGAGGCAAAGTTATTGGACGTAACTGGGAACATTATTGGCCAACTAGATCACCCGACTTGACGCCTTTAGACTTTTTCTTGTGGGGTTACCTGAAACAAAAAATGTACCGAAGTAGACCATTTACTGACATACAACATCTGGAAAATGCCATTCGCGAGTGCTTTGCAAATATAAATCCCCGATTTATTAAAAATGCAGTTACAGATGTCAGTAGAAGGAACATAATTTGGATTGAATGTGGAGGACGACATACTGAAACATAGGCTATAAGTGTTTGACAACCTCATTTAGATCAATAAGTAATTTTTTGTACCCATTTGTATTTTCTATAATATTATGGTTGTTTAGAATTTATAATAATAATAGTAGTTCTATCGAAATTAATTCCCTTTTTTTAAGTTGCCTCTGCTTTTTCGAAATCAAAGGTTTGTTTAAGAAAGTAGCCAAGTGATTGAAACTTTGCACCAGTAATGTTAAAATTTTTATAGCACATTTTTAATTTCTCTCTAAAAATGTCCGTATAAGTAAAAATTTATCAGAAAAGTTGAACACCATGATGAGTTTATGTATACATGAATTGATGACAATTAACCGTACTTGTTTTTTAAAATAAAGGGGATATCTGTCAAAAATAAGCAAAACGTTAACTTTATCCTAGTTGCATAAAATTTGGGATGTGGATATAAAATTGCCGTAGACAAAACTTTTTCAAGTAACTTTTTGTTAAATTCGATCTAGAAATTCACTTTTTTAATTTTTTTCAAAAATAAGTTGAATTTAACAAACACTGAACGTCAGTAGGTCGCAGTTTAAGCTAAATTCAAAGCACAAACAAGTGCCGAAGTTAAACTTCATTGAAACTTTTCGAAAAAAAAGGTTCCCATATGGTGCGCACTTTAATGGTGACACTGTATATAAATAGTTTGATGGCATTACCATCTGATGGTAAACTCATCAGTTTTGCAGATGATATGGCAATAATCTATAAGGGGAAAACATGAACAGGTTTGAAAACAACAACAGAACAAGACCTGAGGAGTATATGTGACTGGTTCAAATAGAACAAACTAACAGTCAATACTCAAAAAACATATTATTTGCCTTTCACATCTTACCCTAATCATCTTCCAAACTTGGGAACTCTGGACATTGGAGACAACTCTCGTATAGAAGAAAAAGATCACGTGAAATATTTAGGAATAATAATTGATAGACACTTGAGATGGGATTTACATATCGAGCAGGTGAAAAATAAATTAAGAGGTCTACTCACAAAATTCAAGTACTTAGTGGAATTCTTGGCTATGAAAAACTTTAAAAAACTGTACTATGCAATCTCAGGTTTCTTACGGAATCTTAGGTTGGGGAGGTGTAACAGAAAATATTATACAGAATTTGAGTATCATACAAAAATGGATTCTGAGAATAATGTTGAAGAAGAACATAAGATATCCCAGTGACAAGCTATTTTCGGAGACCAATGTTCTGGATATAAGACAAATATTTTGTCAACGAATTCTAATGTATATCCGTAAAAATAAAATCAAGTTAACACCAATCGATCACCGTTATGAAACTCAAATAAAAAATAAAAACATGAAAGTTCCAACCTGCGAAAAAACAGCCGGTCAACGCTCAGCAGAATATCTTGCATCAAGAATATACAATTTACTGCCACAAAACCTCAAATCTATCAAATGTTATACCTCTTTTAAATACCATGTAGAACAATGGATGAACACTACAGATAGAAACATATTCAATAACCTTTTAAACCTAAAGTTTTTACAATAAACAGATACACTCCAAATCACCCAAATACGACATATACGGACTATAACCACCCACCTACCAAAATAAGACACCAAAACCCTACATTGACAAGAATAATTAAAAAAAAAAAAAAAAAAGTTGAATAGTACCTGTGTAAATATTTAAGTATATAATTGTTGTTCTAATATTACTGATAATGTATTACTGTTGTATCCTATATTATATAAATATTACCATCTATATCACGCACAAGCTTTAAAGCTTCAGTGATGTTTCATGTCTATTTTCAAAGTTGGATAGCCCTTTTTTGTATTTTCCTATTTTTGAAAATAAACATTATCATTATTATTATTATATTATTAACAAGAGAGAATTTTTAAATATTCCAACTGGTAAGCCCTCCTGGAAATAAAAGGGGCGCTTTTATATATGAAAATCACCATTTCATCACTGTTTCTTCGTACCTACATATTTTCGGTGGCTGAAATTTTCTATATAGGTTCGTTTTATATTGTAAATGATTTTCAAATATTCCAACTGGGGAGCCCCTGAGGATAAAGGGACGCGTTTACATATGAAAGTTACCTTTTCATCACTGTTTCTCCTTACCGCTTCATTTTCGGAGGCTGAAATTTTGTATGTAGGTTCGTTTTATGTTGTAAGTGTGCAATAACAAAATATTTTTAAATATTTCAACTGGCCAGGCCCCTGGTAATGAAAGGGGCGCGTTTACATATGAAAATTAATTTTTCATCATTGTTTCTCCGTACCGCTATATTTTCGGAGGCTGAAATTTTCTATGTAGGTTCGTTTTATATTGCGAATGTGCAATAAGAAAGGGTTTTTAAATATTCCAACTGGGGCACCCACCTGGGGATAAAACGTACGCGTTTACATATGAAAGTTACCTTTTTTTTCATCACTGTTTCTCCGTACCGCTTCATTTTCGGAAATTTTGTATGTAGGTTCGTTTTATGTTGTAAGTGTGCAATAACACGGGATTTTTAATTATTCCAACTGGGGCGCCAGCTCCTGGTAAAAAAGGAGCGTTCATAAAATAAACTTACCTTTTCATCACTGTTTTGCCATACCAGTATATTTTCGAAGGCTGAGCTATGCAGCTATTCTTGTACATAAGAAAGAAAAATTACTGTTTAAAAATTCTGAAGATGGAAATGAATTTTCGTCTTCGAAACGTCATAAATAATAAAATATTTGCCTCATATTCAAAATTTATCAATTAAAATATGTCAGTTTGATCTTCGTCTTGTAGATGATCACTTGGTAATCGAAACACGTGTCGAGGTGTTGAAATAACGGTTTGGTGTTGGGAAAAAACTTCAGTAATATTCAAAATATGTCAAGTGTAAATGGACACAGATTTTAAACTACTATAATATCAATTTGTCTTCAAACGACGAATATTTAAATATGCGTATCGAATTTTAGATGCGACAAATTGAAAATGAAAAATGTCATACTGTTCTTTATTTTACATTCAGGGCAGCGTGAAATTCGTGTTTACTCATTTGCGGCATGACAGTCTGAAATGCAAGGAAAACAGACAATATAACATCTATCAAGAAACTCTAGAACTTCTCTGCTACGCTCGGTGGAAACTTTTATTGCTTTTCAAGTAAATAAGACCATTGTCATTCTGAAATTTGTTCGAGAAAATGGAAAAACCGCCTAAATTTACTGCTCCGATGTAGCTCGCATGAGAAAACTTTTCGCAAATTACTGAATATCGAAATGTAACATAATTCCTAGGACCAGAGGCGCCATATGATGATATTCGTGATGGAAGGTGCTCAAACTCAAATGTTCCACGTTCCATTATACACATGGGAAATTTTCATAACCGCCACGAAATTCTACTATTACAATTATCCTCGCTTTTATTAGATTGAATCACACTACATTCACCAGAGATTTGAAAGGGATATATTTTTCAAGAGAGATTCGATTTGTCTCTTCCGTAACATAAAGTCGAAATCATGTAAATGAAATGAATGCTTATTATTGTAATGTTATCCAGAAGGGTGCTGATGAGACAAGTGTCGTATATACCCCAAAACATCCATCGTTGAGGATGATGGTGTTGCATGTAAATAGAATTTCATATCGCAACTCCTTTCTATTTATATAAAGTTAAATCACTGGGCATTAAATTAGATAATAGACTCAACTGGTCTGCACGAGAAAATTCTCGGGTTCTCTATTTGTTCTTCGCCAATTGAAGTACATCACTAGCGCAAATATATTAAGAACCTCATATTTTTCACTGTTTCACTCTCATATTAGTTATGGTGTACAACTTTGGGAAAATTCATGTCATTCCATTCAATTATTTAGGATGCAAAAGAAGGCATTGAGAGTGCTGGCTAATATTGGATACAGGGATCACTGTCAAGAATATTTCAAAAAACTCAAAATTATGCCTTTGCCCATTTTTTTTCTTTATTACGTTTTGATTGAAATCCATAAAAAGAAACCATTCTTGGCGAAACAATGTCATATCCACGAACATAACACACGAAACCCTCACCACATTACAATAAATTGATTTCGTCTTCACTTATCGCAAAAAAATTCCATAGATTACTCTCTGTACAATATTTTGCCCCAAGATTTCAAAGAACTCAGTCTGAATACTTACAAGAGAAAATTAAAAAAATATTTGTTGAGGCATTGCTTCTATTCTGTCTATGACTTCAGAATACACATACAAATGAGTAGTGACTCATTTGTGGTAACAAATGAGTCACTACTTCTTTTTGATTTTCAAAGTTTTCACATATGTGATTGTTGTTATTTGCTTGTAAATTTTAAATGTAAAGCCAAACATGACTCGCTACAAACATATTGTATTATGTAATTTTTTTTTCACAGTAGTGTGCGCTGGTCAGGCCCTAACCCCCGAAGCTCCGATACATTTGGGAGGGCGCGCCAGCATTATCAACCAATGACCACTCCCCACACCGTGGGGTAAGTTAGCATTGGTTCCGAGAATCATGTACCCTGGACAAGCGCAGTGAGCCAAGAATGACAGCCTTCTGCATCTGTGCGGCTAAGATTTTTGCCTTAGTGCGGCAGGCCGGTATGATTATGAAATTCGAGAGTAGAGAGGACATCATTTCACCAAGGACTCCAATAATCAGAACAACCATCTTGACAGAGTGATCTGGATAGAGTCTGCGGAGTTCAAAGAGAAAATCTCGATATTTTATACGTTTTTCCTCCTCTTTTCTGACGATATTCGTCTCACCAGGAGCTGAAAACTCCACGACAAATATCGTTTTGCTCTGGTGGTCGAGAAGGACTACATCAGGCTTATTAGCTTGTATGAGCCTGAGGGTGGGGAACGAATAGTTCCAAAAAATTCTGCACTTCTCGTTCCCCACAACGGATTCAATATCCCCCGGAGCGTAGGGCAACATCGGTGTCTCATCAATATCGTAAGAGTGCCGTAGATGGTAATATAGCACTCTTAGGGCCGCGTTATGTCGATGGATATAGGCCGAGACCGCATATGCTGGACATGTTGATAGCAAGTGCATTAGGGTCTCGGGCGCCTTGCGACTGGCCCTGCACCATGTGTCAGGAACCTCTATACCCATCACGCGACTGCGGTAGACTAAGGTGTTGAAGATACCATCCTGGCAAGCCATGATGAACCCCTCAGTTTCCGACTTCAGCCCACTCGACCTGAGAAAAGCGAACGTCAGGCGCTTTGATAAGCCAAGGTCTCTCATGTTATTGAAGAAGACCCCATGCATTGGCTTATCCTTGTGTCTCCGCAAAAGTAAGGTGATCTCTGCAGCTTTTATCTGAGCTTTTTGCTGAACGGGTTCCAACTCGGTGACAAAGTTGTGGTTACCTCGATCAGTGTCGAAAACTATACCGAGTTCATCAGCTGCTCGAGCAGCTGCCCTAAAGAGAAATGCTCCAATTATGTAATAAATATAATTATTATTATTATCTGAAAGTAACTTTTATGATCTAATCATCATTGTAAATTATTTGTTTTGAAATTATTTGCTTCCTGTCTTCAAAAATACAAATGAAAAATTAAAATACAAAAAATATTACAATATGTACTTAATCGTGCTCTGATATTATCTGATTTCGAAAACTGTAAAACTATTAGTACCATTCTTATTTTCACTCTGTTGCAATTTTTAATGAATTCTACATACAGCCATCTAACTGAAAAATCATGATAGTTGAATGAAAAAAGTGATGATTAATCGAAACTTTTTGGTTTTCCGTCTGGAATTACCAGATCGGTGAAGTGAAAGATATTTTGAGAAGGCTTTTGATACCCTACTCCAGTAACCAGGCTGGATATCGTCGGCTTCGACGAAGTCGTCCGTTCGATAATAGATGTATTAATTTTATCTGAAGGCCTCCCGAGAGGCTATAAAAAAAAGCGAATGAGAAAAATTAGGGTGGCACCATTGCCACGAGCAAGACAGCTGGGGACTAAGCTTCTGTTCACTATGGACAGGAGGAGTCTGGCCAAATGCACTCGACTGAGAAGCAACGGCCATATAAATTGAAGAAGAAGAATCTAATTTCAGAGTGCCTGGTTTTCGCTCCGTCGTATTCTAGAAAAACACTTAATGTTCATTGTTATTTTTCGTAATGGTTAAGTCAAGTTCAAGGTAATTCACTGAGAGGAATTACGAAAAATAACAATAAACATTAATTTGAAATTTTCCACAAACCGTGGTAATTCCTCCACACACCCTCACCAGCATGAAGTTGCTGCATTCAATAGAGACTATTGGATATTCCACTGCCTGAGAATAATTTCCAAAGAGAGTTGAGTTTGATCAAACAAATCGCGGTTATCAACAGTAATAAGGTAGATATCATAGACTCCATTCTTTCCAAAAAACTACAAAAGCAAACCATGGACCTGATCTACCCAAATTCATCATGCGATAACGTCAGTTATAGGACATTGTCATATTTGGGTGAAACAACTAATAATATTGCCCGTTTTTTTTGAAGAAAGAATGCGTAAACGTAGCTTACAGAATGAATAATAGTTTAAGTAGATTTATCAAAAAACAATAAAGACAAAACTTCGGTGTCGGATAGATGAGGAGTATATAAGCTGACGTGTGGCTCTTGCCCAAAACTGCATATTGGCCAAACATGGAGAACGTTTTACCAAAGAATTAAAGAGTATAGGAGTAGTTTTATTAATAGAAAGACCAATTCCACATTTGCAAACTACCTTTTAGCAGAAGGACATGAGTTCAATCATGAATACGACGTGTTATATTCAGAAGAGAAGAGTTTGAAACTCAATCTTGTAGAATGTTTAGAAATCAATAGATTCAGGAATTCGGGTAATTTACTGAATGCTCAATTTCATTACAAAATTAGGTTAGGTTGGGTTGGTTTAAATATGTAGAATTAGTTAGTAAAGACACGCCCAAAGAAGCCGTTCTATGGCGAAACACGTGTTGCGTTTTTGTAAAATCGTTTAATGAAAATCTCACAATAGTGTGTTTTTTTGAATACTTTAGTTATGGAATTCAATCAAATATCAACCAATTCCATCATTTATTCCACTCCGACGTTTCTTCTCCGAGAAACCATCACCAATTTACTTTTCTGTATAAGGGCCGAAAAAAGAATCACCCGCTATAAGTTAGCATTTTTGGCGACAACTCCTCTGATACATCACGCATTATCGAGGTTTCCTAAATTTCAAGACATTATTCAAATCAGATCTAAAATGAACAACTTTATTTTAATTTAACCGACTCACGGTTTCCGATTTTTCCTATTCGGCCCTTCTCATCTTGGACACAGTGTATATCTTGAATCACGGAATAGGTTTTTCCGTGTTTAGTTTGTTCTGCACTTTTACAAAAACAGCACCATAGTAAAGTTGTTCATGAACATGTATGTGTTAACGGTATAGTGTTTTTTAGTGTTTTTTATGAAGACGTATAACATTATAACATGGAAATATGATGCAGCTAATATAGCTTTATATTTCCATTTTGCCATTTGTCTCCATGAGATTCAGGGCCATTAATTACAAAAGTGATAATTTCGGGTGACCAAAACACATTATATCAGTCAAATATAGCTCTACTAAATCATCCTATAAATATAATAGAGGGTGAAGGACGACAGAATGTGTAACGAACGGATGAAATTCATTAAACATGTGACGATTCATCAAACTCACTGTGACTTATAATGGAAATATATTTGAATCAATTCACTGAACTAATATTCATCCCGCTTCATCACCAAATTTCCTTATCAAATGAAAATGAGGTTAGGTTAGATTAGGTCTATTCGACCCTCAATCGCGACCTGCAAGGGTTTATTGTGGGTCACACCTATTCACACTCGACCAAATAAACCCAGCTTCTTAACGAAGCAGATTAATTTGTATGGTGAGGGGTCTTTCAGGTCAGACGGTAAGAGTACGGCTCTGACGAACTCTACAAACCTGATTTGGTCCCCAATAGGGCGGGCACAAAGCATGTGCTCTGCTGTTCCATCATTTTCCAAACAGAGGCGACACACACTGTCTTCCGACAGTCCGAGACTCTGCATATGATGATTCAAATGACAGTAACCTGTAAGAAGGCCTATTAGATATCCTAGTTCATCCCTACTGTAGTCCAACAACTGTTTGGTATGAAGCTTCAAAGGTTGAATAAACGCCTTGGAGTGAGCCAATCCTGGAAGTTTCTGCCAAAAGTCCATAAATCTTCTTGCCATCCAGGTGTTCAATGTTTGTTTGGCAAAGTCTGAAGTGATGCCAATGACAGGTTCTGGTCCGATGAAGCTGCTTGCAGCACCCTCCTTTGCAAGGGAGTCAGCAGCCTCATTGCCTTCCACACCAGTATGACCAGGAATCCAGATCAGAGACAATCTGTCAAATCTTCCTATCGAGGAGAGTCGTTTTTGGCAATTTGCTACCAAATGAGGTTAAAACAAAGTTAATCTCAACAACAGTTATAATTCTTTTTTAAATCCTGACAGAATTTCAGGGAGGTTAGGTTGGTTAGGTTAGGTTTTAGAAAAGTTAGGTCTGGATCATCTGATGAATCCTTCGTCCAAGCCATCTAACTGCAATATCGATTTAGGAAATAGAAATAAAAAGATTGTTCAAACCATTGCCAAAAAAAATTGAGCTTTCGTGATTCAACACCAAATAGCGGTGTTTCGACCCGTGGACATTAAATTTCATCAAAACATAATCATCACAGTTCAGCAGAAACATTTTCTCGCAAATGAACAGAATAAAACAAGACATATCGTCTTCTATGACAAAAAAATTACAGAGGCAGAGATTGAACTCTATCGTTACTGCTGGTGATGCGGATGTCTCCATCGTAAGGTGTATCATGGAAATGGATGTGGACTCCTTATTCTTGTATTGGCACCACTAGACTACCAATATATCTTCTTGATGGAGCCAGATCACTAAATGATTCTCTGTTCGCAGCCTTCAACAGCTTCCTCAGCCGATAAGATCATCCTTCGTCTTAGTTTTGTTGGATGCTTCAGCATCTCCATAATTTATGGAAAAAGAATGGGTGGAATGGTCAAACCGTTGACTAGAAACCCCAGCCTCAAGTAAGAAATCTTTCAGAAATTCCTGAGTGCCTCATCGTCACCAGACGAGATTTTCGAGGCTGGAAAGGAACTGTTCTTGGCTATTTTCCAGGAACCTTAAGACAAAACAGATCTTAACAAGATGATGTACAGTGACTTCTTACGATCTTCTGTGAAGGCCTTTTACCTACACAGCACTTCCGTAGACCATGCCGACGTACAGGCAAGTCTTTGGGATCATGGTAGGCAGTGGCTGAGCAACTCCTTACCACCCATACAATGGAGTTGGGTCATGGAAGAAAACGAAGTATAATTCTTCGTCACCACCAACGATCATATGGTACCAGATGAAATTCTCAACACGAAATTTTGGATCTGCACAACTGGGTGTGGTGTATGGTACTGCGGCCGAAAAACAGGCATTGCTTACCCTGCGATCTATGCCTGTATTTCGGAAGCTGCACCAATATGCATCTTCCCCTATTATCGTCATCTTCAATGACGACGGAGTACATGAAATCGACATCCTTCAATAATCCTAGTATAGTTACTCAATTATCGATTTTTCAAAACTTTTTCCATTTCTGCACATATGTCCTTGAGTACTGATCCTAGCGAAAAAGTGTATAAAACCTTTTTCGTATAGAATTTCATGAATATCAATTCAGTGTGCGGACCTTCCACAAGATACCGTAGTTTTCGAGTTATTTGTAAAAAAATTAAAAGAGCTGTCTTTAGCAAATCTTCCTCTCATAAACTCCACCCCTACTTCCCAGTAGTTTTAGTACTCGGGACACCACCCCTGAACCTATATCAATTTTGGCTTCTACACTATTTATTTCAAAACATTTGTAAGCAAACAGCGCCGATTCGAACCAGTGTTTTTCATTTCTCATTGAATTTATTTATTTACATGAAAAAACTCCTTTTTGGTGAGTAATTTTATTATTATTTCTCACAACATTAAAGAACGACAACAGTTATAAAGTTTGTTACAGATATGTTTTATGAAATCTATTGTTGCAGAGAAGAAGAATTTTAAAAAAATCGAAACGTTAACAAGGCAAAACTTGTTTTTCTGCTTTTTTTGTACGAACCTAATAAAATTTATAGTGCATGTTTTTTCAAGATATGGGAATGAATATTTACAGATGTAATCAAGTTGAACTCAATTCTGGGAGTGAATTTTATTTTTCATCCACACTTATAGTGGAATTTACTCCTACACCTGATCTTGACTAACGTACCTATATGTTGAAACTTATTATTACCGGGAATATTCTGCAAAATGTAGGTATTTTCCATAAAGGTCCCGAAAAAAGTTTAAAAACTCACTTCTAGTAATATTTATATACGAACTCAATCATATTCACAATTTTTTCAAGGTCTCATGTCATCATCGGTATTGCGTATTTTGTAAACACTATATTTGACGAAAATAAATTCATCTTTTAACTACGTTGATATATTAATTGTATATCTCTACTCCACGACGTCAATGAAAATATATTATGATTGATGATGGAAAATACATTGCCACTATAATTACGCATTTGACTTTATGTAAGTAGTAAATGAATCAATTTTTTTTAATGATCGTTATTGTTGTGAAAAGATTAGGGTGATATTGACTATTACCTCAACAGGTATTCCTCTTTCCCAGCAGTAGTGACATTGTATAACAGTTTGGCTGAAAAGTTCGAAGTCTAACATTTTTTTTTAATCTGATTTCATTATTCAATTTAGTTGCCTTCAAGGGCGATACAATGATTATAGCGGTCCTACAATTTATCGCTACTATTTTATAGTACGATTTGTCTTTAGCTTCAAAATAAAACGGTTGCCTGTTCAAAGGGTCTACATTTCGTGAAAAGTCGCTGGGGGCCAGATCCGGAGAATACGGTGGATGCGGAAGCAATTCGAAGCCCAATTTATGAAATTTTGTCACCGTTTTCATTGATTTGTGACATGATGCATTGTCTTGGTGAAACAACACTTTATTTTATTCAAATGAGGCTGTTTTTCCGCGATTTCTTCCTACAAACGCATCGAAAACGCTATGTAGTAGTCGCTGTTGATGGTTTTTTCCTTTTCAAGATAGTCGATGGATATTATACCAAGCGCATCCCAAAATACTGATATCATAACTTTGCCAGCCGACTGTTGCGTTTTGCACCACGTGCAGACCACTCAGATGACGATAGTTTTGGTTCTTGTGTGAAATAACGGAGCCATGTTTCATCCATTGTCGCATATCGACGCAACAATTCGGGTTTTTATGATGGAACAGCTTCAAATACTGCTCAGAATTATCAATTCGTTGTTGTTTTTGGTCAATTATGAGCTCGCGTGGCACCCACTGTGAACAGAATTTGTTTTTAACCATTTTCTTCAAATTAACAAAAGTTGCTTTAGTCAAAATATTCTACCCCAGAAACTAATAATCCGACATCTGTGAAAGTTTTACACCTGTGTTTTGAAAGATGTGTTCAACTGAAACTAGTGTCTTCATCTGTATATTAATTAGAAATCTTATATTGTGAAGATGTTTCCTGTTTTTTTTATTTAAGCCTCAACCACCGGAGTTTATTGGCTTCACAGTAATTTACATAATATGTTTTGTTATATTACATTGACTATAATAAGTGAATCAGAAGTAACTAGTAACTCATTGGAGACTGATCAAAGCCACCTTCATTCCGAAACCTGGGAAAATCGGACAGGACTCGGCGAAGGCTTTGAGACCAATTAGTCTCATGTCATTTCCGTTGAAAACGCTAGAAAAACTACTTGACAGGCATATCAGGAACGTATCACTGGCTATCAGACCATTACATCGAGACCAATATGCATACAGGTCAGGTATGTCAACAGAAACGGCTCTATGTCGGGTAACAGAAAAAGTAGAATATACTTACAAAAACAAGGAAGTACTTTCTTGCTTTCTTGGACATTGAGGGCGCATTTGATAATACGTCGTTAGAATCAATCATTCAGGCGTCTAGGAGAAGAGGGATCGACAAGACAAGCTGTAGGTGGATAGACTGCATGCTTAGGGGAAGATTGGTATATATAACCATTATGGGGGAAAAGTGGCACGGGTAGCAAGGGCCTGTCCTCAGGGGGGAGTTGTATCCCCTGTTATTGAACCTTGTAGTGGACGAGCTCCTATGTCTCTTGGACCATAATGGGTATAAAGCACCGGGCTATTGCAGACGACTTAGTCATCTTAGTCCAGGGTAAATACAATAATGTAGTGAAGGGATGCATACAGTAGGCCCTGGATGTTATAACAAGATGGACCAAAGAAGAAGGGCTTAACATAAGCTCATCCAAATCGACCATAGTAGCATTCACTAAGAGGACTAAAACGGAGGGTCTCGGACCTCTAAAACTTCGAGGTGAAGAAATACAAGTGTCAGGGTAGGTTAAATATCTGGGGGTAATCCTAGATTCCAGACTAACCTGGAACCAACACTTGGACAGTATAAAGAGGAAAGCGGAGGTAGCACTGATGCTCGCCAGACGCACCTATGGAAAAACATGGAGGCTAAAACCAGACATAGTATATTGGCTATACACGATGGTGGTTAAACTCATGATAACATACGTATCTCTGGTCTGGTCTGGTGGCCAAAGATGAAGCAGGCGACCGCCATCAACAAACTAGGCAAGATGCAAAGACTTGCATGTTTGGGATTGACGGGAGCAATGAGAACTACTCCAGCTCTGCATTGGAGACACTCCTGAATCTACCTCCTTTACACTTTGTGACAGTGGGGGAGGCCAGACACCGAAGTACACCTTCAACAAAAACTTCACGGCCAAAATCATAAGCCGTGAAGAGTGGAAGACTATTAGTCATCCCGAAAACATGTTTGGAAAAAACACCTGGTATACAGATGGATCGAAGACCAAACATGGAACGGGAGGGGATAGAAATCTAAACTACAGCTATCCGCTAGGACTATACACATCCGTCTTTCAGGCGGAAGTGTATGCTATCTTGCAGTGTGCAAGGCTTATTAAATTGACACCTCAAAGAAATGAGCGGATCAATATTTTTACAGACAGCAAGAGCGCACTAGGGCTCTGACAAAACCGAAGGTGACATCAAAACTGGTCTGGGAATGCCATGATGAACTTGCAAACAGGAACAAATTAACTTTGTACTGGGTGCCAGGGCATTCAGGAATCACAGGTAATGATAAAGCTGATGAATGCGCTTGACGCGGAACATCAACTTCATATATGTATAGGTCCTGAACCAGCTTGGGGGTACCAAAATCATTGGAACGAAACCAGATTAGGACATGAACCAATAAGAAGCACACAGAGTACTGGACAAAAGTACCTGGCAACAAACACAGTAGAACCTTCATTAGGGAATCGTACGAGAAAAGAACCGAAGAACTACGTCAATATAATAGGAATCGGCTCAGAATAATTACAGGGTTACTAACCGGTCATTGTCCTCTTAGAGGACACCTGAATAAAATAGGGCTGTACAAAGGAGACATCAGCTGCAGAAGGGATAGAAACTGCTCTACACATCTTATGCGAATGTGAGGCACTGAATCACAGGAGGCAGGCAATATATGGACGTACAAAATTACGCCCAGAAGAATATGACGAACATCCAACACGGAACCTGTACAAACTAGTACAGGGAACGAGACTGATGGAATGGGTGTCATGGGAAGATGGGAGAATAAACGCAATAAGCCCAAGAGGCTGCAGTGTTTTCTGGAGACTTGGACTAAATGGACAAGTCAGACAGCTCCCAACTCTTGAGGAGATAACTGTGAGTTAGGCGTGTGTGTCCAATTCGTGTTCTGGATAAGGTTGTTTGAATTTTTCTCTTCTGTGGTAGATTGCTCCATGGTAGTACTGTTGATTTGATTTCTGAAACTTTGGCTTTATATATGTTCCGTTTCGTCTGCCACTTGGATATTACGGCTTTTCTGATGTGCGGTTTTAGATCGTTATAGTAAATGTCGTGGCAAGTAATTGAAGTTTTTTGAAGTTTCGTGGCATCCTTGGCTAAACGATCGGCCTTCTCATTGCCCTCTATTCCGATATGTGAGGGAACACAAAGAAATTGGATTTTAATGTTGTTTTGATGAATATTTGATAGTTCTGTTGTTTCAATCTTCATCAGAACCGGATAGCTAGGATAGAGTTGATTCAATGAGGTTACTGCACTCAATGAGTCTGTTATCATTAGACATTGAGGGATGTTATGAAGATTCATGTAGTGTAACGCTTCAGGAATTGCTGTCATATCTGCAGTGTAGCTAGAGGTTAACGATGGTAGTTTGAATTTTGCATTAAATTCATTTGTAGTGAAAGCGGCGCCAACGCCGTTATTGGAACAAGAGGCGTCTGTGAAGATGAGCTGATGGGTTCGAAATGGTTGTATAGGTTCTGTGAATACTTTTTTAAGAATTGTGGGGTGCATTTGGGATTTTTTGTGGCTATTTAAGATAATGTTGGTTGAAAGAAGGCGGAAGATCGATTTCAGATAAATGAGCGGTTCTGGGTATGGTCAAATTGAGGTTGAAGGAAATTCGATTCAGACGTTCCTAGAACGGAAAATCAGTTTTTCTGACGATAAATGGCCAACTCGCCCCAAACGGTATTCTCCAGTGAAGCGGAAAGAGGAAAGAGGGGATAAGTGAAAGTACTCGAATGACCCATAAATAGTCATTTCTCGGAGGAATTAGTCCAGTCATCACCCGAAGACGATTGTAGATACTAACAATCGAAACGTCGTGAACTAACGTAGCTTGAAATCTCTTAACTTTGTATTTTTATTTTCTTTTTTTCATTTCTTTATTTTTATTTAATTTTTGTTCAATTGTTCTATTTTTACTTGTATTTTATTTCAAGTGTTTCAGGTTTTTTCTCAATATAATTTTTATTTTTAGCTATTCATTTTTAATTCTTCTCTTTTAGGTGTTTCAGGGATTTCAAATCATTTTAGATATTAGACAATGGAAGTCCGAACTAGTGAAATTTTTGTATTAGTCCATTTATGGCAATTAAGAAAAGTGTTGCACTCAGATTGGAGCCTTGAGGAGTTCCGTTTTGTTATACTTTTGGTTTGGATAAATTTCCATCAATGTGGACTTGAAAAATTCGGGTTTTGAGAAAATTGTTTATGAATCTTAATATATTGCCATTAATGTGCCATTTTTCGAGGGTCCTCAGTATATCGTAACGCCATGCAGTATCGAATGCCTTAGTGATATCAAAAAATATTGCAATGCATTCTTGTTTACAAGAAAATGCTTCGTGAATGTCGGATTCCGAAGATATTAAGTTATCTAGAGTGGAACAATGTTTCCGGAATCCACATTGCTCTGGTGCTAATAGATTTTGTTTCTCCAAATACCATCCTAGTCTTCGGTTGATACTTTTTTCCATTATTTTGCACATACTACAGGTTAATGAGATTGGTCTGTATATTTCAGGAGATTTTCCATGTTTAGGTATCGGAATGGTAATTGATTTGTGCCATAGTTCTGGAAATGAATCTGTTTGCCATATAAGATTGAAATAAGTATTTCTTTGCCGCTGTTGGGTAAACTCTTAATAAAGATGACTGGGATATCATCGGGACCGTGGGTTTCCTGTTTTTTGTTGATAATTGTTTTATGTCTTTGGAATATCTGTTTTCAGATGCGGGGCGGTACACAATTGATACACAAATTAATACACAAAAATACAAAAAATAAGAATAAAAACACTAACGAAGAGACAGATACAAAGACGATAATTACAGTACATAAAGAAAGATTGTGTATAAAATAGCATCTAAGTGACTCAACACTTGTGATATGCTACAAAATAATACTAATTAATATAAAATTGTAGTTGTGTACAGAGAGCGAGGAAACAATTAAGTGGCAGTGTATCTATTCGTGTTCTAATATTTTGATAAATTCAAAGTAGTTTTCGAAGATACATTTTTTTGATTATATAGAGAAGGTTTTATAATTTTTAATGCGTTTTATCATTAGGGGTAGAATATTACAAATTTTAGATACCTAGTATGTAAGTTAAAAGCGATGACACATATTTTTATTGAATTTTGGAGTGGGTAGCAATTCGTTTGTTGTACTTCTAATAATATAAACTGTAATAACATAATTATGAAATGTTTTGTTTTTGAATGCATACATACTCAAACTATGAAAGTATAATAAGATCTTCTGAATATATAAGATTAGTGTGATATGATGTTTTTTTCTTCAAGATTATTTTCAGCATATATATTTTCAGCATTGTACATTGTTTCCCACACCAAAATACCATAACGAAAAAGTGATTCAGCTAGATATTTGTAAATTAATATGAAAATATTTTTTGATAGAAACTTATTTATATATTAGCTTCCTCACTTTTTTGTCAGATTGTCGATAATTATTCCCAAATACTTGACATCATTAATTTCTTTGATTTCCTCCCTCATACCTGGAACTTTAATATTACAGAAAAAAGGTGTGTTTGCTGATGTTATAAAGAAAGCAAGATAGTGGGTTTTACTAGCGTTTAATGTAAGACGAGATACTCAACCATTTATGAATCTTTTCCATGCCTGACTGGACAGAATTTTTGGTTTCAGACCATGTATTTTCGTTGGAAATAACAATCGTATCATCAGCATATGATATAATTCTCGCTTTTACTTTCAAACAGAGTAGAGAATTGATGAGGGGCTTGAAAAAGTATTGGACCAAGAACGGTTCCTTGAGGGAACCCTGTTCTTATGGCAATAGTTTCACTTAATGTATCATTAATGTTAACACAGTGTTCCCGATCAGTCAAATAATTGCGAAAGACAACCTACACTGCCACACGCACACCAAAACGGTCCAGTACGTTAAGAAGTATTTCATGATCAACAGTGTCAAATATCTGTCTAGAAACGAGTGCAATACATTTTTTGTTTTCATCAAGTCCCTGTGTTATACTTCTGATAACATTATACATTAGTCCACGAACGTTCCAGCCTACCTAATATATTGAAATAGTGAGATACTTTTCACGATATATTTTCCGTAATTTTCAAAAGTGAAGTCTCTGCAATTGAATTTTTCAATAAAGTTTTCTAAGTTCATTAGATATTTTGAAAATTATTCTACCGCATTTCGAAGGCTTCTATCGACATACATAAACATTATCAACAGGTAGAGAGGGCAGTCTAGTTCGGGAAGTGCAGTGCGAATTGAGCTAATATGGCGATAGACATTTGAGTATTGATCAGTAAGAGTTTTTGTGTGGCATTGTCAGTATAGTAGTGAAATAAAGTTGAAATTGAATTCACATTGTGGCCCATTATTTTCGAACCTACGAGAAAAACGAAACAGTACTTTCACTGACTCGAATTCATCAATGTCATTCAAAATATTTTTCCACTTTTATTATTCAACCCTCATAATTCATCGGTCCCTGGTTCTCATTAACTTTGTGGCGCAATTTTTATCACCTGTAATGAGAAATCGACTAAATCGACTTGCTCAATATGAATTGAGCTCGCGGGATTACACCCTTGCACGCGAAGTTAACTGCCACCAACTCTATAATCTCGTCATAATTATTTAGCATGGCGTATAATTTCGAATTCGCTAACAAATATATTTTATGGGTAATACAATCGCCGAAGGTATGATTACGATCTGCATTGCGGAAACCTCTGGTATGTCGCCAAAGAATAATCGAATTTTATGGAGAGGCGAGGTACGGATATGTGCTCACTGCTCATGCATGCATACTTAATGGATGAACCTGCCATGCGATGCCGGTATACCCAGATAACATATTTTCATTCCAATATTACATGAGGATGATATTTTATATATGATTGTCCTCCAAGTGTCATGTAAAAATTCAAGAGGGCGATTCTAAATGCAAAAAACTAAAAAAATTAAATTTTCATTTGTTTCAAATGTGCTTCTTCAGTGGTATCTATCTATCTATCAAACAGCACTTATGATGCATTGTTTGGAACCTTTGGTGTAGTAATGAATATTACTGGAGTTCTATCCCAACACCAAATCGTTAATTTTAACACCTTGACACGTGTTTAAATCACCAAGTGATCATCTTTAAGAGGAAGATTAAACTAAATGTACCCCATGCTCCCTCCCGGGTTGAGTGCCCTGAGTTGAAATCTTCCCCACACGCTTACTGTGTGCAGAACATCGCATCTCGTCCATCCATCCCCGCTCCTCCGGAGCGGTGCTCAACTTACTGATAGGCACTTCTGCAAGATTGACATCTGACCTTCTCTGGCCGAAAGTCAGCCTCTAGCTGCTTTTACTTTCTAATGTGTTGTATTGTTTTAGCAAGACTTTCCTAAGTCAGCCTTTAGGTGCTTCAACTTTCTAATCTAGTATTTTATTAAATCTAACTTTACTTGAATGTAATTTAATGAATGGGGCCCCCCAAAAACTAACGGAGACGTGTGTCTTTATATCGGAGCCGCCTGATAGCGACTCCTGGGGCTGGTCTCTGATTCTGCTTCGTTGGCCTTCTATGTTTGTCTTTCTCGGAATCTTGGGTCTTTTCTGTTGAGTACTTCGTGTAGATTGCGAAGAGCTGGACTATTGTGTGATTGAACTCTTTCGAACACGTTTCTGCGTGTTCTCTCATATACGCGTCTACGTAGTGGACATTCATGTTCAGGACTTGGAGCGTTTACGGCGGCTCACACGCAACCGTTCATGAACGTCTGGATACTGCTTCTGTATGTCGCTGCGCACTGTCCCCAGGAAGTGCAGGCATGCAGGATGATTGGGAGTAGTACTGTCTTGATTAGCAGCAGTTTTACGTGGAGTCTCATGTTGCTTCTGCGACCTATAATTGGATATAGGTTTTGTCTGGAGGCTCTCGCTAGCCATATTCTCTGCCGTACTTGTGTCCTGAACGTTAGTCTTCTGTCGAGAGTGACTCCCAGGTATTTCGCTTCGTTGTTCCACGGAATCTTTTGTCCGTTGAAGGTGACGTTTCTTTCCGGGAGTACCATTCTCCGGGTGACTAGTATTGCCTGACCCTTGTCAGGGTTTATGCTAATCTTCCAAAGGTCTAATATATCCGCCAGCTGTTGCAAGTATCTGGTAACTTGCGCATGGCTAGTTAATCTCGCCAGTAGAGCTGTGTCGTCCGCGTAGGATGCCAACTTGTTAAAGTTGTTCTCAGGCTTGGGCACGTCTGCTATGTGTACCGAGAAGAGGTGTGGCGAAAGGACTGCACCTTGTGGGACCCCTGCTTACAGTAGTCGCATGGTTGAGAGTTCTTGCCCTACTCTGCAGCAGCATCGCCTGTCAGCTAGAAACGACTCGATCAATCTTACCCTTTGTTTCGTGTAGCCAAAATTGCTCATCTTGGCCAGAAGTCTGTCATGCCAAACTCTGTCGAACGCCTTGAAGACGTCTAAGAATATCGTCCAACCCGTGTTAAGAATCACGCGTTAAAAGGTAAGACCTCGTTAGTCCTTAGCTCGCACAAGTTCCAACTTCTGCAGGTTGTCGTTTGTAGGGGTGCGACAGCTGGTCAACGGAAAGAACATATTTCAAACAAACAATCCTTTTGAGATATAACAGAACAATTCAGTACATAAATACCTATGAACTATGTGAGTTCATCTCCTAGTCACTATCGATTGATGAGTATTTGAAACCTCATGAGAAATGAGAAGACACATATCCTTCAAAAATTCGTGATGAAAGTTCTTAGGATGATAAAATTTATATTTTGGATCCTTTGCGAGATCTCGTTGAACCCTTCGTAATATAATAATATATTTGTTAATGCTTCCAACAAGTACTATGTAGATAAAAAAATTACTGTTATATCCACAGTACAATGTGATAATTTTCATTAGTGAGTATATCTGTATCTGTATCTGTAGAGTAGGGAGGGTGAGTGTAAGCCCACGCACTTAGGCCACATGTGACCCATTGTACATCCTCCCAAGGAGTTGTCCTCCTAGGTCGTCGTCCATCCTGTCCTTTCCAGGAAGGTGGACAGGTCGCTGGGAGACATCTCCTTTATATCGGCAGGTGTAGGCCAAGACTCGCCGAACACACACTCTCTTATTGACGATAACTCCGGGCACTCACACAGGACATGCCTGACAGTCTCATCTTCCTGTTCACACATCCTGCATAGAGGTGTGTCCACTAGCCCCATATTATGTAGGTGTTTCCTTAGCTGACAGTGGCCAGTCAGAAATCCTACTGTAAGGCGTAGATTTTTCCTGGTCATCGCCAGATATTTCTTCGGCGCCAGCTTCCCAGGGTCGCCCAAGGTGATCCTGGCAAGATTACATCCTTTAATTTCATCCCATCTCTTTAAAGATTGAGCATGGGTGTAACATTTGACTAGTTCCGCAATTGTCGAAGTCATCAGGCCGTGGGTGCCACTTGGTCCTAAAATTCTTAGTCCAGCCGCTTCCTTGGCTAAAGAGTCGGCAATGCGATTACCTTTACTCCTTTCGTGCCCTTTAATCCACCTCAGGATAATGTTATTATCTACCGAGGCTTTGGCTAAATCTTGGTGGCACTCTAGTGCTAGCCCTGAAGTAACACGGTGTCTGTTCAAGGCTAATAGTGCTTGTCTGCTATCAGTGCAGATTGTTATGTTTTTGCCCGAAATTCTTTTCTTGGTTATTTCTTTTGTGGCGATTGAGATACCAGCCAGTTCTGTTTGTACCACGCTGGTATTTCTTCCCATTCCCCATTTGATCCTTAGGCTTAGTGATCTGGAGTACACTCCACATCCTGAACCTTCTTTGGTTTTTGAGCCATCTGTATAAATCCGTATTGCATTTGTAGCATCTGACTCTGTGTTCTGCTTAATTTGTATTTTGTAGGGTTTATTAAACACAAACCTGGGTTCAATTGCATCACTTGTTGCCTGCAGCAGAGGTTGCGCAGTAAGCGCTTCCCGCCACAGGCCCAGCCTCAATTGACCCATTCCTACTTCTAGGTTCACACCAGCCGTGTGCAATCGTAACATGGCCATTAACGCAACCTCCTTAACGAACAGATCCAGAGGGGTCAGACCCGTGATTACTTCCATTGCCGCGGTTGGTGTTGTTCTCATGGCTCCTGTGATGTTTAAACAAGCCAGTCGCTGTATTTGATATAATTTTTGGATGGCCGTTGCTTGTAGAACTTTCGGTCCCCATGCAATGGCTCCATACGTTAACATAGGTCTTATTATTGCAGTGTAGATCCAGGCGACTACACGGGTGAAAGACCCCATGCGCGTCCCACTGTCCTCCGACATTGCTCATAAGCCACGTATGCTCTTTTTGCTCTACTCTGTAGATGAGAGTTCCATGTTAGCTTCTTGTCGAGGATAATACCAAGGTATTTCACCTCTTCAGAGAAGTTTAGTTGGCTTTTGAAGATTTCGGGAGGTTTTAAGCCCGTTAAACTTCTTTTCCTGGTGAAAAGGACCATCTCAGTCTTCTTGGGATTGATCGACAGTGAGTGTTCCTTACACCATGTTTCTATCAATTTGAGCCCATCCTGCGCTCTATCGCACAGTGTGTTTACAAATTTGCCAGTCTGCAAGATAACTATGTCATCTGCGTATGCAATTGTGTAGAATCCATTTTTGTTAAGGTGATTAATTAGGGTATCCAGAACTATGTTCCAGAGAAGGGGTGATAAGACCCCTCCCTGTGGACATCCCCTCATGACCAGTCCTTTAACTGTGATGTCTTCTACATTAATACTTATTGCTCTGCTAGAGAGCATCTGGAGTATCCATTCTCCTACTACCAGGGGTACATTCCTGGAGTGTAGTTGCTGGGTAATTGTTGGAAAGGTTGTTTTATCAAACGCTCCCTCAATATCTATGAATATACCTAGGGTGGATTCTTTGTTGTCCAATGATCTCTCGATTCTGCCAACCACATGGTGAAGGGCCGAATCAGTAGACCTTCCCGGGGTATATGCATGCTGATTCGGATGAAGTGGGTTGTTAACAAGTACTTCATCTCTTATGTACCGCTCACATAGCCTCTCCATGGTTTTTAAGAAAAACGATGTGAGACTAATTGGTCGGAATGCTTTTGGTAGGGTGTAGTCCATCCTACCTGGTTTGGGTATAAATACTACTCTTACTTCTCTCCACTTACTGGGAATATACCTCAGAGATAGAGAGGCTCTGAATATTCCAACCAGGTGTGGCATAAGAGTGTCCAGTCCCCACTGAAGTAGGGCTGGTCTTATACCGTCAGGCCCTGGTGACTTGAAGGGGGAAAAGCTCGATATAGCCCATCTTATTTTGTCCTCATCAATTACTGTACTAGCATATTGCCAGTCATATTGTGAGGGTGTTATTGATACATCCGTCCAGTTCGCCGTTCCAGGAAAGACAGAACCTGGGAAGTGAGTTTCCATAAGAATCTCAGCACTCTCCTGGAGGTTGGCGGCTTTGTCGCCATTTTCCCTCGTCAGGATGCCAATAGTCTTATGGTGGTCATTTGAGAGTGCCTTCTGTAGCCTAGAAGCTAGTGGAAAATCTTCGACTGCCTCACAATAGGCTCTCCAGGCTTCTCTTTGTTTTCGCCTACAGACTTTTTTAAAACTCTCTGAGGTTGGCTTGATATATAACCCAGTCCTCTTCGAGTCTTGTACGTTTTGCCTTGTTAAAGGTCGTTCTCGATGTCCTCCTGAGGTGTTCCAATTCAGGGCACCACCATGTGTTGGTTGTGCCATGCGTTTGAACCATCCTCATTGGACAGGATTCCTTATAGGCAGTGTCTATTTTGTTGTGGATAGATACTGTGTACCTTTCCAGTTCTTCATTGTTGCCAGGAGTCAGGACCTCTGTTTCCCGCAGAGCTCCTCTTAAGAGTCGATTGTAGAGAGCTACATCCGTCCTCTTCGGGTCACGGGATTTTACAGTAGTCCTGAGATCCTGGCTTATCGTATAGGTCAGCCAGCGGTGGTCTGACATAGAGATATGGTCCGAGACTTGCCAGTCTTGGATTTTGTTTGATATTTCGGCTGTCGTGAGCGTGATATCTATTAACGTTTGGCTACGGGCATTAATAAATGTTGGCTCCGTGCCTCTGTTCAAGATTGTTAGATCTTTCTGTATTATATATTCGTATAGTGACTTACCTCGGGCGTTGATATCCTTGCTGCCCCAGCTCACGTGGTGAGAGTTTGAGTCGCAACCCAATATGAGCTCCACTCTCTGGTTGAGGCAGTGGTCCACTAGTACTTCCATTTCTCTGGTCGGTGGTAGGGTGGCTGCATCTGAAGGGAGGTACACCGATGCGATTATCAACGCCATATATTTGCCTTTCCCAACTGGACATTCAACTTTGACCGCAGTGAGATCTGAGGTGCTGAATTGTGCCATCGGAAACGCTCTGTATTTCCTAGGAACGTAGACAGCCGTCCTAGGTTGCTGGTTGCTTGGTAAGCTGAAAATTTGACCAGTTAAACTACTGAAACCAGTAATTTTGGTCTTTATTATCCAGGGCTCCTGGATCAAAGCTATTGCCTCCTCCAATACATCAAGGTGGCGACATAGTGTTGCCATTGCCGCCTTTTTGTGTTGGAGGTTGCATTGTATTATTTTTACTTTTTTTCCAACGTCCTTGCCCATGAGACAGTTGTTGGATACAAAGTTACCTTTAGAGGTCCATCTGCTCCCCTGCTAAGGGGGAGGTGGCCTCGCTGTTTTTGGGTGCCTCCTCCGTCAGGTCATCGAATGTCATCTGTTCAGATGCTTCGATTTCCTTTTCGGGACCCATGGTGGCCTTGGGGTCAATATCCACTTTAGGTGGTTCAACTCCCAAGGACCTAGGGTCTTCCGAGGTACCCTCTGTTTCTTTTACTGTTGCCCTAATAGTCAGTGAGGTAAACGCGTAGCTTAACCTCATCGACTTCTTCTTCAGGACAGCCATATCATCTTCTCCGATCCCGAAGACGAAGAGGTGTCCTTGTGGGTTCATCTTAACCTCATGATGGAAGGTGCACCATCTTGCTACCTTCAGGTCAGGATTCTGCGCCTTTAGCCGACCCAGCACCCTCTCCTTTTCACCGGATGTCGTCTTGTGGACGTCCTCCGGGATCCAGAGTGAGGCTTTGGTAAGCTTCGGGAGCTTATCCACACTGACGACCGCAAGTGATGCCTCCTCCCATGGCTTGATATTCATTGTGGCTTTCTTCAGCCACTCTAACGTCACGTCGTCATCGCAGACCACTCCGATGATTTCACCGGAGTATGTCCACGACTTGAACGTGGGCGGTTTTCTGTTGTTGCTGGAGGCGGAGAAGATGATCTTGTCCAGCTCCTCCAACAGTTGTTTTTTTGATGAGACTCTCTCGTTCTGCGGTAACCTTACCGTACGGGTTAGTCTCATCTATGATGGCTACCTTGAGGTGTCTCAAGGCGGCCTCCACGAAGGTTTTGGAAGGTGCAGCGACATTTCTGTCGCTGCGCAGCTTCTTCAACCTTCTTGGGGTTCCCTCCGTGGAGGTACTCGCGTGAGGGCGCTTTCCTGCGGTGGCAGCCGGTTCCTTGCCTTTTTTCAAGGCGGAGCTCTTGGCGCCCTCCGCAAGAGGTGCCCTTGTTGTTGAGGATGGAGTGGAGGAGGTGGAGGGTGCACTCATAGTTGCTGCCACTTCTGCCTCTTTCGCTCTCTTCCTCCTCTTGGCCTCGGCGCCGCTGATTCGCTTACGCCTTGGCCTTTGCATTGCATCGCGAGGTGGTCTGCTATGTCCAGCCTCTTTCTGAGCGGTAGCTGGGGTGAGCATTTCTGTTCATCCCCAGCCCCCGTCCTAAATTGAGGTGAGCATTGCTGTCCAGCCTCGGGATTGGTTGGTTTTTTGTTTTTTTCTTTAGTGTCCATGTATGTTCCCACGAGTAGCAAGGGAAGGGTTGGTCACCTCTAGCAGAGCCCCGCATTACCAGAGGAAGGCTAGTTACAATGAGGTTTCGCCCGGTTCCTCAAGGGGATCGTTCGTAACCGCATATAACCCTGCGGCCATTCAGCTGTCGACACGATTCCTTACATCTTAGCTTGGGTAGGCTGGTCCGCGGTGGCATGTTTTGCAGGGCTTTTGGGGGGTTTCAGTTCCCCTCACCCTACTTATTTCTGCCACTGACCAGGAGTCCGTCAACCCCGTCCGTTAGGCCACATTGGCTTCCCGGATAGGGCCTCCAGTCCCCTGGCCGTTCCCCTATCCGCCACCTGGGGACGCGCCCGATAGGTAGCCCAACCCACGGGCATTAGTGAGTATAAAGACCGAATGAAAAATTTTATTTTTTCTGTAAAAGAAAAATAAAGCCCATATGAAATAATTGTTGGGTTCCTAAACTGTTTAATAATGTTGCAAATCCTCTTTCAATTAAACATCATAAATACGCAAAAATATCGACAATAGTGAACCATTCTTGAAGTACAGTAGTTAAAAAAAACAGTTCTTCGAATTTCTAATGGTCTATGCACAATAGAAATATGTTTAGAAATCTTGGTATATGAAAAACTGATCCAACATTTAGAAAGTAATCAACTAAGAAACACAATTACGAAGCAGCCACACAGTGTGTTCTAGATGATTCGATTAAGGCTGAAAATAAATGGCAGTCTTTCTGGATTCAAAAAGAGCCTTCAAAGTTGGATCGAAAAATGTTAATTAGTAAATTAGTAGGTTTTGGTATAGTAGGTGATGTTTATTATGAGTGACTAGTTATCTGGAAAAGAAGACTGAGATTCAAACTGAAAAACATAAAATTTCGAGCAATTGATTGATAATAATCTGTTTATTCTGTAAAGAATAGTATTAGGGTCTTCTTTCACTGTACATCAATGAAACTATACAGGTTGCAGGTAATTGTACAATACATTTATTAGCAGATGATACATTTCTCTTCATCAAGTGGTGGAAGTTATAATTCATACACTTGTATATATTCATAGATTGTGCAGTTTGAATAGTAAAATAAATTTGGGGCATATGAAAATAAATATTTGGAAACGAAGTTTTTAAAAATTCATCTTTCCCAACTTACCTACACACTATTTACCCGGCTAAAACCACGCTGGACAACTGGACATTGAATTATATCCGACAGACTGTGAGGTATCTTGCTTAAGTGTCTGTTGGATATAATTCAATGTCCAGTGTGGCATTGGACGGGAAAGTAATTGTTTTCCGTGTAGGTACGTTGGGAGAGATGAATTTTCGATAGTCTTCATTATTTTGGTAAATGTAAGTAATGATGGAAAAAATGAAGTACTTAGAAGTTTTGGGAAAGAGAGGTTTTGTCTTTCTACTTATCCATCTTGATACAGAAAATGTGGGAATCTTCCAAAGAATGGAAGGAAGCAATTAATTTCAAAAATGAACTCTCTACAAAGATGTTTAGATCATGCACAAACTTAAAGAAAAATAAAAGTTATTTTATGACAATCATGCCGACTATATAATCAAAACTAGTTCTTTCAAATTGAACAATCACTGTAGGATTTCGAAGTATCTGGACAAATGGACATTATGAACATTCTATAATACTCTGTGAAACTATTTTGTATCTCGAATTTTGGTTACGTGTGCTGTGTAGCTGTGGTCCAACGGAGAGATTAACTTCGAATGTTCCGCCTATAATTACTATGGGCATCTAGAGCGGTGGTTGGCAGCAATGCTTTGCGACCTCCTCGTTAATGAGACCCTATGTAGTGTGTCAGTGATTTTTACAGATAGAGAGTGGTGAGGAGAATTCTCCTGATTAGATTGGGCATTGTCAGGTTTAAAGTTGTTCCCATATTGATAAATCTCTATGGCATCATGATTCAGACGCATGCAATAGTGGCAGGTGGTGTGGAGCACAACTTTTTTTTAAATTATATCTCGTGGTCTTATAGTGCATGTTCAGCGACTGCAGATTTTTCAAACTGTCCACACACATATAGGTTCTCACACTCCTTGGATAGGTAACAACTCACACAGAGGAGGAGCATGAAACCTGGTAAACACCTGCATTGGAAATATGATCTTTATGATCCTTGAGCCAGCGGTGGCATGGATTATCACTCAAGTGTTTCTCAAGAAGTAACCTTGAGAATATAGTCAAGAATGGCTCAGCTTGTTGGATTTGTTTTGCCTGGATGCTCTAATAATATCTTGTTTCTTGTATCCGATGGCTTGTAGAACCTGAAGCAGATGTTGCTTATCAGTTTAGAGGTTCACTGAATCATAAATCCGCGTTTGGCTCATTGAGCGAGAGACTTGGAAACAGCTCCTTTCATCCTGGATAGTGATTAGAACTGGAGTGTAGATATCTGTCCATACGCGTGGGTGTGTCCCAGTCGACCATCTGGTTTCTTGGACACCCAGACGTCTATAAAGGGAAGTTGGTTATCCTCTTCGACCTCAACTGTGAACTAGAATGAATCCAACTGAGAGAGCTTTCCATGATAACACCGTCAATCTGTTTATAGAATGTGTCATTTCATTTGAAATAGGTGGATGTCAGCACTTGTTTGAAACAGTCGATGATATCTGTCGGGAAGAGACTTCGCAGAATGTGAATTGAGTTTCAGGTAGGGCCACATGGGTGAAGAGTGGTCCCCAGGCTGGAGTTATTCAAATTTTTCAACAAAATTTATGTAATCCGTAACAAAGATGCTCGTACGTCCGATAAGTAGGTTAAGCAGTGATGAGAGGTATTTCACAACTGTGTTGCGAGCATCTATCATATTGCAATAGATGCATCCTTTTTCAGCACTTGTTATCAGTGGATGTCAGCTACCAAATACCAAAAAGTATTTTCATGTGCCGCAGATGGTAGAGTTGCTCCTAAAACTAGAGAATATTTGGGGGACTTTCAATAAATTACCCAAATCTATTCAGGATGAACATCTATCTCTACTTTTAAAACTACTTTGAAGCGTTATATGTGGAAGTGACCTAGAATAGAATATAATACTTTATTAACTACGTTACATTTTCATGTTTGTAGCAAGTCAAGTGTATAGGCTTTTTTAAATAAACATATAAAACGAAGTAAATTGTAAAAATATTAAGCAACGTAGGGATTGTCTATGTACATATAAACAAATAAATATTCACCTATGATAATAGGGGTATTTACAAACTATCACAGTACAATCGATCCCGGTATGTTTCATCTCGAGTAGACATAGCTGACGTGAACTGTCCTAAAATGATCGTAGTATTCCGAGACTGAGTAAAAACATTGGTTGAGTAGCATTTCATTGATGGCTCTTTTGAATTTGGTGATACTAAGCTCTTCAAAGTTATTTGGTAGAATTGAAAAGATTGTAATCAATAGCATTCATTTTTGATCTGGTCAAACTATAACGGCATTACAGTCACTTGTAAAAAAGTTAACCAAGCGTACTATGCTCTCTCCAGAATAAAACATTTTATGCCCTTGCATGCCTTGCTGGACGTATATTATAGCTTGGTCTACAGCCATTTAAGCTACAATGTGGTTCTTTGGGGATATGCCACCAACAAAGATAGGGTTTTTATTTCCCAAAAAAAAATTATCAGAAAATTATTTGATATCCCATGGAGAGAATCGTGCAAACAGCACTTCATATCATATCAAATCCTGCCATTCCCTTGTATTTACATATTTAAATGCTTATTATTATTATACATCCACGGAGAAATGGAAAATTGTTAAGTATTCCTAGACACAGATCCTCTAAATTTGAACAGTCACCCAAATATATGGGAATAAAATTATTCAATCACCTACCTGATCACTTTAAAACCATGAGTTTGATGTCATTTAAAAGAGAAGTTAAAAATTTGCTCCTGTCTAAGGCTTATTACAGTGTCAGTGAATTCCTTTTAGACGTCTTTAGCTGATTGCGGTCCAGACTTTCATCCAGATTTTATTATTTTATTATACATCCAATTTTGACTAATCTTTTTTTTTTCTTTATATTTTATACATTTTATACTTTAAAACTACTGAGATATTTTATCTTAATGTATGTTTATTTTCTATTTTAACGTGTTGTACTGACATGTCCTATACGTTGTTAACGTCTCAAAGGATAAATAAATATTATTATTATTATTATTATTATTACCTTGTCCGCATTTCTCGTGAAGTGTTGGTGTATGTCAGACTTTCTCTAGCAACTGAGCATTTTTTCTGATTTCCAGTAGCGCCTGATAGATATATAATGTTGGCAACGGCATGATACGTAATTTTTTGAATAATGGTCTACAGTGCTCCCGGAAACCTGCACTTACCAATACTCTTACAGTCTTTTCTGTAGTTTGAAAATTCTCATCGAACCAAGAGAGACGTGTGAGTGGAATAATGCAAAGTATGTCATTTTTAGAATCTCACCGCTTGTGATGTTTTACAGTTGAAGAAGGATATATATTGCACTAGATAGTTTATTTGCGAGAAGATCTGTATGTTGAGGCCAAGATAAAGTACTGTCGAGAGTAATGCCAAGTAATTTTATACTTTTGTTAGCTGAACCTACAGTGGTGAACTCGATTTTGAGTTTTGTCACTATTCAACTTCAATTTATTTGCAAGAAACCAAGTGTTGGCTTCTTCCATTACTTGTGGAATGTTAGATGATGATTGATTATTAAAGTTTTGTCATCTGCATAGAGAATGGACTTATAGGCAGACATGAAATTACATACGTCATTAACATAAATAACAAAGAGCAGGGGCCCAAGTATTGAACCTTGTTGGAACACCGTGCACAACAGGTTGAAAATCTGATGTAACACCATTATACGAAACCGCCTGATACCTATTTGAAAGGTATTATTCTATGTGTCACTGTTTAAAAAAATCTGTTTAAAATCTGTTTTTCCGTTAATCAGCTGTCGCCCCCATACGAATGACAACTCTCAGAAGTTGAGTATATAGTGTCATTTTTCAGTTTCATCATTTTATTCATTTTCAGCTGTGGATTGTTTTGAGTTATGAAATTCCATATTCCGATCAACCGTAACTAGTTTTTTTTGTGCTTTAATATTTCGGCATTAGGTTTATTGATTCAGGGTAGGGAAATGAAAAACTGTTAGTCTTTTCAAAAGTATATTCAATATTTCAGATCAAGCGATATTTACAATACTATGTATAACTATTTACAATTCCATTCCTCGAGAATCTATATTGAAACGAGTCGTTTCAAAGTAGCACCATGAAACACCCAAGGAATAATGTCAAAAATAAAGTTTTATACATATAAAATGCATTAGTAATAAAATAGGTTTTATTCTAATATTTTTAACGTTTATTTTACAAACTTAGGCTTATTGAAATAAATAGCATTTGTTTTAAAATAAGTATACAATTTGTTTCTTCCTCAAACGAGCTGATAGATGAATAGTCTGCAAAATACTGTTTCGGAACTAGTTGGTTTCCTGAACCAACTTGAACCTTTACTAAAATAAGAACGTTATATCAACATAAGAATAAAAATGTCTGTTCTTGGAATATAATGTAATTAGGATAAGCTTATTCTTATAAAGAATCATAATCGTTTATTTACATATACTTTTCAACAGTATAAAATATGGGACGTGACATTCAACGAGAAATGTTTTCCTGTTACAAGTCATCAAATATCGAGAAAATCATACTTGATTACCTTGAAATGAGCTGCTCCCAGGAGAATGTTACATTGTAAAAACAATCAGAATGAGTAAAACAAACGTTGCTGTAGAAATCTCTACGGACCTAAACACTAAGTTGATTTTTGATAAGCGTAATTTGTAATGTATATTAAACGTTACTCTGGAAGAATTATACTTTTAATTCGAGTGATAATACATCTTTGGAGATTTAATTACTGTTACAATATGAAAAGCTCTTAAGCATCTCTATAAACTATTTTTTCTACTTATGTTGGACAACATTGCACATATTCAGGACTTTTATACACATAAAATTGCACAAAAGCTTTCGAATACTGGTTGACACTAATTCGAAGTGAATCTCCCGAGTTACGAATTCAATAAATCATTTTTTGTTTGTTTATTAAAAGCTTTTGTGACTCCAATACAAATGAGAAGACCAATAGCAATCAGTCATTTAGTCGAAAAATACAAAACTAGGCACCCTTACAACAGTCCAAAAGTTCTTAGAATTGATTGTATTCAATTGAATTTTGTATCCCTTGGAATTGGTTGAGACGTTTATGACCTGCTATTAGTCCCATACTAAAATATATACTCTATAATCTCTAAATGTATGTAGTATTTACAGAGTTTTGCTCACTATAGTAGACTGATAGAAAATTTCACAGACATACATAATATATAAAATACTTTTGAAATCTACAAATTCTTCTCCAGGTAAAATAATGGTTATAACTTACAAATACTTTTAAAAGCTACATAGTGCCAAGCTAATGAAATTATATATGTGCAACTTATCACTGGCTTTTATTTCAAATGTAGTTCACATTTTATTTCAAATATTCATGTATAAGATGAATTTACTTATGTATTGTATCTCTTGAGGCAGAATTTCCCTTTTCCAAATTGAGGAGATCATTATTCATTTTCACATTCTGCAGTCCAGTCACAATTACCACATACTTCACAATACCAACAACCCAAAACATTGAACAGGGTTCAACTATTTGCCTTAACTTGTACTTGATTAAATGAAATATTTTGTCGAGCATGTAGCGTTCGAGAAGTACGTTTGAGTTTTTTGTTTGTTCCCATTCTTTATTTTTGCTCTCTTAGAACTATTTTGAAGAGTTTCATCGTGTCAAGTACTAATTGTAGATAAAATCTCAGCAATCCTGTTAGTTATGAAATTGTCCCTTTGAATTGTATCACTTACACTTTGTATAAGTGTAAATTTGACTTGGTGTTTTATTTTAGGTGAGTTTTAAAAACTATGAACATGTCTTATATAAAAGAGGTATTGTTTTATTTTAGACTGCGTAATTGAATCATTGACTACTGACCATCCATTTCTCTTTTCATCTCCTCTCTGGATATTCTGTCTCAATCTTGATTAATTTGTTTTCACTTCAGTCAGGTTATGATTTACGAATAGTAGTGTGAACTAACATAATTTTTTTCTTCAAAATTTCAACCAGAAACTTTAAGTACTCTTAAAATATGAGTTCATTTGTGATATTTATGTATTGTTTTTAATGTATAAACCATTTTGATACCGCAAATCAGAATTCTTCAAGCTGGTGATATCGTTTCGCTACTACTCTTTCATTAGTGATGAATTATTAAAAAAAAAACTGAACACAAACTTGAAATTTCAGTGGTACATAATGGAACAACTACCACACTTCACTCATAGCTTTAATCAGGAGTGAATAATATTTTCAACAAAATAACATAATTTTCTTTTCTTAATATGAATCAAAACAAATTTTACTGTTTCTCAAGAATTTTCAAATTCAACGTATGAAATTTGATTCTGACTGGCAGTTTTCAATATCCTCTTCAGATTTCAGTCTAATTTCTTCTTAGAGACCTCTGCAAAAAAACCTTTTAGATCTTTTTCCAGTTATGTTTTCTACTCTGTAGCAGCAACTTTGATATTTATTGATTTGTTCCGGTATTTCTGAATTCCAATACTTTATTCTGTACCTCTGATTTCAACTCACTGAATGAGGAGTCGAATTTTAATATCTCCTACTTTTCCTGAATAATACGTTTAAACAAAACTAGAGAAGATGTACTCCACTATCCAATTTTATTAGATTACTATTTATTTAATCTAACTTCCATTTCATTTATTGTGACTTGGGTTTGTCGATAAAATTGATAGAGATACATTTTTTGATAAACAATGTCATCTTTTTTTTTATATTTTCAGCTTTCATTTATTTGAATTTTATTGATTAAAAATCTTAAAAATCTCCATCTATTTTCTAAAGTTTTTAAGGTTTTATTTCAATTACAGTGAATTCATTCACTATTGTCAGCAAGAAAGAGTGGTAGCACTACGCAAATACACAATACGCACTAACAAATAAAAAATAATTCCAGAAATGTTGCGATACCTGAATCTAACATCCAACAATTAAAGACTGTGTATAAATTGTACTGTGTTCCTTATTGCAATGATGAAGCAATTGTATCAAACAACTAAATAAATAATAAGAAATACTAACAAATTGTCACAGCGAATAAAAAAAGTGTTGTGAAGACACAACGAAAACTTAACATACAGTTTCAAAAAGTCTGAATAATCATTTAGCACCGAAAATCACTATCATTGAAGTAGTTTTATTGCTGTTGTTGATATTAATTGGTTCTGGTAAAGGGTATGCCAGGTTCTATTTTGATAGCGTGAGTTGTCGGATCGTAATATCCAGCGAGGTAGTAGATGTCATTGTTATCGTAGATGGTGGCATACCTTTGAGGGTCATCACCCAAACGTTCCGTATACTCTTTCAAAGGTAAGACTTCACATTTGTGAGCGATCGTCTGAACGTCGTTTTCGTCCACGTGAGGAGATTCGAACAGCGCCCCCTGGAAAAAAAATTAATAACTTTATCATTCACAAGAAACATCCTGAGTTTATATCGAGAAACAAATTACGTTAAAGTGTGGAATAACGGTGAAAAATTTTCTACTTACAAAAAGTAATTAATGGTTGTAAATTGTGATACTTGCTATAGCTATCCAGCGTGAACTTTTTTAGAGAAATTTTTAATTCATCTATCTCCATTGGAAAATATTGTTTTTTAGTAAGTACTTGCATGTATTTATTCCATAATTTGAAATAGATTGCTTAACAAAGTCTGTTTTAAACACATATAATAAATTTGCCTGATTTGATTATAGATAATGGCCATTATTTCTTCAATGCCATTTTGAATTTTTCTTTGTTGTAATTTTTTTATGCCTTTTGATAATTCATTATAGGCAATTAATCCTTTGCAAAGTATAGATTTTCTAGAAAATGCAGATTTGAGATTTTTTAGTTAACAAATTATTGAGCTGTCTTGTTTGATGATCATATACATTTCTATATTCTATTTATTTTATTATGGAATATTTTTTATTCTTTATAACAGACTGCAGAAAGGTGCATACTTCCAAACTATAAATATATAAATGGTTTTAATATTGTTGTGCACGCTGAATGCAATTTAGAATAAACTAAAGATGAATATTTATGTTTCTTAAACATTGAATTTAAACATACTGACACAATATGTAGGTAAAGAGCGTCAATAAGTTGAGAAACTGTATTATTCGACCATTAGACAAAGAAATTTTGTTTTATCACTATATTTTGCTATGGACTCGTCCATTAGTCATTGGACCACACTGGATGTATATCCCGATAACCTTCAATGATTATTGGGTTAGCCTGTTCAAATATCATTCCTCTCAGTCATATGGAGGTGTGACGGAACTGATGGTCATACATATAACTAATTGTTTTGTTTGAAAAATGTTTATTTGGGATATATACACAAAAGGGGTTTTCTCGTTTATGAGTCGCAAACCAAGAACAAAAAATATTCATATCTCTTTCGATGTCGTTTCTAATTTCTGTTTCACTATCACAAAAATAGAAGAAAGTCATAACATTCGCATATAATTTTAATGATCCTATATGTATGTCAGAAACAATACAGATTCTAAAATAGAAACCTGTGGAACAGCACAAGAAATACTCTTATTGTCCCCTATGTATCCATACTGTCTATTTTTTAAATACTTTTCAAACCAAGCC
Source organism: Leptinotarsa decemlineata (assembly GCF_025532065.1). Taxonomy (NCBI): domain Eukaryota; kingdom Metazoa; phylum Arthropoda; class Insecta; order Coleoptera; family Chrysomelidae; genus Leptinotarsa; species Leptinotarsa decemlineata. The sequence continues at coordinate 12,866,105 of NW_027412668.1, read as the reverse complement.
TAACTATTACCTCTCATTCTTATACTGTAGAGATCTCTTCAAAGATTTGTTGATTGACTATGTTATTATAAATAGTGGAACTTGTCTCATTCATTCACAACATTAAAATCAAGAATTATACGTATGCTTAGAATTTGACACAACTTTTTTGCTCATATTTGTGATAAGTGAAAACTTATGCATACACCTGTTTAAATAAAGAGCTTAAAGATAAACATTTGATAACTTGTGATGCACTGTTTGGAACCTTTAGTGAAGTAATGAATATTACTGTAGTTTTTTCCCAACACAAAATCGTTATTTTTAACACCTCGACACATGTTTCGATCAACAAATGATCATCTTTAAGAGGAAGATCAAACAGTTTAATCTTCCTCTTGAAGATGAACACCTGGTGATCGAAACGTGTCGAGGTGTTAAAAATAACGATTTGGTGTTGGATTAAACTGTTTATTCTTCCTCCTGAAGATGATCACTTGGTGATCGAAACAGTGTCGAGGTGTTAAAAATAACGATTTGGTGTTGGGGAAAAAACCCCAGTGATATTCATTTGATAACTTCATAACTAATGAATACTACTGATTCTACCCAAACACCAAATCGTTATTTTTAACACCTCGACACGTGTTTCAATCACCAAGTGATCATCTTCAAGAGGGAGATTAAACAGTTCAATCTTCCTGGTGTTAAAAATAAAGGTTTGGTGTTGGGATAGAACTCCAGTAATATTCATTATTACACCAAATGTTCCAAACAGTGCATCATAAGTTATAACTTATGGATTATAAGCAGTAAGTAAGGAAACATAATCGTTGGTGTGTAGAAATTACAGAATCTAACTAACTTACAGATATTCATTAAATATAGGTATATATTCTTGACAGAATGAAAGAATTTTCTCAATCAAATTTGTTGCTGTATTTATCCAACTTCAAGAAATCACATCAAACGTATTCTTTGATTCCTTATAATGTTTCACAACTTTTTTTTTCAGAATGCAACATCTCTCAAATATTTTGTTTTGACTTTTCTACTAAACCAGTATTTCATGCGTCAAATATTTCAATGAATTATCTGAAAAAAGTTAACTTACAGGATATTGCAGATTTTGTGGACATCCCACTGTTTCTTCAGGATGGTAAAACCATTTGACTTTGACAACCATGGTTCCACAAAGCTCCCACATAGCTTCGATCCTACCTATATAAGGCCGGTCAGGTCTGCCAGTGGATAAAAACACCGCTGAGTCTCCAACCTATTAAAATGTTTTTTCATGAAAAATACTCGAAATGGAATGAATGAAAGTATTTGAACATACCAGATAAGTGTTTCCTAGGGTGGAATAAAAAAAACCGGATTTTTTTTCACTCAATACTCTGAAAAATTGGTTGGTAGACACCTCGAAACAATTCTCCCCAAGTATTATTTGAAAAAATATTTCATCTAATATATCCATAGGAAATTGAACTTTCTACAAAAAAGGTCTCCTACAATTTTTTTGTAAACCTCACCATTCAAAAGTTATTGAAGGTTGAAGTTTGATTTTTAAGGAGATTTCTTATAAATTTTATAACTCCTTAACAAAAATTTATTATGATATGCCTCCCTCATGGTTTCATATGAAATTCCCTTCTCTACAAAAATGGTTCCTTATGATTAGTCGATTAAATCAACCCTTCAAAAGATATTCATCATCAAACTTCAATTCACATTAATTTTAACAGTTTTTGATTGATATTTCGAAGAATTTCAAATTGAATTAGATACTAAAGATGAATTGGGAATAGAAAACGTTAGTTTCACAAGAAAAACAAAAGAAGCAATGGGATTCAAAACAAAAATCTCCACGAACAACAAATATTATGTATATTTTATGGTAAAAAGTTTTTAAATATGCTTTGAACAAACGCCATAAAAATAATTAACAACACTATCGAGATTTCTAATTAATATAGATAAAATTTATGAAAATATAAAAATAATTTTCAAATAAATTTTCGAAGAGAGAAATTCTATGGTAGTTACTTACTTTCACGACAGAAACTCAATTTGTATGAATTTCCTCGAAACTCATAATTCGAATTAATTGTTCGAATTAATCAAAAATTGTTAAAATTAATGTGCATTGAAGTTTGACGATGATTATCTTTCAAATGATTAATTTAATCCACTAATCATGAAAACCATAAGAGAAAAGAAATCTGACTGAAAATAATCAAACGGCAACCATTAATAATTTTTGAACGGTGAGGTTTACAAAAAGTTATAGGAGAACATTTTTGTACAATATGTAGAATATGAATTAATGAGACGAAATATTTTTTTCAAATAGTAAATACCGAGTTAAGAATTTTTCTTTCAAATAATAAGGAAAAAATAAAAAACTGACAGGCGGATGTCATTCCAATTAAAATTAAGAACTCATACTTGGAGAGAATTTTTTGAGGTGTCTTACAAGCTATTTTTCAGAGTATAAAGTGGAATAAAATTATCAATTTTTTTGGCCCACCCTAAGTGTTTCCACAATTCCAAATTAAACCATCAAAGATGAAGTAATGCCTCACAAATATTCGGTTGATAGAAATTGAAAACAAAACAGTATGATTCTTGTGTTTGCGTTCAATTATTTGAAAGATTGAGATTGATTTTTTTGAACAGATTTTACATATATAAAATTGATGATGATGATAATGAAAGAATACGAAACAGTGCCAATGTTACTCACTGAATTTGAGAAGAAAGCAAACGTAATTTCATTTCCTTTTTTGTGACTGAAATATTTATTTACTGACTATCAATATCTTGAATATTCATCAAAAATGAAGAATAAAGAATAATACTAGTCAACTGCCATTATTCAAAAACAATTTTACTAAATAATTGTTTTAATGATCAAGCTATGAAATTTACTGAGAAATAAAAAACGTAACAATAAATAATCTGAAATACACTCAGTGTAGAGAATCACTTCATTATTTGAGGTTTTTATCTTCTTGATATTTCAAGATCTTCTGGATCACCGAAAAAGTATTGACATATCTAGTAATTTTCAAGGACGATATGTTCAAATCAATTAGAAAGTGTGAAAATAACTCATGCATTTTTAATAAGAACAGTTATTTCGGTAGAAGACACTAGAAAACATTTTGTTTAAATATATTAGAGTAATCGCTAATTATGATAAATGAAGTGAAGATGCATGTTATGAAGATGAAAATTCAAAAAGTTCAATGTGCATTTGTGATTTCCAAGAAATATTTTCAATTTTCTTGTAACAAACATAGTTCCGTTGTGTGGTTTGAATCAAATTTCAGTTTCAAAACTGCTAAAAATTGAAGTATATTGTGTTGAATTTAATTATACCAAGAACTTCGAAAATGGCATTTGTTATATCAACAGTTTTATGAGGAGATTGTACGTTCATGACATGTTTCCATGCATTTCCCAGTGAAATAACCTACTGAAATTTTTGAACATGATACCTACCATAGGGAAACGTTAATCTGATGTTGATATAATATAATTACAAAATAATAGACACTAAATTCTCAGGAATGCCTGTGACCTTTTTGCTTTAATCTGTCTCTTGCAGTGGCGTACGAAAATTATACTAATTATACTAATATAATTATATGATAAAATATATAATATCAAAACCCGACAACAATGTTTTCGTTTCAATGCAATAATATTTCTAAGAATTCATTGCCTACTATTATGGAATTTTAGTAACGTGAAAAACATAATAAACACTGCTCTGCTGAAAATATAATTGAAAATGAAGTAAATATTAGATTGTTTGAAAAGTTTTGTCCGTTTTTATCAGTCTACTCTAAACTATATTATACCAGTATATATTCAATTCAAACAAAATGCGCGGCATTTGAATCAGTGCACATTTGCCAACGTAACATAAGCCGATTGTTTCCGTCAGCATAATAAGTGCGTACTAGGGATTAGATGAAGTCGACAAAAGCCGTTTCCACCTGATCCTGATTGGCGAATGTTCTACCGATGAGAAAGTTATCGAAGTGCTTGGAAAGATGGTAGTCAATTGGTGAGAGATACAAACAAAAATCGTTTTGGTTGCTTAAAAGCAAAGAAGAACAGATTTCGAAACGTGACAATTTTTGTCGGACGTTGGGCATCCACTTTTTGAGCTTTCTGACCTTTTCAATACATTTTAAACAATTGAAAACCGCATGAGAGATGACGCCCTGTTCTTCCGCCATCCCATGCACCGTTTGTGATAGTTGTTCTGGACCATCTTCGACGCTAAAATCTCCGAAACGAAATTTCGCAAACCAACATCAAAAAAAGTGTGCTCAATAACACTATCATTGCCAAACACTTGGTTAATTTTTCGGGCTGTTTCGGCAGCGCTTTGATTCAATTTGAATTCGTGGAAAAAAATTGTCCGAGAAAAATTAACGCATCAATGTATAGAGTAAAAAAATCACCATTGTACCACCATTGTAACACGAATATAGAATAAATATATATTGAGATATGGAGCTACAAAAACACATGACATTAAAACGGTCGAAACTTTTGAAACAACACAAAAATTGAAAGACAAAAGTTAACTCAAAACTAATAAATTCGAAAAATATTTTTATAGAGCAGTAATGAGTTGAATAGTTTGATTTTCCACATTATCAGAAATCTATACAGATGGAGATTACTCGGTAGCCATAACACACTTCTAGATTTCTTTCTTCTAATTCTGTGGAGATTCTGATATTTATTGAAATTACGATTATTTTTGAAAGGTGTAACAAAAAAAGAAGTATTTATTAAATCAATACCCATTGAATTAACTAAAAAGTGAAGAGCAAATTTCAGTTTTGAAAATATCATTGAAAAAAGAGAAAATCAAACATTTTTCATGTAAATTACAAATAACTTGAATCTTGTAAATTTTCTGGGAACAACATTCAAAGCAGAACAAAACATGAATGAACAAGAAAAGGAATAATAAGAGCTTCTCTCGAGACTACACATGCAATACATAAAATTGTGAAAATCATACTTAACTTTATTATACATTAAACAGTTGAATTCTATAATAACTCAATTAATTTCTATCATATCACAAAGCACATTCCCTTTTCAATGCGAAGTGAAGATTATATCTGGTTGAATAAAGCTGGGTGAATAATTCAATTTCACTAACACTTTCTTATGGATCTGTTGTATATTGCCCAGTAATATTTTACTTATATATAAAAGAATATATTTTTTTAAGAAAATCCCACTGTGAATTTCTAATTTTTTTACAATTGAAACGAAATTTGTATCATCAGAGTATTCATTCATATTTATGGTAGGAAAGTTTTCGTGAAATTTGTAAATACAAAAGAAGTTTGTATGAAGGTGGTTGACAATGTTTCATCGTGAATCTCATTAGTTCGGACTTCCATTGTCTAGTATGATAATATTTTGAAATCCCTAAAAGAAAAAATAAAATTGAAAATTAAAGTGAATAGCTGAAACTAACGATTATATTAAGCAAAAATCCTGAAATGAAATTACAATAAAATGAAAATTAAGCAATAAATAGGACACAACATTTCGATTGTTAGTATCCACAATTGTCTTCGGGATATTAGACAATGGAAATCCGAACTGATAAAATTCACAAAAGAAGTTACTTATCAAGAGCCACTTAGAACAAAGAAATGCAATTTATTCATCTTATGAAAACTATATAACATGAAAGAAACTCCAAAATAATTTTGGGCCACTGCAAAATATCAAATGAAATCCATTTTTCATGACCAAAAATCATCTTCATAGAAACATATTTGTGGGATGGTATAGAGATGTGAATATTTTTAAAAATTCAATGAATACGGTACGGCTGGCTATGTATGCTCCAGAAGAACAGCTTACCTTTTTGACACCTTCAATAACTCCAATCAAGCCAGATCATTTGAATTCGAATGTGTAATAAAATTTGTTATATACACTGAAAATTTCACTGATTTTTCAAAAAAAAAGAAAGTTACGGATTTATTGTAGACCTCTAGAAATTGATGAATTGTTTCTTCTCCTTCTCTGAAAGAAGTGAATCATTGATTTTCATAAAAGTGTTATTGCATGATTTGCAATTGAAAAACCTAATATTTTGCAGTTGGTCAGTCTGTATTTGAATTCTCAAAGAAATTGAATGATTTACAGAAAAAGCAAATGATTTAGGGTCATACAATCTCGCACATTTCTTATAAAAATACTCATAAATAAATAAAAGTAATATAGTGTCTTCTATTATTATCTGAGTCAAGTTGGACGACCTAACTGAACATTCAGACATGAGTGGTCTGAAAAACAAATTTTATTACATTTGAGGAGGGAATCCGAAAATCCGGAAGATAAATGACAAAAATACATACAGTTATTATCTCTTTCCCGCGTTGGATGGACTTATAAAACGATTTCTTGGATCTGCCTTTTGCTCTCTGACGTTTGTATCCCTTACCGGACCATCCCCACAGCTGTCTCGCAGGAAGGAAAGCGGTCATTTTACTTCTACTCTCACAAGATTCCTGTCGATCCCGTATCTTCTTGGATTTCTTGAAAAAAAAGTAGGTTAGCTTTCTACTAATAATTTACTGTATGAAATTCTACAAACTCATCAATCAATTTAAAGTATATCATTTAGTATAGTACCTGTGAGTTAGCTTCAATGATATCGTCCATTGTCACTTCATCTTCAGGATTCGCAATATCATTTGGATATTCTTCAATGTTTTCCACTTCATTCACTTCGGACGAAATATCCATCATATCAATTTCTTCTCCGCATTCCTCCTGTAAATCTACGCTCTCATCTTTTTCTTCTATCACATTCAGTTCTCTCTCAAGAGATTTGATTTTATCGTGATGTTTCTTATGCTTCCTATGCTTCTTGTGATGTTTACGATGTTTGCACGTTTCATCATTACATTTATGCTTCTTCTTTTTCTTTTTATCTTGGTGCATGAGTTTCTGTCGAAGTTTTTCTCGTTTCTTCTTCTTCAAACGTTTCTTCTCCTTGTATCTGTCGCCAGTATTGTTTAGTTCCTTCTGATCTTCAGCACCTTTTAAGCTGACTTGAGACTCTGGTTGAGGTAAAGATATAGTTATATGTTGGTTCAGCTTTGAAATACTTTTTTCCTCAGTTGATACGCTGGTTGAAGCCCTTCTCCGTCTCTTACACAGACTGAGAAGTGGGTTTGGGTCATATTCTGAAAAACAATATAAAATGTTAATCAAAATATAAAGTAATTGTTCGCCCCAAAAATCATCAACCAACCAAAAATGTTTGATTTGTTTTCATTTCATAACCAGGTAAGATTCAAACTTTTGTTGAGGATTCGAACACATTCCTAACTGTATTAGTTTGGATACATTTTGATGTCCAATAGTGGTTAATATATTTTTATCTAAGAAGGGATTATTTTGATGCAATACAAATGAAACATTTTCTCATCTCGTCAAATGGTGATATTTTACGAGCGTCTCATATTTGAGAAAGTCTGGCATGATGTTTCAAATACTTATAATGATAGGCTCTCGATAATTCCACCATATTGCAACTGAGAAGAAATTGATCAACTATGCAAAAGGCAAAAACTAATCTTATGACTTGAAATGAACTAGTCAGTGATGTAATTTCAACATTGCAAATTTGAATCTGTGCACATCTCATACTAAAGACAAAGTTTAATGAAGACTGAAATTGTTTATAGTGCAAAGTGCCAAAGATGAAAATTTTGAGGAAATGAAAAACAGGGCATTGTCAATAGGAGTTGGACTAGTTAGCATGAAAAAACCCCAAAGTTAAAACATGGCACTCAGATCATTTAGCAATTTTGGTCTGCAAAAGTCATTCAGAAGGAAATCAGAGAAAAAAATGAGACAAACAAAATGTCAAAAGGGAGATTTTAATTGACACACACACACTCACATGCTCAGAGGAAAATTCATTGTAGCCTCAAAGAAGGTTTCTGTTAGGGAAAAGACCACTAGAGGTTATAATAACCAGCAGTTGTCAGCCACTTATTGCCAAAGGAAAACTAATGTCTTGAGACCAAATTCAAATATTGTATCCTTTGAAGAATGATGATTGTCTAATGTGTTATTAATATCAGAATTTTTAATGAAACCAACTATGCACTGTTTGGAACCTTTAGTGTAGTAATGAATATTACTGGAGTTTTTCCCCAACACCAAACCGTTATTTCAACACCTCGACGCGTGTTTTGATCACCAAATGATCACCAGATGATCACTTGGTGATCGAAACACGTGTCGAGGTGTTAAAATAACGGCTTGGTGTTGGTAAAAAACTCCAGTAATATTCAAACCAGCCGTATCTGAACCATATTGAACAAAATATAACCTGTAACCTAACTTGTTACTTAAATGCTTCCTCTCAATCTGCCTATTCCTCAGGTAGAGACACGCTTCGAGGGTTTTGTGACTTGACGCTGGGGTGTCAATCTGCCTACTTCCCAGCTCTCGTCACTGGTCTCTGCAAGAGCCTCAATCTATCTACTCTCAATCTGCCTACATTTCACAACACTTCCCACTACCAATACCAACCTTGCTCCTACTGCTGATCCGCCCCTCCACTCGTTCAGAGATATAAATACCAGACCAGAGCCTGTGGACCCACCTGGGGGTCACTTTCACGAGGACCCTCAAATGGGAGACCGACCTCAGAGAAACCCTGGATAGAGTCAGGAAAAGAGTGAATCTCCTAAAAGCGCTGAGAGGCAAACTCGGCAGATGTAACAGTAAGACTCTCTTACACACCTACAAAACCTTTATAATACCTATCATGGACCATAAAGCCGCGCTCTACTGCACCCTCTCCCAGAATCAAATCCTACGTATACTAAGAACCGAGAGAAGAATCCTAAGAAATATCCACAACCTTCCATTCAGATGTCCCTCCCAAGACCTATATAACCAAATTTATATTACACCTATCAATCTGAGATTTCAGGAACTCCAGAGCAGATACGCATTGAGAACCATGAGTAGCCACAACACCGCGGCCATCGCCACCCTGACTTCCCCATTGAGGCCCGCGGAGGCGCCAGAAGGATACCAAGGAAAAAGCTCCCGTTTCCCCCAGCCAGACTCCTGGGGCTGCTGGAAGACCCTCCGGAGCAGATCCAGAACATCCTAAAAGAATATCCATTGGCTATCAGATAGCGAAAAATCCACGCCCTAGAATACCTTGAAGAACATCATGAACTATCGACCATACCACCCCAGGCTCATCACGAACCAACACCCCCCAAACAACGACCCACCGTTATGGACCAGGACACCCAAACGAACAAACAAAGGAAAAACTAACATAATACTAACATAGATTATAAGATACATAACTGTTACCCTGAAGAGGCATAAACCAAAGCAGGGTCCCACCATAAACATACCTTGTAAACACTAACCCTAACCCCAAAAATTTGAATAAATACATTAGTCAGTCAGTCACTGTGAACCCACAGTCGACGCTTGGGAGTAGGCAAATTGAGACCTTTCAGGAGACCAGTGATGAAACCCGGGGAGAAGACAGATTGGGGCCTCAATGGAGTACCTTCTTGAAAACCAAAACGTCGAATCATACAACTTTCATAAGCGAGTATAATTCTGCACTTCCATAGAATATACAGTCTATATAAACGAACGGACAGCGAGCATTAAATATTGAACAAACGTTTCTAATTGTATTATGTAATATGTATATTGAATACAGACTTACCGATAATAGGATAATCGGATGGTAAAAATCTGATGTCTTCGATAGCTATCCTACCACTGTCCCCATCATCAAACTCCACTGACACGAACTTTCTATCGAGCTGAGGATTGGGAGTGCCAGGTTCGGCCACGCTTCCTGGATAGAGGCATCGATACTGCTGACTCCAGTAAGCACATAGCCTTGTACCGACCGGCAGGTCTTCTGTACTTTTAGGTGCTACCTCGACAATCTTAAATGAAATGATGAAAATCAAAAAATTAAAAAACGTGCAATTGATAACAACTATAACGCTTATAGTAGAGCGTACTCAACTCAGTCGATAGTATACATACAGTTTATCAGGTATGTAATTGTTTTCCAATGAATACATTACAAACAATGTCTCTATTCTGGTGTATGTATCATATCCAAACGCTCCAAATAAAGTACGGGCATTAAAGTAATACAAATATTCTAGTTTTGTGTAGACATAGGTATTAGGTATTTTGCATAGTTGTTGCTTCATTTTAAAATGTATTATTCGATCATTAAAATATTGTTCCAACATTGTTAAGGACCTATTATTCGTTTATAATATTAAGGAAAATGTTGAAGAACGCCGAATTTTCAAGTGCCCCCAAAGAAAAAACAATGGTAGCGGGCCATTAACTGCATCCTCTCTTACAAACCAATGACCAGAAAAAGGGTATCTAAGAACTCTCTGATGGAACATGGATAGTGGGGAGGTGACCTTCCTGCTTTCGATGACAGTGTTCAGCTATCCTTACTCAAACCTAATCAAGATAAGATATCAAGTACATAGAACCAATACAAAAGATCTCAACTGAATACAACAAAACCTTCGAAAGACTAAGACTTAGAGAAGGTAATAGGTATGACAAAGTTGAACGAACTCGTGGAAGTACTAAACTAACTCTACAAGATATTTTTAAAAGAACCTCGGGTCTCAATGAATTATATAAAAATGAACACCCAGAAATAAACAGTAAACAAAAGTATAGGCTATGAGGCTGCAGGCATGAAAATGGCAACGACCGAGCGATGGCGGAACTATGACGATGCATACACGAAACGAGCGACGGCGTTCAACATAATGACCAAGACAAGCTGGGGGCTAGGATTTGCCTAGGTGAGAGCAATGAAAACCTCAACCACAGCAACATTGGAGATACTTTTGAGCTAAATCTATTTACATCTCACAATTCCGAAGGAGCCAAATCCACTACCGAAATACACTTTCGACCCAAACCGAATTCTGATTACAGACTGGCTACATACAGACAGACCTGTCAGTTTATGGCTCAGGTGAGGATTATTATTGATGACTTTGACATTCATAATGAAAGCATTCTTACACTAAATAGCCAGCCCTGCAACGGGGGACATTAAAACACCCCTGCTGGATGGGTTTTACCAATGGAGGTGATACGAGTTTTTGCCCTTCCTGTTACATCAAGAGCAAGGGCTTCTCAGTTCTTCAACTGTTGTAAAAGGCTGGGTGGTGCAACCAGGAAACGACTCATCGCCTCTTCAACAGAGTGCCCTGTTGGGATATTTTGTGATCCCAGCAGGGCATTCGACTGTGTGGATCATGATATTTTGATAAAGAGGCTATACATTATGGTGTAAAAGATAATGCACTGACATGGATAACAAGCTTTGTATGTTTGAGAAATGAACAATGCAATGAGTTGAGAAAGATTTTTTAAACATACTTTTAAACATATTCTACATTAGCTGCTATCCTGATATTCCAATTTAATATTTTGTCTTTTGGGAAATAGATTATTGTTATTAATATTATAACAGCATGATATCTCATGAATCTGCTTTGGACCAACAAACTTTGGACAAGTTTGAATAGGTGGTGGCGAGTTGCAGAGAAGGATCGAATAGATATTGATTAAAAATTCTATTGGGTGCTCAACAATGTAAAGATATGACAATGTCATGAAATAATAGTACGATATTGTGAACAAGTGAATAACAAGTAAAGTTAAAAAAATATAAGCATAAAATCAAATCACGTATTAGTAATTTTCATGACCGTTTTACCGTGCAAATTTTGACAGTAGGTACTCATAACCAACCGAAGGCAGAAAAGCATTATTGATGAGCCATTACCATTTTATCATTACGATTTATTTTTATATCAATAGAAATAATCTCAGCATCACTTAATAAATTGCAACAATGACTACTGTCTGGAATTGAAAATACTAAGTACGCATCTGCATTTTCGTAAAAGTTATTTACAGACATAAATATTCACAAGTACATTAATAACCCTTCTTTTGTTTTTTATTTCACCTTGACAACCTTTTAAATTTCATTCAGAACTGATCTACTTTTTTCCTTTATCGATACCGCCTTTGAAATATACTTATCTCTCAAACGGATCTTATATCTTACCGATTTTCTTTTATTAGCTTTTTTCAAGGGGAACTCCGGCTTGACAAGCAGTTTATAACTTTTATAGAGAGCTCGGAATCACTGAACGATGAAGAAAGCCATAATAAATCTCTAGAGAATGTAATACCAGATGGAAGATGGTCGCGTTTTATTGTTGTTCGATCGGCCTGACCAGCAGGAGTCAGGACAGGACTGGACGATTAGGAATGCCATAGTAATTAGATATGAACTAGAATATTGTACTGAACCTTATATGCTGGATGACATTTTTATATGGGAGAATGTTAGCATCTCGATAATCCTCAAAATGTGAAGGCCGTTTGAATTACAAAAAAGTTACGTAATTCTAATATCAATCAAAGGATCATCTGTTTAAAATCTGATTTTTTTTTTATTTAAGCAAGAACCGCATCAACCACAGAGGGTTATTAGCGAGGTACATTGCAAGTTATAATATACCGGGTGTCCCACATTTTATGTGACAGGCAATATCTGGTTTGTTGAAGGAGATACACAAAAATGTTTCATACAAAAGTTTTAGGAGTTCATGAGAGCTATATTTTGATTATAATTTTAAAATATACAGGGTGTTTGGTGTAGGTGCTACAGACCAAAATTCCATTTTTTAAAATAGAACGCCCTATATATCATTACATATTCAGATGCTACGTTGAATTCTGATATCATTTCATGTTTGGTTTTTGAAATTCGGTTACGGCGTTGTTGAGTTATTGCACTTTTCCTTACATATAAAGTTTCAAAAAAACTTATTTACTCGTACACTAATCCAGTCTATATCTTTTATTAAATTGAACTAGACTACTACTGAATACAAACCATTATTCTCACCTCTACGATACGATATCGATATCAGTTGAATATAATATTGAAATTCTTGAGAATGTGACTAACTTGAGGGTGAATTGCTTTATATTGCACAATTTCATCAAGTAGCTTATGCTTGTTGATGCCATAGTAACAAATGTTGTTGAATTGTATCTACTTGTCAGTTCGATTCAGTGATTCTTTGCAAAACAGTAACTGTGTTCTTTGTGCGAAAACTCCAGTATGCCTTTCACGTTTAGTCCAAGTGATTGCATTGATATGTTATTAATTTTTGGGGAATGTCAGAAAAACTGCCGTCAAGCACAACGTCTATACCAAGAACGTTTTCCAGACAGACCCATTCCGTCACGAATGACTTTTTCGAGAGTTGTAGAAAAATTGCGAACTGGGTCATTTCCTTCTACTATAAAGCATCGTCATCATACGAGATCTGTTAGAACTGAAGATTTAGAGATCAATGTGTTGGCTTATATTATTATTTATCCACATGTTTCTATCCGTACTCTTGCAGAAGAAGTCGGTGTGAGTAAATCTAATGTACAGAGAATTCTGAAAGAAAATAAATACCACCCAATCAAAATTCAGTTGGTACAAGGTTTGAAACCCACGGACTTTGAACGACGACTTGAATTCATTGCTTGTATTCAGGTAATATTACATGAAAGTCCTAACATATTCAGTCAAATTTTGTGGAGCGATGAATCGCGATTCCACAATAATGGAGTTGTGAATCGACATAACAGTCACTATTGGTCTCAAGAAAATCCCCACTGGGTCCGCGAAAGTAATTTTCAAACTACTTGGGGTATTAATGTATGGTGTGGATTGTTCAATGGCCGCATCATAGGACCTTACTTTTTCAATGAAAATCTCAATGGATTGCGATATTTACATTTTCTAGAAAATGATTTGATCCAGTTGATAGAAGATATTCCCATAGCAGAACGACAAGGAATTTGGTGGCAACAAGATGGTGCTCCTCCTCACAATTCACAGGTTGTTACTGAATATCTGGATAAAACGTACCCGAATAGATGGATTGGTAATAAGGGTCCAATTCGGTGGCCGGCTCGTTCCCCAGATTTATCACCGCTTGATTTTTTCCTATGGGGTTATTTAAAAGATATTGTTTTCACTACTCCCCCTTTGAATGTGGATGATCTGAAAATGAAAATTCGACTAGCGTGCAGTGATATTACGCCTGATATTATAAGCGACTTGTACGAGAGAAGTGATTCGACGTTTCGAAGCCTGTATAATATCTAATGGGTATCACTTTGAACAATTTTTATGACTTATTTCTAGGTACCTACCATTCTTATGAAATGATTTATCAAGTTATATTATTTACATTGTTATTAATTAAAGATTTGTTTTCGAATACACCTCTTTCAATTTCGCAATTGTTTCATATTCAAAATGATTCGTGACTGAATTCCACAACTCAAAATTGAAACCATTACTTCGAACACCCAAAATTTTGACTAATTTTCATGTGATCTGATGCAGAGAGAATAATTGTATGAGATAATTTTAAAAATAATAGTCGTTACATGAAACATGAAATGATATCAGAATTTAACGTAGCATCTGAATATGTAATGATATAACAGGGCGTTCTATTTTAAAAAATGGAATTTTGGTGTGTACCAAACACCCTGTATATTTAAAAATTATATCAAAATATAGCTCTCATGAACTCCTAAAACTTTAGTATGAAACATTTTTGTGTATCTCCCTCAACAAACCAGATATTGCCTGTCACATAAAATGTGGGACACCCGGTATATATATATATATATATATATATATATATATATATATATATATATATATATATATATATATATATATATATATATATATATATATATATATATATATATATATGTGTGCAATAATATATCGTTCAAATGTCCTCCACGGTTTCTCCGAATGGAGCGCATACGAAACGTCGAATTTTCCATGACTCTGGCGCATAAATCAGGCTGAATTTGACCGATGGCACGGATCATGTTGGCTTTGAGGACCGTTGTGGTTCGCAGCTTATTCGCTTACACTCGCGACTTGAGAAAACACCACAAGAAAGAGTCTAACGGGGTCAAATTGCACGATCTCGGTGGCCATTTGCGGGCATGATCTCAAAGAAATATGGACCAATGGCGCCGCCAGCACAAAATCCACACCAAACACGCAAACTTTTTCAGGATGCATTGGACGCTTTTGGATCTCATATGGATTGGTATCGTTCCAAATTCGATAATATTGTTTGACAGAGGTAGCTTCAACAAGATGGCCGTTATCAATTGTCAAAGTTCTGAAGTCCCTGTTGGAACACCCTATATGAAGTAGCGAAAAACTGGTTGGATTTCAGTTAGTATAGGATGAAAGCCATTAGATAGATGAGTTGCCATTTTTCCTTCTTAAATTACTGCCATTTAACACTATCGAATGTGAATTCTTCCTTCGTATTGATGATTTCCGTTATTATTGAATAATACATTCTAAAAATGAAGGTTCTTGGTCTTATATCGAAAATTTCCTTTTAGTAAGTCACTACTGGATTCGAAACTATATTAGTTTACTTGAAGATCAAGGGATTATGAAAACTTTTTTCTTGAAATCAAGAAAAGAAATACCTGAAATTCATTTGAGGACAGCAGTTCAAGGGTTGTGGAACCCAAAGCAAATTTTCCAGCTCTCATTGTAATTTATTATATTCTGTATTGAGGACTTGAGTTAAAGTTACAGCAAGAAAGGTTTTGATTAACCTGTATATTCCGTATTGGCACTTGGTATATTGATGGTGGTAGTCGACAAAGTGGAAGGATTTCTACAGAAATAGTCTTTATAGAGAACTTCGAAATTGTGTTAAGATATTTTCTGGGTTTGTTAGCTGTGGTCTGCAGGTTTTTTGCCTAACGTTTCGTCTAGGACTGCAAGAGACATTATTAAATGTGATAACGCAATGGACGAAGTGCTGTAGTAACCCTCGCATAAATATTGGGACTAAATAGCACCGAAATCTCAAATCGTTAATGTAATATCTGTGGTGAGGATAACTGTAGCAATTCGTCTGTTTCCTTATCATCTTTGCTAATGTCTATTGCAGTCGCAGGCAAAACGTCGTCGTGAAAACCTGTAGACCACGGTCAACAATCTTTGAACAACACTCAAGACATTCAAATGGTCTACAAGTGGAGTGAATGATTCTAATATGCAAAGACAAGTTAATAAATAAACTTACCGCATCCCTGAGTATCTCTTCTCTAGACATAATATGTGGTCGGTTTCCTCTTTCTCCATCTAGGATAATACTGTAGATATCTGGTGGCTCCAAAGCATTCAACTGTCCGGCATAGAACAATCCCCCCATAGCAGTAAGTACTCTCAGTTTATCGATCTCCAACAGCTCAGCTGTCAGCGTGCACCGGGTGTCTTCTGGTTTTACTTCTTCCACAACTTCATCAGTGGTCGGTACTTTAGAGTTAACGATTTTGATATCTTCTGGAAGAATCTCTTCATTTTCATTAGAATTTAGCATGCACTCGGTAACTTGAGCTTCTTGTTCGATAGTTTCTTCGACTGGATTCTCGCAATTCTCTTCCTCGTCATCTTCGGCTAGAGTTTCCCATTCAACATGTTCATCGTCAGCATAAGATTTTAAAGTGGCCTCCGCTTTCAGTTTGGGCCTCATCTTGGAGGATTTCATATCACTGGCAATAATGTGGTTGTTGTTTTTATTCTTCTTGTGTTTGATCCTGATAGTTTCCTCAACATATCTCGGAGGAGTTGCATCGGGAAAAGTTTTGTTTTGTAATTTCAACTTCTCCTTAGCTGCTAGTAGATAACCCACGAAACTACTTTTGGGTTTCTTGGCCACTATTGTTTCAGTGGCAACATGCTCTCCGGAAGAAGCCAAGAGTTTCTTCGGCCTTCCCACTTTTCTTTTCTTGGACGAGGAGTGTTTCTCTGGAGATACATCCGAATCTGAATGACTCATCTTGCAGATCTCTTCGATTTTCGGCATCGCGCATAAAGTTGGAGGTTTCAGAAGTTCAGAGATATCCCCATTTGGTTTCACAGGTACGTCCATTTTATCCAATAGAGGAGGAGGCGTCGAGCTTCTGTCAGAATGGGATGAATGCGTGGATTTTTTCCTAGAGCGTTTCTTCGAACAGTCTGACGAATGCCTTTTTGGTTTCAACTTGCTCAATTCCTTTTGCTTTTCTCGATATTGTCTCTGGAGTTCAGCTAATTTCATTCTCATGTCCAACTCCAAGGCGTTCATGCACGGCCAATCGCCTTTGCAGCAAATCCGTTGGGTTTTGCTCGCTATAAATTTCTTGACTTCCTCCTCGGATTCGGGTGTTTTGTACGTCCTGTAGTTTTCGGTTTGGCACTGGCACACCCTTTTTTCTTTATCCGAATCGCTGGAGTGCCGATCCTTTCGCTTCCTATGTTCTTTGTCTTCGGAACGGTGCTTATCACTTTTCATTTTCTTGCGTTTGGGTTCGTCTGAGGAATGTTTCTTCGATTTCCTTTTTTCTCTTTTACGGTCCTTTGATCTTTCTTTGTCCGTTTTGGGCTTTTCGCACTCTTCCATTATCCGTTGCTCTGCTAACGCACAAAGTAAATCTAAACCTCCTAGACTATCATCTTTTGGAGGATTTAGTACCAGTACACTGTCTTCAGCGACACCTTTTGCGGCATTTGGTACATTATTTTCCATCAAGAGTGACGTCTCTTCTGGTTCTGGAGCTTCGATACTGTTTCTGCATGATTCAAACTCCACTATACTATTAGAGAGAAGCTCTAAACCGCTAAGATCAGGTTCTGGAGGTACACCTTTCTCTTCTTCCATTGTAGCAACTTCAGGCTGAACTTGATCGAGCATTTCCTGTGGTGCTTCTTCTTCCACAACTGCCTCTTTTTCAACAGTTTTTAGAGGTTCTTCAACTGCCTCTGGTAAAATCTCTGCTGTATCACAATATTCGACGATATTATCCGCCTGCGGTTTATCGATCTCGTCGTTCCTAATACCAGACTCTTCCGCGACGTCTGCAAGTGTATGCGTGGTGTTGTCATCTTCGCTACATATCGGAGTATCAGTTTGATTGCTTGCGTCTTGCACAGTGGAGGGTTCCTCTTCTTGAATATGAGCCTCTGGAGGAGGAGTGAGACAAGTCACCGGCGAGGTAGCTTGTGACCTTGACGAAGTAGCTTCTCCTGTAGGAGTCTGTGATAAAATTAAATTCGGCGGATGTTGGTATATCAAGTGGGTGGTCACCAACGGCGTCATACTCTGGTCGGCGAAAACGGTTCCTGTATTGTTTGCGACTGTGCTAACCGCCTGCATTGTTTTCGTTTGATCCAAGGTAGCGTCGGTTTCAATTTTTATCAAAGTAGTCGCTGGAATGGGCATAGGCATCTTCCTCTTCGTATCTGTCGTAACCGCGACCAATCTAGTACTGTGCGTTTGTGTATGTTGATGTAAGGTCGTACTGCTTGACAGATAGTCAGATGACGCTGAAGATAATAACTGAAGGGGAGGAGGGGGTAATTGCGATAATGACGGTAATAAGACGGGTGACGGTTGTTGGTAACTTGGCCAAACGACAGCTTGTTGGAGTGATTCTGCAAATGGAATATCAATCAATAATATATAGGATTAGTTTGAAGGCAAATGTGAGGTTAACAGACGAATTGAAGATACGCCAAATCCTACTGAAATCATGCTCTGAATACATGGCTAAAAGTATTATTTGGATAAAAATGTTTCGTCGATAAAATAGAAACGAACCCTGTTCAGTATGTGTTACCACATATTCAATGAATATGTTATTGTTGTAGTTAATTTCATTTACAGTTAGGATGTAAATAGTCCCCCCACTTTAGTAACTTTTGAACAGAATAAGATATCAAGATCGGACAAAATTTATGTAAAAAGGCGTCATTTTTAGACTGTCTGATAAATAAGACAACTGTGTTGCCTCACTCGTCTCCCAGAAGGTGTACCTTTTTTTTCAAATAGAAAAGGAGGACTTGTGATAATTCGTCGTAGTTAGCAGTTTTATATTAGTTTTTGGATAAAGTTTTAATTTCCTTTATCAATCTCCTCATAATATTCAACTGAAATTGCTGTCCGAGTTACACCTGAAACCCTAAAACGTGGACTAATTTACCATCATATTTAGGAAAAAAAATTAACTTTGTGATATGGCAACAATATTTCGTATTTCCAATCGAAATTCGTAGGTGATGTTAGTGTTGACTGAGATGAGTGTTTTATAATGTTCGGGAAAGTTCAAAATAAACTAACCTAATCCGGTTGAAGGTATGAGGAGTAGACCCCCTGTTGAGTGATCGCGAACTAGTTGGAACCCCACAGGAGGTAATGGTACTGGAAGTGGAACCATCGGCTCCACCGGAAGAGGCGCTATAACAAAAAATAAAAAGTGTTAAAATGACAAAAATTGGGTAGGAAAAGGAGTATCGGAGGGTGAAGAGTAAGGAAAATGAGTAGTTTATACAGGGTGTTCCATGAATAGGTATATGAAATTGATTGGCGTGTTCTTTGGTCAACGTCTTGTTACCGTATACGACAGCCACATACATACAAAAAATAAGGTGAAGGTTCAAATTTAGCAGGCTACGTACATTCGGTTAGAGTTTTTTATTTTTATCTGTTGGTGCATTCGTCTCGCACATATGTTCACAGCTGTTGAGGATGTTTAGTTTGTTGGTGACAGACATGAAAGTTTGAAGTATTTTGCATGTTCGGCGATTTTCTGCTATCGAAAAATATTGATCAAAGATTTTGTATCAAATTTTGTGTAAAAAATGAAATTAAGTACTCAAAACCACTTGAAATGTTGACAGTGCCATACGGTGATTGTACTTTGACTCAGAAACATGTTTACAAGTGGTACAATATTTTCACAGAAGGTCGAGAAGATGTAAATGACGACGCTCACCCTGGATACCCCAGCACAGTAACAACTGATGAAAATGTTGAGAAAGAGAAGAAAGTTTTAACGGAAAATCGTCGAATGACTATTAGAGTGCTGAGGATGTCGGCATATCGGTTGACACATGCCATGCAATTTTTTGGAAAGTTTGGAGCGTGTGGCAGCGAAGTTCGTTCCAAAATTGCTGAATTTTGACCAAAATACCGCCGCATGAGCATCGCTCAGGAGTTATTGCCAAAAACAAAAAAACACCAAATTCGATCAAGTGTCAGTGTTTTGCTCACTGTAGAGTATCAGGGATTCTTGCCACATGGTTGTACGGTCAATAAGGACCATTATCTTGGAATTATGTTCTGTTGAAAGAAAACCTCTTGAGGTACGGCACATTCATTATAAAGGTTAACTTACCGAATTCTGAAAATTTTACTATATAATCCAACTATCCAACTGTTTCTTGACGCGCATTTCGTTAACCAATTATACCTAAGCATCATCAGAAGATGACTAAAATTGTTCTACATATCAAGTTTGAATCCGCCGCAGGGAATGTAATCCAGGAATTTTTGTGATCCACAAAAAAGTATATTTTCTCTTCGAAAAATATCACTATGAGAATATTAATAAGATCTACCAATGAAAAATAATAATCGGCAACATTGTTTAGCACCCCTTGCAATATAAACTAACCCAGCAACAAAAAACAGATTATATGTGAAAACGTGTAGGTGCTATTTTTAACCACACACACACAATAGTCGCATCTGACAAACCTGTGGTGAATTTTATGATTGTTGACGTTTTCTAGAGATCCATGTTTCCATCAATTTTTAACGAGTCTACCAACGAGGAAAATACAACGCATTGCTGTCAACCATCGCCGAGGATGCCCATCGAAACATTCGGAGTCAAACACTCAATTGGAACACGGCTACTCAGCCCGGATAACCAAAGTTCAAATTTCATTTCCAGCCGTGAGAGTTTGGAACTTCAGTTCAACTACTAGAACCCCTAAGACTCTTCAACATCATTCTCAACTCAATAATATCTACCAGAAAAATTGCCTACGATTGTGTCATAAACAGGTCAGGTATTTTACCGTAACTTTTAAAGGACTTCAATTTGTCAAGAAACAATTTTCAAAGATGGCACAGATTTGTCATGAAATATTATCACCTGAGCAACACCCACAGGTATCCGGTTCCTAAAATGGTTATAAGTGGGAATTGTAGGAGATTTTGCAACTGAGTCTTCCCTAAAAATTCTATCGACTCTAGCCACACATGACGTTTATTACGATCGTTCGAGGTACTTCCATTCGGTAATAGCAACACCTACTGGTGACGTAACCAGATCTGAAACCACGCGATTTTTGTGAAAATGATTATTTCAATTAAACATTTGGTCTACACTATTCTTATTGAAAACTTGAAACTATGAATCGCACTGTGAGTACCTACTGGGATTTTCCTGAGGAAAAGCTGACAGTTTTATTATGGCGTAGTGAAAGCTTGCAATTTCTATGGGGGAGTTATAAATATAATTTTTCGTTACACTTCAAATGGGCCTCCTGAATCATTATCATTACCTACTGAAAGGAAAATATGACATTCCACAACACATTTAGTTCGCTATTAATAAAAATGACCTTATTTTCAACCAAAGAATACGACATTAAATAGTAGTAATGCGACTGTAATTTCTTTGCAAGTATTTTTTTGTGAGTCAATTTCGCTGCAGATAACTCTGGAGTAAATTTTTACAAACAAAATGCAAATACTATATATTCACTAGTTCTTGAACAAGCAAGATTTGTTAGCACATTGACTAACCTTAAAAGATATATCTGTCAGTAGTACGTGATTTATTGTAGCGAATTTATTCAAAAAAACAAATTTCACGTGCGTTCGTACCATTGGTTCAGGTAAAAATATAGTTATTGAGAATATGAAGCACCTAGGAAATACATGAATTTTCAACCCTAATTTAATAAAATCGACTTTTTTTCTCCAACGTTAGGATTCCTTCAAATTTGAGTGTTCCCAAAATTTGGGTTTTAAATTATTAGAATGCAGACCTGGAGAAATATTTTTAATCGTTTGCATTATAAACGTATGCTTTCGTTTTTTCTTCATTTTCAAATTTGTGCTTCTGCTATTACTGTATCACAAACTCTATCAAAATGAGTTTTTTAGAGGTTGTTTTCACTAATAACATTTTTTACCTCAACTTTCCTATTTAACCCACTAGGAATATTCCTGGAAATCAGAGAATAATATTTAGTAGATAAATAAAATGTATAGTTGTTTTGTAAAGACTACATTCATTTCCTCACAGCTTCATTTGATTTACAAAACTTATTATCCAGATAGATGGATTGAACTTCGTAATTTCAATAAGTGACCACCTTACTCCCCTGATTTAATACCATTTGACTTTGTAAGGCTATTCGAAATTGAAATTCTTCACTAAAGAACCAAAAGTAATGAACGAAAAATTCAAAATATAAACTTACTGTGAAGTATAAACTAATGAAGAATCCAATATCAGCATGTTTTTACTTAGTTTTGTTTCAACAAAACATATGCTTGAATAATTATTAAAGACACATTGTTCGAATATATGAATAGAGTATGCAAATTACTGAACTAGTATTCTCGTATGGGATTTCATTGTTAAAGTCTGCACCGGAGATGCATTAACTGTACCTACGTTCCGTAATTTCTGAATATTTTCGTTAAGATTATGTGTATCAGTGAAAAGTGGCAATTCGTTTTTCATTTCGGTCTCTTCAGTGTATTGGAGAGTTTTATTTGATTTACATATATATTTTGAGTTGTTAGAGAGTTAGATCCCGTCACTGTCATAATTATATGACATTATGACATTATTCAAGAATAATGTTGATTTTATTGCTGTCAGTTTCAGCGCTATAAAACTTTGTTTTGATAGCCTAGCCTTCAATTTCTTCTCGATTTCATCGGTTCAGGAAAATAATCAAATTGAAAAAATCAGTTCACTGACAGTCTCATTTCGGCCAACTTTTCAAAATCGTTGTTATTTAATTTTACATACTTGTTTCTTTATTCCAGCACCTATAAAAGTACAGAAGTTCTCCCCAGGTACTCAAACGAATACAAGTATACCTACTGAAGTACAAAATTGTTCTTGAATGACCAGATTGATCCTAAATAACTTATATCAACGATACTGTTCACAACATAACACAAACCCTTTATCGCCTATAAATCTGCCTATTTTTATCGGACAGTAAAAAAAGAATTATGCCTATTTCCACATGAGTACGTTTATGTACGACTTTATTACCCCTTGTAACGCCCATCCCGAAAAATTGCTGGTTTTCTAACTATAATTACTTACCAGGCAGGTTATAAGGTGGAAGATAATCATAACCTTTTGTAGTGTGGCGGCTCATTCAAACACAATGGAGGCGAGGAACGACAAAACGAAAATTTTTTATCATTCTTCCCATATACATACACCGAGAGACATGATGGCGTTTTTATATAATCAATGCATTTTTTTATATTTCAATTTTAAAAATAAGATAATGCTGAACATAAACAACAAAATTAAAACTGTACAAAGAGTTTCTTCATAACATGTTGATATTTGGGGAGGTTTGGGTTCATTTTGAGAAAAAAAAAACGTCAAATGTCTTTTCAGTTGTATCTCTTCAATCTTCGCAAAACGCCGTCCTTTTATGAATCTCTTCAATCTTGGGACCAAGAAAGTCACAGGAGGTCAAATCTGGTGAATACGGTGGCTAAGGCATAATTACTGTGTTGTTTTTGGTCAAAAAGTTACGAACAGAAGCCTTGAATTGTTTTTTCCAAAATACCGAAGGTTTTTTCTCCTGAATCTCCTGGGCTCTGCCATTGGGACGATTGGATTTTGCTTTCGATGTCATAACCAAATACCCAGCATAATTTGTCATCAATTATTTATTTATACACTGTTGTACAGGTTACACCTAACTACAGAACATGGAGTCAAACTGTTGGAAATGCAATGAAGGCAGTGCAAAAGTGTAATTACAATAAGCCTGAGTTACTTCTAAACGTTATATTGAACATATCAATAATTTATATATATTATGATGAACTTGTATCTGACAGTCATTCATATACATACAAATGTCAAACAATAACTGAGAATAAATGATTGATGTACAATACAGGGTGTGTTGCATTTTCAATTACCAACACAAACCACAATTCAATACAATTACGATAAGTTATAAAATAAAAACAATACATATAGAATTAGCTGAAGTAAAAAGACCTATTCTCAGAGATGGAACAGGAAATAAGTCGAGCTGACAACTTGCAGAATGGCATTTGACACATATGTTATGCAGAGGTGAACGTTGCAGAATATTTGTACGTGGTGTTGGTATATAATAAATATAGTTTAAAAAACATGCTTTTGAAGAGCATCGAACTAAAAAGTTAAAAATATATTTTTTAATAAGCTTAAAACAATAACGAACGAAAAATACTAGTATTTTTGGGAAAGAAAGTTTTTGGCTTTCTACTACTCCATCTTGATACAAAAAACAAGGATGAGGGAATCTTCCAAGGAAAGGAAGGAAGTAATCAATTTTAAAATAAGTAAATCTATACATGGATGTGTAGATCATGCAAAGAAGTAACTTTCAGACACAAACTGAAAGAAAGTCCTCCTGAAACAGCTACTTTCATATAAACATTGAATTACACGAAAGAAAAAAATTCTTTCGAAACAAATACTTCTATATGAACACTGAATTATGCAGAAGATACTTTTCTCTACTCAGTTTGTATTTCAAACATTCGTTGTGGAATAAAAATTAGATATACCTACATGAGTTCTACATTAAATGAATGGTAATAAATTGTACTTACATGGAACACATTAAAAAATATATTTTCAACTTTTCAGTACGATGTTCCTTAAAAGCGTGTTTTTTTTTTAGTTTTTTAATATATATTTATTTTTCATTTTTTAGTTTAGTATGCTATAAAAGCGTGTTTTTTAGTCTTTTTAAACTATATTTAGGGTTACAAATAAGGCGAATTATATCAAGGAGGTTACATTACGTACAGCGCCATCTGCCCGCGAATAGATCACGCAATAATGTCGATAATTCTGTCAAATACAGATCCCGAGTTTGAGAGTTACAAACAAACATACATACATACAGGTGAAGCTAATGAAAGCGTGTTAAAAAGGATTAACCACTCTAGAGGTTGGTGGTCTAGGTACATTGAAAATAAGTTTTTGCAGAATATGTGGGCCAATAATTAAATTAATCAAAAGAAAAATGGTGGAGTGACAATCACGACGGCAACTCAAGCTATTCATAGCATGTCTAGCTAACAATGCATCATGGGGAAATCCAATTGGTGGATAGATATTGTTTGATCTATAGGAGAGAAGTTGTAGGAAACGACGATGTACTAATTCAACTTTATAAGATCGCTTTGCACCGCACTGTTCGCGAAACTTGACTGTCCCGATAGTCGAGTGGATCGCGTTTATATTTGGCAATCGAAGACAGGAGAAAATTCATCGAAATTCCATGGAAGCCAGTGGCATTATTCTCGCCACATCTAGAACGGCAGCGACGCTCTTAGCCACGTCACAACTGGTTCAAAGATATCAGTGGCGGACGGCGGTATTTTCTTCAGGGCATAATTTACAAAAATACCAAAAAAGCACGGCAAATTCGATCAAATCCCAAGCAGGTTTTACTAACCGTTTTCTTCGATTATCGTGGCGTTGTGCATCAGGAGTTCTTTCCACAAGGTCGTAAGGTCAATAAGGAGTATTATCTTGCGAGAAGCAATACAGAGAAAACATTCGATATTTTTGAAAAACAATCCATGGCTTTTGCACCTGCTCACTGGTCATTGCTTGTTCGTAATACCCTAACCATGCCTCAGCCACCTTATTCACCAGATTTGCCCCCCTGCGACATTTTCCAATTTCCAAGATTGGAGAGACTCATGAAAGGACGACGTTATGCAACACCGAATCGCTGTGAGACAGCTCAAGGACATCCCAAAAGGGTATATCAGAACTGCTTCGAGGATTGGAAAAAGCGTTGGCACAAGTGTATAACACTGAGGTGGACGACTCTGAAGGGGACAAATTGGAAATAAATAAATATTTTTTCCAACAGAGCTCGCCTACCGAATTGTCTTTGGACTAAACGTTGTAAACTAATCCATTTCAGGTACTTTTGTACCTGCTTGTTTTATTATTGAAATGTCAATTCGGTAATATCTCCGAAAACTAGAAGCTTCAATATTATGATGAAATTCCAGTACAGAATTCCGCCGCAAAATCACTACGTTCATAGAGTAGTCAATCAAACTCAAATTTTTACTTACATTTATGAATAGGAAAATACATTTATGACAGGTTGCCAGTCAAAAAGTGGTACTTCATAGAGTAAGAGCCGGGTCAATCCCTCTACGAAAACCGTCATCACTTGGAAAGATGGAAAATAGTCATGAAATAATTCAAATTCATTCAAGCAAATACATGAATTGAAAGATGTTTCAACTCCAACTTCAATATTGAAAAACAAAAACACTCAGTATTCAGCAGTATCTTTTAATATTCCAAGTTCATAGACATCAAAATGAATACGATTACAGGATATGGAAATATAAAACAATCTCCAAATACGCAAAGTTACACGGATGCGTATTAAGCATTTCACCTTAGTAAGGTGACCAGAGGGAAGTTGCAACCTCAGCATATGAACCTTTATAAATATTGAGGAAGGTCGAGATTAACAGAACGTATTGAGAAATTTATTCGGTATTCATTGATCACTCTTCAGAAACGGTTCCAGAGCATTTTAAGAATGCAGCACATCTCCTTTTCATCGTTCCACCTGGGTAGCAGTATAATGTAAGTTTTTTGGTTATTCTTTGTATCGTTCTTAACTATTTTATTAACTACCTACTCATAGCGTATTTTTTTTCATCATAATAAATATTTCATTCAGTTTAAAATGAGTTCTTTCATTATTTGGATGAGAGTTGTTGAAACAGCGATAAATCCTGAGTTGCGACAAAACAATAAAAGTCTTACAAGTATTCTTCAAACTCAAATCTGAAATGTTATTAATATCCTTTTGATATGTACAGTCTGGGACTGGACTGATTTGAAGAGTTTAAAATCATCAGCAAAAAGAAGACGATCTATATATTTCAGAGCTGACGGTAAATCATTGATGAAAATTATGAACAGAATTGAACCTAGATTAGATCCTTGTGGTACACCTGACCTAGCTGGAAATTTATCTGAAATTTTTCAGTTATCTTTGACAATGAAAAACCGATTTTGAAGATAATTCTCTGTTAGTTCCAATTTTTTTTTAATTTCATATTTACTCAATTATTATGAAATTTGTTTTCAGATTTCTTATACTTTATTTGGGTTCCCCGAATTAACCATTGTAAGTACATAGGTACCTACATACCTATAGATGGAGCTGAAGAAGTTTTACTTCAGTCATGTGGTTCGAAGCACACTCGCTTTTTTCAATTACAAATATTTGTGGACACATTTTGACTGGCAACCTGTCGTAAATGTATTCTCCTATTCACAATGTAGGTATGTAAAAATCTGAGTTTGGTTAACTACGCTATGGACGTAGTGGAAAGGATTAGCAGCAGATATATATTAACCAGCAAAAAAGAAGCTTTTTACCTATTACAATTCCATTGAAACCTTGATTACGAATACCTTTCAAAGAAAATTTGATAACTTCTGATGATATTGTCACAAAAAAGTCAAGATGAATTATTTTGAAAGCTAACTTCCATTCATATCAAAATACCCACACCATTATTCATGACTAAAACACATTCAAAAGATTCTTTTTTTCTCATCGCATAGGTATTCAACTCCAAATAAACTACTGAATAAATATGCAAAGTCAAATTAATCCATTACAACCAGAATAGAAGGAATGCGGCCCCCATGATCCCAAAATTATTACTCATTTAAATACCAGTCCAGTAACTACTGACTACAGCGGCTTATAACTTACGCAGAACGAACCATAACAAGGTCATGCTCACAGAAAAAAATAACTACACTGCCTCGCTGTACAAAAACAGGTCTTGAAAAGATAGATGGTAAAAAAAAACAACTACTCAAATCTACTCACCAGGGTACTGCCAAAGAGTGGGAGTGGCTAAGGCTTGGCTATGCGCTCCACCCATCTGCCAGGCGGCCAACCCAGCGTTCCGATCATCCGAGCACAAAGTTAGAGCTCCGCCTCCTTGGCCGCCCATCGTCGAACTTGCAGCCATGCTACCGCTGACCCCCGAAGGATCTGAAATATTCTTTCATTCAGCTATGTTGGTGCTTACGTAATATGTTCTGAAAATGTTCGCATAATTCTTGGGTTTATGAGCAGTTTATACACGGAAATAAAAATATCAAGTTACAATTATTATTGGGAATATGTTTATGCTTCACAAGTCCTAGGGTTCAAGATTTGTATCATTTTTGGTAATAAACAGTTTTTTTTTTCAATAGCCATAATGAAGTTACCATGATAACATTATAAAACCCGTTCCCCCTTGAATATCATGATAAGGATATCAATATCTGATTTCCAACTATATCTAGGAACCAAATGATTGAGAATTCTTGAGAGTTTGAAATAAAATAAAACATTTATTATTCCTTTCAACTATCGATTACAATAGATAGGTACTCAGTACCCACATGTATTAATTTCGAAGCATTCCAAAATATCAGATTTAAAATCTTCCTCTTCCTAAAATAATATGTGATAGTCTTCACACTTAAGAAACTCCTATTATCTTTTATTCTCCCCGTTTGGCCAGTATTAAGTTTTGGGCGAGAACCCCAAGTCAACTCATATACTCCTGATCTATCCGATCTGCCTTACACTGTTCAATATACAGGGTGTTTCAAATTCGATCCTCACTATTGGGATTTACGAAACTAAGGGAGATAGGAAAATGGTTAAATTAGGGCAAAGTTGCGCATTTACCTGACTAACAATATGCCATTGAGAAATTTTGGAAAATGGTTTTTGTTTTCTCCTGGCTTTGTTTTTAGAAGGATTCGAAAATAAATTGCACTTCCACATTGCCACTTTTTCTCTGCTACATAATTGTGTTTTCAGATTTGCTATCCGACGTTTCGTCTTCATCATCGTCAGCTTAATTTTTTCTTATGGGCGCTACATTGGATCCTGTCTGTTTTGAATAGAACCAGATTTTATCTTTTCAATGATGTATCATAAGTTATCATTCTTCATCGAAAAATTGGAGATATTGAAAAAAAAATTCTTATCATAATAGGCTTTGTCTTTGATGTTTCTAAATTTGACTTTCAATTTGTAACACTCAATGACATTTTGTTATTGTACAAGTCATTGAATTTTTGGCAAAAATAGCTTTCACGAATGAAAAAAAAAAGAGATATCTATGATACAAATGTATTACAAATACGATAGAAACAGTGTTAGGACATCGGAAATGTATTTAAACTTGTATTCCGAAAGACGACAACCACATCGAACTATGTTCAAGTTATTGGATCAGAATCTCACCGAGTAGAAAAGCCGAGGAAAAATACGGAGACAGAATGGACCAGGAAACTAAAGAAAATTTGATAAAAGAGGTATGTATGCGGTAAGTTACACATTGTGTCCATTCCAATAAAAATTTATTATTTGCAGATAAACATGAACCCGGGGAAATCTACACGTCAAATTTCCTCCGAAATGAATGTGTCATTTGGTGATAAATGGATAGGGAATAATGGGCCGGTGAGGTGGCCAGCAAGGTCTCCAGACTTAAGTGTTATGGATACATTCTTATGGGGTACACTGAAAAATAGAGTTTATGGCCAGAGGAAATATCAAAATATTGAGGACCTTCAACACAGCATTGTTAGAGAGTTCGGAAGATTGAGGAATAGGGAAATTAATCGTGCAGTGAATAATATTTGAAGAAGGGTACAGTTGTGTTATCACGAACAAGGCCAGCATTTTGAGCATTTGCTGTGATTTACTTTTGTCGTTACATTTTAGTTGTTTATTGTTATTTGTTCAGAGTTCTATTTTCATTAAAAAGGACACAATGTCTAATTTACCTCATACACACCTCATTTACCAAATTTTGATGAATGAGGTGGCTTTCCTAAACTAAACTCGGTGAGATTTTGATCCAATAATTTGAACATAGTTCAATGTGTTTGTCGTCTTTCGGGGTACAAGTTCAGGTAACAGGTACATTTCCAATATCCTAACACTGTTTTTCGATCTCCTTTCTTCATTCGTGAAAGCCATTTTTCGCCAAAAATTCAATGACTTTTACAATAACAAAATTTCATTTAGTGTAACACATTGAAAGTCAAATTTAGAAACATGAAATCAAAGCCTATTATGATAAGAATTAATTTTTTTACAATATGTCCACTTTTTCGAAAAAGAGTGATAATTTATGATACATCGTTGAAAATGTAAAATCTGGTTCTATTCAAAACAGAAAAAATCCAATGTAGTGCCCATATGAAAAAATAAAATTGATGATGGTGGCTGGAAGAAGAAACGTCGGATATCGCAGACGAAACGTCGGATATCAAATCTGAAAACACCAATGTGTAGCAGGGAAAAATTGGCAGTGTGGAAGTGCAATTTATTTTCGAATCATTTGAAAAACAAAGCCAGAAAAAAATAAAAACCTTTTTCCGAAATTTCTGTTTTTCCGGATATCTTCGCATAGGTATATTCGGAATTTCGGAACTTTTTCAACGGCATATGGCGCAACTTTGCCCCAATTTAGCCATCTTCGTATCTCTCATAGTTTCCGAGATCCCAATGATGAGGATCGAATTTGAAACACCCTGTATAAGACACGTCGAAGTCTTTTTTTTAAGAACTTTCGAGTTTACCAAAATATAATCAATGTCCTATGATGCTTATTATCGTTCTTGAAGTGGGATAGTCCTGGCTTGTTTGTTGCTTGTATTTTATTTCATTGTATTTTCACTTTTTTCGCTTAATATAATTGTTAATTTTAAGCTAATCATTTTCAATTTTCTACGGATTCTTTCAGGGATTTCAAATCAATTTATATCAAATTAGACAATGGAAGTCCTAACTAATGATGTGCACCACGAAACATTTTCAACTGATTTCAAACAAATAATATCTACCTTGTAACTTGGGGTTCTAGTCCAAAACTTTATATTGGACAAACAGGGAAAACGTCTTTTCATAGAATAAAAGAGTGTAGGGTTATTTTTGGGAAAGAAAGTTTTTGGCTTTCTACTACTCCATCTTGATACAAAAAAAAAGAAGGATGAGGGAGTCTTCCAAAGAAAGGAAGGAAGTAACTCTATACTTGGATGTGTAGATCATGTAAAGAAGTAACTTTCAGACACAAACTGAAAGAAAGTCCTCCTGAAACAGCAACTTTCATATAAACATTGAATTATACGAAAGAAAAAATTATTTCGAAACAAATACTTCTATATGAACACTGAATTATACAGAAGATACTTTTCTCTACTCAGTTTGTATTTCAAACATTCGTTGTGGAATAAAAATCAGATATACCTACACGAGTTCTACATTAAATGAATTGGTATACACCGATGTTTCGCCTTAAGACACTTGCCCTAAGGCTCTTCAGTACCAAATTGGATAACATTATAGAAAATACACACACTTCATTCATGAATTACGATTTTTAATGTCACGGAATAAGCTTGATCTGCTTATGTCATCGATGACATCGTAATGACATTCATTCACCTATTTGATTTAATCCCAGCCATGAGGAATCTTATTTGAATTGAAGAGGTTATATTTTTAGGAGTGATTAATTTTTGGAAAAGAAAGCTTTTGGCTTTCTACTACTCCATCTTGATACAAAAAAAAAGAAGGATGAGGGAGTCTTCCAAAGAAAGGAAGGAAGTAACTCTATACATGGATGTGTAGATCATGCAAAGAAGTAACTTTCAGACACAAACTGAAAGAAAGTCCTCCTGAAACAGCTACTTTCATATAAACATTGAATTATACGAAAGAAAAAATTATTTCGAATTTTACTTCTTTGCATGATCTACACATCCATGTATAGAGTAACTTCCTTCCTTTGTTTGGAAGACTCCCTCATCCTTTTTTTTTTTGTATCAAGATGAAGTAGTTGAAAGCCAAAAACTTTCTTTCCCAAAAATTAATCACTAAAAAATATAACCCCTTCAATTCAGTATAGGGTTAGTTTCTTGAATATGAAGACCAGTTCCGCAATTTGCAAACCATCTTTTGAAAAAGGAACATGGGTTCAACCAAAAGACTATGATGTTTCATAGTTATAATATTTTGATTGTTTAACAAATTACTTTCATGCTATTTTTTGACTTGCTACAAACATTTTATTATGTAACGTGATGAAATAAAAATTATCTATGTATCTATCTATGTATATTTTTTTCCAATGTGGAAATTGGCGATAAGTTCATTAGGTATTATATTATAAATTACTAATTAGGGTGCATTAAGTTATTAGGAACACGTCTGAGGAAGCTATCGTACGGCGAAACTCGTATTGCGATTTTGTAAACTGTAATTTAATACTTAGTTGTGATATTTTCACTATAAAATCTCACAATAAAGTGTTTTTCAAATACATTATGGATTTTTCTCAAATATCGGCCAGTTCCATCACATATTTCAAGAAATAACAGTCCTATTGCATGCACGCTAGTATATGTGACCTCCAAAGTAATTGACCTAATGAGGTCGTCGAACAGCTGCAACATTCAATATTAAATCTCTGACAGTGTCTGAATTTCAATATAGCCAAAGTCCCCGACTACATACTTTCAATTTCATCGTTGAAAAATATTATTGACAGATTCAGAAAGTGTCACTTGTCATATTTTGAAACTATATATCACTTGATTTTAAAAAGTGACCAATTTTAAAAATGCCAGTCGATGGATTTCAAAACTACTGTTTGACAGATTTGCAAAGTGACAGACTCAAACATATTTAATTACAGATTGAAAAAGTGTTACGAGGGTGGTCCCAGAAGTAACCCACCTAA
Organism: Leptinotarsa decemlineata; assembly: GCF_025532065.1. Taxonomy (NCBI): domain Eukaryota; kingdom Metazoa; phylum Arthropoda; class Insecta; order Coleoptera; family Chrysomelidae; genus Leptinotarsa; species Leptinotarsa decemlineata. Next base: position 12,832,992 of record NW_027412668.1, on the reverse strand, counting down.
CAAAGGAAACTCAAAAATTTCTCCTTGCAGCTCTAGACATTTTTCTCAGCGACGTTTAATAAGTTTGATACCGTTTTTATAATAAGAACTGTCTTGCTCCTCAAAATAGCCAATAACTGCCGACATCACTTCTTCATGATAGGAAAATCTTTGACCACTGAGCAATTTTTTCAAGTTTTGGAAACAGAAAATTATCCGAAGGGGCTAAATCTGGCGAATAGGGTGCATGAGGTAGCAATTCAAACTTAAATCCAATAATTTTGGTCATTGCGATAATGGATTTGTGAACTGGTGCACTGTCTTGATAAAATAACACTTTTTTTAGCCAAACGCGGCCGTTTCTGCTTCATTTCTCCACTCAAACGTTGCAATAAGATAGTCAATGAAAATTATCCCACCGGCATCCCAAAAAACCGATGTCATGGCCTTGCCTGCAGATGAAACGGTCTCCGCCTTCTTTGGAGCCGGTTCTCCCTTTTGAATCTACTGTTTTGATTGTTCTTTTGTCTCGGATGTAAAGTGATGGACCCATGTTTCTTCCATGATTATGTAACGGCGCAAGAATTCTGCTTTGTTGTTTCTAAACTTTGCTAAACACTCAAATGAAACATCACGACACTGTGTTTGCTCGAGTGTGAGCAAACGCGGCACCCATCTTGCCCACAGCTTTCTTATGTCCAAATTTTTAGATAATGTACGATGTACCGCACTTTCTAAAATGCCTACTAAGTATGCTAGCTCGCGCACTTTCAGTCGACGATCATTCAGTACCGCTCTGTGGATTTTTTCGCCGTTTCTGGAGTCGTCACCTCATTTGGTCGACCACTGCGATACTCGTCTTGACAGCTCGTACGGCTTCGTTTAACATCTGCTACCCAATATTTCACTGTTGTAAACGAAGCAGACTCACACAGAGTGGAATACAGTTCAGCTTTCATAATAATAATAATATAATAATAGTCATTTATTTCTTTAAGACAGTTACAAACCATATGGAAAAAGTCACTTGTTTACATTTAAAATACAATAATACTAATACTAAAAAATTGATTTCACCGCAAATTGCCACGACAAATATTCATCCAGTTTATAAAAACACTGTTCTGTGAAAAAGAATTTTAAATTATATTTGAATGATTGTTTTGTCATGCAGTTTCTCACATTTGAAGGAAGAGCATTGTATATTCTAGGAGCCATATGACTGGGAGATTGGTGAGTCATTTTGAATTTTCCGAATGGAATTGAAAAATCATTCTTTTGTCTTGTAATTAAACTATGATTTTGTTTGTTCCTCACATAAATTTCATCATTATTGTCGAAAACTAGCATACTCAACTCTGATATGACGAGACATGGTAATGGTTAATATTTTCAGACTCTTGAATATATCTTTGCATGAATCAGTCTGTGAAAGCCCCGACATTGATCGTAAAATTCGTTTTTGTGCCACGAAGATATCTTTTGCTAAGGTAGATAAACCCCAAAATATCACACCGTATCGTAGTCTACGTTCAACCTGTGCATAGTAGAGCTGTAGTATAAATTGATCAATATTGAGTACATGCCGCAAATTTCGAAATTGAAAGGCAATCGAATTCAATTTTGAGATTAGGTATTGGAGGTGAGCCTTCCAATTGAGATTTTTATCTATTCGTAATCCTAAGAAAATTGTTTGATTCGAACAAGTTGAGATCGATGGACCGATTCGTTTGATTGGAATGACAACTCATTACATTCTTTTTGGATATGGTGAAATCTCAGTGCTTGCGTTTTCGAAGTATTTAAAAACAAGTAATTTTCTGAAAACCATTCATTCAAAGGAGTCAACACTTCATTGCATTTATCACGCAAGGGTCCATCTTTTCAAATATGATTAACGACGTATCATCAGCGTACATTGTGAAGGATGCAGGTACAGAAAGTTTATCCAAATCATCAATATAGAAAAGGAACAGAATTGGCCCCAATATGGACCCCCGAGGGACACCAATGTCTGTTACAGATTGCTGTGAGAAATGAGTGTTAATGGCTACATTTTGTGTACGTTTGAGGATAAACGATTTTATCCAATCTAGAGGACAGCCTCTAATACCATGCTTATACAGCTTTTCCAGTAGTATGTCGTGATTGATACAATCAAATGCCCTGCTGAGGTCACAAAAAATTCCAACAGGGCATTCTTCTGCCTCAATATATATTCTATTATTTTTTGATAATAAGAAATCACCGCAGTCTTCGTGAATTTTTTGTTCACATATTCATGTTGTTTTCTCAAAATTATATCATATTCATGACAAAATGACATTAATCTATCTAAAAAACAATACTCGAATACTTTGGAAAAAGTTGAAGGTACTGTGACTGGTCTTTAATTTTCAAGGCTCTGACGACAGCTCTTTTTATACACAGGTGTTATTTTACCAGCACGTTTCAGCAATTCTAGAAAACCGTCAGAAGACAATGAGACATTTACCATAAAAATAAGTGGTACAATAAGTTCAGATAGGCACTTTTTCAATAGAATTGTAGGTACCTCATCCGATCCCGAAGAAAATTAATTTTTTAATTTTGATTTAAGTAACTGAAATAGTTCTAGCTCCTGATATGGCATGAGAAAAAAATAATTTGGAAGTGACGTAACGTTACGCAGAAAATGGTTGGGCTAAGGCATTTCAAATAAAAGTATTGTACCACATAACGACGACCAATTTCCTCCATTTTCACAAATTCACCGAAAACGTTCGCTTTTGTTGGCTGCCAAACAAATACTAAACAACGCAGCGTCTTCAAACTTGAAACATATGCTTTATAGATTGTGCACTTTTTAATACAGTAATATTTTTCAAACACCTAGCGCCATCTCTACGTCAGGCCGGTTACTTCTGGAACCACTCTGGTATTTTACAGATTCAAAAATATCAAGTGAAATATTAGCAAATTTTTTATTTTTTCATTGAAAAATTGGACGATTGCTGTCACTAGACACTAATTTGTCCCTTGACAGATTTGAATAGTTCCACATAAACATTGTTCATTGAAAGAATTAAATAGTGTCATCGGCGAGGCCGTCAGAGGGCTGGAGGGCGAGAGGTCAAGACGACTGTTCAATATTTAACAACTATTTAAGTGGCTGAAAGAAGAATGTTTAATTTTGGTGTGTTTAGGAATTATGCTCATTTTGCGAGGTTTTGGCATATAAATTAGGTGTAAATAACATGCCTCCTAATTGATCAGGTCGTCTTTGATCCGTGAGCAGCTCCAATCATAAATTTACAAATTATAAACATATCCTTGCTTCACCAGTTGCAAGAAACATTTCACTCTAAATGATTATGAGTTGACAGGGCAAACTGTCTGAGAAAAAAATCAATAAAAAACGCAGTAAATGAAATATGAAAATTATGATGAGTTAAAAAAAGAAATATCATTGCAATATTTCCGCTCAATATCTTCAGCCCTACTATCGCTGGTCTAAAACCATCATTCTTTAAAAGATTTCCCAACTCCTTGTCAAATGATTCGAATAAATTCATTTTATCCATATGTAAATAACGAAAGAACCACGAAAACTGACCTCACGGCCCTCAATTCCCTCTAGCGCAAGAATTGGACTGATTTGAAAGTATCAACTGACACATTAAGGACACATTAACAACGTAAGTCCTTCCATAACTTTCACAATGGAAAAGGAAGTCCTCAACGAATTGCCATTCTTAGACGTATTGGTGAAGAGGACCGACACTAAATGGGAAACATCTATATACCGAGAACCCACTAACCCAGGACAGTATCTGAACCAGAAATCCAACCACCATCAATCGACTAAGAGAGGAATCATCAAGACTCTACTAGACCGTGCTTTCGGGCTCTGTAATACAAAGGAAGGTCTCGAAAGAGAACTAGGCATCATCAAAAATGACCTTCAACAGAATGGTTAGTCTAGAGAGATGGTAGAACAGGCTTTAGCTAGAAGACAGCAAGAGCTCCACAAGGAAGAGAAGCTGCTACAACCAGTACTTGTACTTCCCTACATCAGAGGATTATCGGAAAGGATAAGAAGGATTGGGTTCAAGTATACCTTCAGAACTGGGAATAGTATCCGTAGCAGCCTCACGAAAACCAGGGCACCAAACGCGGACTGCGATTCCAAGAATTGCATCATCCACCGAAAACCCTACGAGTACGGAGAATCATACATCGGTGAAACTGAAAGGCCATTGAAAGTTTGCATTGCTGTGCACAAGAAACACACATAGCGAGGAGAAACCAGCAAATCAGGAATAGCAGAGAATGTTTGGATCCATCAACATAATATCAAGTGGGCTCAAGCTGGAATCATCCACAAGGAGGAACACTGGTTTAGGAGAAAACCAAAGAAACCGCATATATGATGTGCAACAACGCATTTAGCCAAGCTAGCGTAGAGATACGGAACATATGCAAAATTCTAATCAAGCGGAACACGACCAACTCCCGGCAAACAGTCAGTTCCCGCTAAAACTGATGAAGCTTATGAATAGTCAGATCTCGGAGGAATAAGTCCAGTCATCACCAGAATACAATTGTGGATACTAACAATAGAAACGTCGTGAAGAAACTTGGCTTGGAACCTTTTAATTTTCATTTCTTGTTAATATTGTTTTTTATTTTCATCTCGTGTAAACATTTAAATTTTTTATTTTTTGGTTGTATATACAATTGTAATTTAAGTTTTTTTGCTTAATATACCAATATAATTGTTATTTTTCAGCTAATCTTTTTAATCATCTACAGATTCTTTCAGGGATTTCAAATCAATTTATATCATATTATCATATTAGACAATCGAAGTCTGAACTACTAAAAAGACATATTTTTTATTTAAACATTGCAAAATTGAAAGCAGTCTGCCAAATGCTATGACACATTTTTTCACTTATTCTCTCAAATTTCGAACGAAGATACAAAACAGAGGAATGGTGTGAGCTAGGATATAACATCAAGATGAACAGTGACGTAGAATGACGGAAAATAAAACCGTGTTTTATGGGGCCGCCGCCACTGATGTTCGATAGATTTCCGCAGTTGCGGTGCTACCTAAAACTCTTTTATTTTCTGGTTATTCCAATCCGCCCGACCTACTAAGGGTATTTCGGATAATCGAGCAGAAGCAGATGTTCAATTGATTGGTGGGTGAGCATGATGTGGCATGTCGTTTCGAGGTGATACGGCATTATTCCACACTAAATCACATGCCCAGCCTTATGGGAGTCACGGACGACTTGTTGAAGTGGCTTTAATACGCCGGTTGCATGACAAAGACGTTATTTATGGGACCGAAGGATAGATTAAAAGGAAGTGTATAATTTCATATCCCAATAAGATTAAATGTTTGTGACGACCGGCCATTTCCAGAGATGCTGAATGACGTGGACGCTATTAATAATGAACTAAATAGATTCTAATAAAAAACCGGACTTCAAGTTCCGTTCAAAACTATTTCTGGCAAGGAATTATTGGAGAAGTTCCTTCCATACAAAAGGGTGTTATTGGGCTGTTTCAAAAGTTTCGCCCGTTTTGATGTCATGTGTTTCTGTAGCTCCATATCTCAATAAATATATATTCTACTGATCGATAGAGAATTTTGTACTATTCAACTGATTTATTCATTTATTTTTTCATTAAGCCCTGGATGGAAATATATAATTTGTATTTGCTACAAATACACATTTTGAATACGTTTGAAAATATAAGTATAGTTCAAGTGAACGATATAATGCAACCTACCTTCCAACAGCTCCCTTTTAATAATATAGTTAGGGAGCTAACTGATTTCGTTATTCAATAATCATTTCTGATCATATAAGAATCACAATAACTATATAATATGTCACAAAAAGGATTTGAAGCTTTATAACTTCTATTTATTATATACGAGTTCTTTCGATAGCTGGCTGTGCTAGCATCTTTTGGCTCTATTCAAACAGTTTGAATAGAGCCATGTTCTTATGATAGTCAACATTGCAGTCCTCAAATTTTTTTCCACATAACTTCAAAGAATCCGGAACACATCCTTTACTTCCTCCGCAATGCACAATGATTAGTCGCGATTCTTTGTTTGCAGGCATGTTAGGAGTACACATTCTCGAACCATCAGTCCACCCTTTCGTAACTATGTCGTGAGTGTCATACCAAGTTTCGTCCAAATAGAAAATTTGACGTTGTTCTTGTCTATATTTAGTTATTTGTTCTAAGTAGGTATTTGTTACGCAATTCCACTATTCTTCTGCCTTCCATAACTGCTTGATGTTTGTTTATTATTTTAAATCTAAATCCTAGTTTCTTTATCCAATTCTGAAGAGTTTTGTCGCAGTAGCTCACGTTATGGCCGGAAGAATTCGATTTCTTCCTTATGGATTCTTGATGTAGGAATCTCATTGCTTTTGTAACAGTCGTATGTTGTTTTTTTCAGATGAACATCTAAAGGTTTTGATAATCCTGTATCATATTGCGTCTTGCGTTCATAAGGTTTGTTTTTGACTATTTTACGTACAGTTGCGAAAGGAATTCCGGTCAAATCTGATGTTGCTTGTAATAGTTTGTTTCCCTCGAAACTAAAATTGAGATGTAGATTCTTATTTACATTGAAACACACTTTCTGTGTTTCAATATTCAAATGCATCCGAATCTTATTCACTGGTATCTCTTTTTCGCATTGTTCACCATTGCTATTGGAATCACACACTGGAAAAAGTCTGCGTTGTTATCACACTCGTTAGTACTATGAGTACTTGTTCAAGGACGCTACATTTTAAACAGATAACAAAAATTTTAAGTAATTATAACTGCACCAATATCGAATATCAACACTCAAATCGCGATAAGTTCCTGAACTGAACACGACGACGATAACTATCCCCGCATTCCCGATTTCTATTCGTCACCGTAACATGACTTCAAATTTAATTTTATGACTCTTCAGCCAATCATAAAACTCGGTTAGTAAAAGTTATCCAATACGAACCGCCAAGTCTACAGTCCACGTGGATTAGAGCGCTGCCGGTTCATTTCCATGTATTGGTTTTTTTGGCCTTTGAGAGTGCCGCTAACTTTACTTCGACTATACAAAATGTTTCATTTTTCAAATTATTCAGTCTCTTACCTTTTAAAATTAGCCACAAACTAAGGAATGCTGGAATGGTTATTTGTCATTCCATTGCAAACTTCATCCTATTGGTAACATCTTCCTTGTTTTCTTCTAAAACTCTCGTTTCTCTAAACATTGTTTTCATATCTTTCAACAAAAAGAATGCAATATGAAATAAATCAGGACTTGAAATATTTCTGGCGAAGTGGTAATGTTAGCCACAACAAAACTTATTTTTATGATGATTCCACAAGCGAAACGTCATCAGCCTGATGGGCCAAAAGCGGTAAATTCCATGAAAAATTTTAGACGTGACAACGTTGCCGATTATCGGGGCAATTCACGGCGCATCCAGAAACTACCCCTACGATTCGATCATGCGCACGGAAAAAGTGGGGATAGTGACACTACTGGGTGTTTATCATTCTAGTGTAGCAAGACAGCGATAGCAAGTGGGGTGAATCAGTGAAATAATAATGAAGTGCTTTCGAAGCATACGTGTTTTCAAGTATGACACTTATCAAAGAACCCAAAAATAATAAAAAATATATTCGCAACGAAATTGGCCAAAATATTCCAAAGCGGGCTCACAGGCTATAACAACATTGACAAATTACAACAAGGACCGTGCGGAATTCTGCATGAAACACGGCTTTTGTTTGCTAGTTTCGAAAACAAAAGAATCGCTTTGTTAGTTGAAACGCAGGAACAAGGGAAGGTTGAAACTTTATCGACTAATTATTATATTTAGCAGTTATCCGAACTTCCTGTAGGCCACACATCCATCCCATGGCCTGCATAGATATATATAACGTTACGGCGATTATCGCATTACTTTTCTCGATTCGACGTTTTAATTTACAGTGTGTGTTTGTTATCAGATTCTGTATGTTATTGTTAACAGAAGAGTAATTGATATAATTACAGAGAAGTACAACTATTTTCACTTCAGGCGGAATCGTAATTGGATTATTGATACTTTGTAGTTAATTATAAGAGTTTCAAGATATATCTGTTCATCTGTTTACTTGAAGAACAAGGCAAAAACATCAGAAACATCGGTAGCGTGACCAAATTTAACATTCCTGATATGGTATAGCAGAAATACAACTATGTTTTACTCAATAATGTTTTAATCGCTCGTCGCATCTGGCCGATGAATTGGCTGTTGCAATCTTGACAACTGATTTCGTAAATCCCCGACCTTTCTGTGTTTTCTAGTCTATCTTTTGGATTACCAAGAAGCTGTTGCAATTTATAAGAAGTTTTATATGCAACTTTCATATTTACTTTATCGAATATCTGTTGAATTCCTCTCGTGTATTGGAGTGTGAAGTTTTATTTAATATGCTTTATTTTCGAATCTAGAGTGTAAAATCATTTGTATAAAAAAACTTGTATTTTTCGTCATTCTTCAGCAATCGTGGATATTTTAAACATGTGTACTAATTGCAACAAAATAATACTTATGTTTTATGACACTTCAAAGTTTCTAGAATAAGTTTATGAAGCAAAATCATTTACAAGTATTTACATTTCATAGAATTTTTCTTTTGAAATTTACGAAAAATTGTAGTTTCAAGTGATATTTTATCAATTGTTACATATTGTGGACCTTCTGTTATATCTATGACAAGAAAAAAAACTACACGAGCTTGTTAGAGCAAGTCCACAGGGACTGCTTGACTGCTCCAGGATTTGGAAGAAAAATTGGTTGAAATAACCAAGTGCCCCCTGGAAAAAAATGATGAACTTCAAAAAGTCGTTAAGACTTTTCAAGTGGTATAAAAACGTACATGGCTTGCTTGTAAAAGTACAAAAAGTCGCTTTTTAGAAAAAGTCCACGAATGGCTTAATGGTGAGATTTTACTACCTACTGGCCCAGTACCTGGAAGTTCCAAAGGTTGCCCGAGCAAATAATTCGCGGAATCAAGTGAACGGACAAAACGTAGTAAAACAAAGGAACTCAGAGACAATGTGGCTGTTGATGAACTGACTTATGCAGCACAGCTGAGTCATCGATCTAGTGGAAACAATGACATTACAAAAGTGACCAAAAGTCCAACCAGTGCGGTGAAGTTTCGTAAAGCAGCTGCTATTGGGAGTAAGACTGTGGCTACAAAAAAACACACGCCCGAGAATGCTTTAATTATTGAAACCGATTTGACCATGAATCAATATGAGGTGATTCATATATACAAAAAACATTAGCGAGACTATTGCAAAGGTAAAATTACAAGACTTGTTAGACCATACAGCATTGAGGACTCTGTAAATATTTAGACCCTATTCCTCATATATATTTTTGAGTTCCTTGGTACCTCTTCGACTGATGAATGGTAATCAAATAATATGGCAGAACACGCAATCTTCATCGCCAAGATTTTCAGGCCCATACGTATCAGATATATAAAAGAAGATAAAGATAACACGAATGGAGAAATTGAGTATATTGAGAACCAAGCACAAAAACTCTAGCTGACAATCGCCTTTGTCTCATTTTTCAATACAAAAAATATTTTATTTTATCTTCAATATAAATTTGTCTTTATTTTTATTAAGAATATCACAATAGGTCAATTTCTATCCATAACATTATGAAAAAGTGAAAATTTATTTTTGGCCACGTTTTAGGTGGCCATATTCATATTCTTGTCCATATTCTTCTTCATGATCAACGGGAGCTGTGGGATTTTTCATATTCAGTTTCTTAGAGTCTCTCATGTGTTCTGTGTGTTCTGAAACACGTGCTTCAAGACACCGCCCGGTTTGACCAACATAGCATTTGTGACAGCTTCCGCAATTTAATTTGTACACAATGATGGATTGAATTTCTTGTGATGTTCTTGTTTTTTGTTTCGAGAAAAATGCTTTCCAACTGTATTTTCATTTGAAGAAGCCACTTTTATTTCTTCGGTACTGAGTAGCATTCCAAGTTTAACAGATAAATGTTCTACAAATGGAATTTTGTGATATTTGGGTTTCACCCCTGTATGTTGGGAGGAGAAACTTCTTTCGATAATTATTTTTCTAAAAAGGGCTGTAGGAAAAATATTTTTCACTAGGTAATTGTCAATTAATTGGCGATTTTTGTTATGGAATTCAGAACTGGAAATGGCAATTGCTCTTGATTTCAAATTCCTTATAATGTCGATTTTACTATGAAAATTATGTTTCAAAAAATAATTTGAAATATCTCAGAATGTTCTTATATTCTGAACGTTTTTATCAGGTTATTGTTATTTACATGTCTCTTTTCAGTGCAGTGTATTTACTTTTTATGATTTCATCAATATTTTATTTATATTTTTCACCAGACTGTGCCAATGAGAATTTATTCTTCGGACAATAAAGTATATTTTGAATTGAATTGGAAAAAAAACAATAGGGATACCTTGTTTTTTCCTCATAATGATTTGAAACTACAATATGTTCTATTAACGAATTGGCCTATAAGCGTAGTTCTCCCGATTTGAACTTACCCAAGGACAATTTAAAAGCCTCCAGGGAGAAAGAGAGGTTATAACTGGCTTTTTATTTTCTAGATAGAAGTCATAGGTTAATAAACCCGTAAAACCTCATTTCTGTATTTTACAACTCGGTCTTTTTGCGAAACAGCAATAAAAATATATTTATCATTTGAATGAGTAATGACAACCTACAAAGTTTAGTGACAATCAATATTCATCGTTTCCAGTAACGGTAATGGCGATAAATATGAGTAATTATGGGTGTTGCTAGACAATTTGAATATCACGTTGTATTGGAATATTTCAGTTCATTATTTATCTTTCATGTTTACATCGGTGTATTATGCATTTGCTGCGGGTACATTTAGAAATTCAAATTTATTTTTTACGACTTGACATCGACTTGGGACTTAGCAGTCTTAAAAAAAAGTTTTTTGAAGATATAATCTTTAGAAAAATTCCTCACAGTGAACCTTAGTTTTTGTCTGCCGTAAAAAAATAAAATATCGATATGGCGGAGGTGATACAGGATGTTTTATTTTTGTGATTTTTATGAAAACCTGTTACAAAAAATAATGTAAAAAGTTTCAGGGTAACAGGATTGTCTCATCTTTCATTCGTAGTACATATGCTTATAAAATTATCACGGTTTCCATAGTTACCTAAAAAATTAGGATTCTTTGGAGATTTCTAAATGAGATCCAGAAACCACGGTGGCTAATAAATTCTTCCACTCTACTTCTTCTTCCATCTTCTCTGAAAGGTATTTCCGAAAAATTGCTGTATTTTAGCAAAAATCGTTATCTTCCAATTGGCTGAGATAGACCAATTGATGTTCCATTTATCATATCATCCCATGGCTTGATACCAAAATGGTGCTGTAATCGATCGTTTCTTACTATTGTTGGAAATCACCCCCTGAAAAAAAAATAACGCCGGCCGCCGCTGGTCTTCGTCAATTGATTGTGACTTGACCAAGGTCGCGCTCAACTCGAGTTTCTCTTTGCCATCGTTCTACATGTCGCGTCGTTTCGAGAGACTTCCCTATAGTCTTCCAGAGACTTCAATTACGATATATAAACACTACTAACAGGCAGATCGCGAAAGTCTTGATGAAAGTGCGGTACAAAGTGATCTAATAAGGGGATACATTTGAATATAAGACGGAAGTTTCAGTTGAAGTGTTTGTGTTGTATTGTCCGTGTTGGGGTGAAATAAAGTTGAGTTAAATTGTACAGTGTAGTCAATTACTGACAAAACCATCGGAAAAACGTAACACTATTTACGGGGTTTCTACTGCCAATAGTGTATGTCGAATATTTCTGTGCAGTAAGTTTAATTCATACGCCGACAAATTGTATTGAAAAATTCTGATCTACAAAATATTAGTCGCTGTTTATAGTATCTCAAGCAAGAGAGAATGGTAAGGTTGCTGCTTTTCTGGCGTTTCAGCAAGCGCCAAACTTGATGGCTAGCGATTGCGCAGGTATAAACTCTCCTAACTGAATTACTATTGGATTACCATAAGGCCCTTGCCGGCCAGTGCTGTACCTTTAATTAGGGGTCATTAAGGTAGTAAATAGAACATGAGTCTAATACAATAAGCGGGCCAACGCAGAACACATACCTCACATCCTAGTTTCTAGTCGTTCAACGGTCTGTTCTCAATCATAATAAAAACAACTCAGGGATGACGCAAAAATGTCGACGCACGTAAAATATGACCTATATATAGCCCTACACGTTTTATTTTCTTTCTGATCGATCACCTGAATAATTTAAATATCTACTCACCGATTTCCGATATCCTTGCAAGTTCTTTGATTTGTCCTCCGGCATTCACGGTGGTAAGAAGGCCGGCGGGTGGAAGTGACGGAGAGGCGATGAGTTCATGTTGCACCCTTTGCCTGGCGATAGCGATTCCGACTGGGATATTGTTACCTAAAAGAAAACGACGTTGCCAGGTAAAAAATGAATGGTCGAAAGCATCCCTGAAAAATAATACCTAAATAAGACAAGTCAATTCATTTCTTTGCTTCATTGTTCAATCATATCAATTATTACATCCTATATAGGAGTATGATTATCCAAATTAAGTGCGTGTCATTGACGACTCTATTATTGGAAATACGAAATAGACATATCGGACTTCGCTATGACCTTGGAAGAAAGTGAGGAAAGTTCTCAATGTTTGTATCCTTAATTACAATGAAGCCATTTTAAAATCTTTACTTTAACTGGTCTAAATCTCAAAATTCTGGAAAAGTTTCTAAGCAAAATAATTGACCTCAGAATGAATTAACCAGAGTAATGAGTACCTTAAAAACAATGCTACACTAAAATTAACAAAGCATGAGATCGTAAAAATGACATACAATATGGAGAACACATTGACAGCTAGAAAAAACTTTCACAAGGTATTCTTCACCAATCAAGTTATCTTATTCGTTATGTAGAAGAAATTCACTCCTCCAAATACTATATCGAAGCTCTGAGTTCACCAGAGGATCATTGAATACGAAGCCAACACAAATGACGACTATTCAAAATATTATTTTTGTCAATGTCAAAATGCCCTCAACTTCACTTGAATGAAACAAAGTCAGACCGTACCGAAATTTTCGGACAGCAGTAATTTTGTTTTGCAATACCAGTTCGCCAATTTACCATATTTTTCGCTATACTATAATTCCAAAATAGTAGGCACTAAATTATTAGAAATGACTGACGTTTTTGCCTTAATCAGTCTCTTGCAGAAATTATAATAATAATGGCTTTTATTGATGGTTCTATACAATTACAACCAATCAAACGGCAGGATTCAATATCTGCGTATGATAAATCATCAAGAACAGTGCAACATATACAGCGAACTTGAAATACAAAATATACATATTCTTTTGAGCTTGGAGAATGGTTGATTGATTTCGACATAATTCGATTAGTTGGATCTATTTATTATAAGAAGATATTTCTTTATCTTTCGTTTGAAGCTTCATAATGGCAGAGGTTTATATTCAATGGGTATCCGATTATATAAGTAGGCAATATGGTAAGTGAAAGATCCGCGAAATAGAGAAGTTTAATGTTGTCATATTATTAAATGTGTCTTGAATCTCAAGTTAAGATGGTGTACGTCAGTTCTAAAGGATATTTTTTCGAAAAGATAAGAGGGTTTCTTGTTTTGAGGAGTTTTTGAAAAAAATGTTGATAAATGTTCCTCTGGATTCCATATTCAACCAGCCCACATCCCCGAACAGATGGGAAATGTGTTCTCGTTTCCTAGTACCCGTAATGAGCCTAATGCATGCATTTTGGAGCTTTTGGATTCTAAACCTGTCACTCTTCAAAATTCCCGGACCATACACCACGTCTGCGTAGTTCGCATGTTAAAGAACTAAAGCATCGCAGAGTATAATTTTACTTTTTTTATTCAGAAATGCTCTATTAGAATATATAATTTTCAAATTTGCATAACTTCGTTTCAGAATTTACGAAATGTGTGTTTTTAAACGAAGACTGTTGTCAAGTTTTTTGTAACTCCTTTCAAGGGAAGTTCTGTTCCATCTATTACAATACAGATAGGCAATATTTTGTTGACAAGGATAATAACATATCGAGATCGGTATTAATTTGCCATAGGGCCTCGTTAATTGAATTCTCGTCGAATTCCATGTACAGCTGAGTATCATCAGCATAACAATGCATGGTTGCAAATTGCAGTGATCTATGCAAATGAGATGCATATAAAACGAACAAGAGAGGGCCCAATATTGAAATTTGAGGAACACCGTTTTTAATTTGTATTAAATCAGATTTTTTGTTATTATAAACAACTCTTTGAAAACGATTGCAAAGGTAATTTATCAGTAGTGCTACAGCATGTATTGAAAACCCTAGGTTGCCCAAAATAGCAAAAAGAAGATCATGGTGAATGCGATCGAACGACTTGGAACAGTCCAATGATATCAGAAGACAGTTTGTTATTATCAATAGATTTGTGCACATCATCCACAACTTTCAGGAGGGCGGTTCTACAACTATGGTCAGGTGTGAACCCTGATTGACACTCAGGTAATATATCGAAGTCATTCAGATAATCACGCAATAATATATCACAGAATTTAGTGCCTACTATTCTGGAATTGTACCAGAATTTGCGGAATGATGATCTTGAACTTATATTTAAAAAAAGTGCCTCTTATAACTTGAAATTAAATTCGTCCACGTCAAAAATATTCCAAATAATATTCCAAATAAATTGTTATCTTCGTTTTCATTGCAACAAGTTCTTTTTATAATCTATATTAATGACTCTCCACATATATTTGTCTCAAATGTATGTTGGGTGAAACAAAAACTTTGCATTGGTTCCAACAGAAAACACTAGAATAATACCTTTATGTTTCTCGGAGAATATGCAAGGTAAAAAGCTATCAACACAAAATAAATCGTAACATTTTTATTAGCAGGATTGATTTCAGGCGTGACACTGGCACATTTGATTTCACCAAGAACGGTACATAACAGAAATACGCGACGGACTGTGGCTGCTCATCGTTTCGAGGTTAAACTCAGTACACCTCGAACTTCACTCCTTAGGAACTCTTTCATTTGGGAAACCGCGTGCATGTGAAATAACCTTCCTGAGAACGTTTTTCCAAATGAATATAAGCGCCTTAAGGATTTTCCTGTAGTTTCTGTGTTCTGTCCTTAAAAATATCGACATATAGTTAGTCAAAACGTTGTTCAATGTGGTATCATGAATGCCTCAGTTTTAACGTTCGGATTTCAACTAATATGTAGGTATGCTTTATTTTCGACGTTCAAGTATCAACTGCTCAAAAATTTTCAACACGGTTCTATCTTGGAAAATTTATAAATTCTCTATTTACATATATTGGTTGCATCTAGACATAAAAAAACTAACATGATTATGTTCATCAAGATTGTCCGTTAATGGCTACCGTACCATCCCAGGTATGATATGTATTAACCAATTTTTCAATTAATGAAGTTATTACATCTATACATTTTCTTGATCATGACAGTTGATTTTTCGATTTCCACATAACGCATAGTGAAATATTCGCCATCTCCCCAACAGACTAATCTAATCTAGTGAAATATTCCTTTATAATTATCCATATTGAAAGTATATTAATGAAATTTCAACAAAAAATACCTCTGAATATTCATGACCCTAAATAAATGATTTTTCGATTCTTGCCAAATTTGTATTTTGCTTTGTAACCGGCTTAATTATTTCACCTTGCAGAAAGCTTATCGGAATAAATTTCTCTGCTGAGTTTACTTGACAGTTATTTTAATTAATTGCCGGAATAGATGACACTGATATTTTATTTTCTACCGCTTGTTTAAGGACAAGAAAATTTACATCACGAAATAGAAATCATCTGACGTCGTTCAAATTTTACACGAGAAGTTTTTAGGTGACACCGCTATTTCTATATCGAAAACGGTAGTTCCTGAAATATCTTTCCGAATCAGATCATCATTCATCACCCTAATACTACACAGTTGTTTATGACAATCATTTTGATTTGCGAAAAATCTATTCGAAAAAAAGTAAACCATTTTATACTTTTGAAAAGGTCATTTCGACGAAATTTGTAGGCAAGAACATTTTTTATCGATTTTTCTAAATTACCTTAATTGTTACATACTAAATTGAAAGAGTATATTTTTAGGAGAGAATACTTTTTGGAAAAGAAAGTTTTTCTCCATCTCCATCTTGAAACAAAAAATGTGGGATCTTCCAGGAAGACAGGAAGAAAGCAATCAATTTCAAAAATTAACTCTATACAAAGATCAATTGTCTTACGGCGCAACATCAGATGTCTATCAGTGAGGATGACAGTGGAAGTGAAATTTAACTTCTTTCACTAATTGTATTTTGTAGGAATGATGTGAATGATATCTGATTCAATTCCATTACGAATGTCTGAAATGCAAACGGAATAGAGAAAAGTGTTTATCGTATAATTCAGCGTTCATATAAAAGTATTTATTTTGACCACTCTGGCCATTGAAGAAGTCCACAAGAAGCCACGAGTCTGGTTGAGATACGTAGACGACACCTTCATAATATGGAACCATGGGAATGCAGAACTAGACACTTTCCTGAAGCACATCAACAACGTAAGTCCTTCTTCCATCACTTTTCCAATGGAGAAGAAAGTCCACAACGAATTGCCTTTCTCAGACGTATTGGTGAAGAGGACCGACACTAAATGAGAAACATCTGTATATCGAAAACCTACTCACACAGGACAGTATCTGAACCAGAAATCCAACTACCATCAATCGACTAAGAGAGGAGAATCATCAAGACTCTACTAGACCGTGATTTCGGGCTCTGCATTACAAAAAAAGCTCTCGAAAAAGAAATAAGCATCATCAAAAATGACCTTCAACGGAATGGTTTCTCCAGAGTGATGGTAGAACAGGCTTTAGCTAGAAGACAGCAAGAGCTCCACAAGGAAGAGAAGCCGCCACAACCACTACTTGTACTTCCCTACATCAGAGGATTATCAGAAAAGATAAGAAGTTTTGGGTCCAAGTATAAAATCAGGACCTGCTTCAAATCTGGGAACACTATCCGTAGCAGCCTCACAAAAACCAGGCCACCAACCGCGGACTGCGATTCCAAGAATTGCATTTACCGGATACCCTGCGAGTGCGGAGAATCATACATCGGTGAAACTTAGAGGCCATTGAAAGTTCGCATTGCTGACCACATGAAACACACATAGCGAGGAGAAACCAGGAAATCCGGAATAGCAGAGCATGTTTGGACTCATCAACATAACATCAAGTGGGCTTAAGCTGAAATCATCCACAAAGAGGAACACTGGTTTAGGAGCAAATTCAAAGAAGCCGCGTATATGTTGTCCAGAAACGCATTTAATCAAGCTAGCGTAGAGATACGTAGCATATGGAAACCTCTAATCAAGCGAAAAACGACCAACTCCTGCCAAACGATCTCCCGCTAAAACCAATGAAGCGGGAGAGGGAAGAGGGGATAGGTGAAAGCACTCGAATGACCTATAAATAATCAGATCTCGGATGAATAAGTCCAGTTATCACCCGAAGACCATTGTGGATACTAATAATCGAAACGTCGTGACGTTAATTGTTTTGGAATCTTTTAATTTTTATTTTTCATTTTTGTTAATGATATTTTTTAATTTTCAGCTTGTATTATTATTTCATTTTTTCATTTTTTTGGTTGTTGCTTGTATGCTATTTTTTTGTAATTTCAGTTTTTGTTTAATAAAATTGTTATTTTTTGTTCAATATTTTTAGTTTTTACAGATTCTTTCAGGGATTTCAAATCAATTTATATTATATTAGACAATGAAAGTCCGAACTGATGAAATAGTTAATTTTGAAATTAATTGCTTTCTTTTTTTTTGGAAGATTGCCACTTTTTTGTATCACGATAGAGAAGTAGAAAGCCAAAAAGTTACATACTAGTCGTAATAATAGCACCTATCACGAATTGTTCGATTTCTATGGTAGATAATTCTACTAACATTTGTTTTTCTATCAGCTTCATTTCAAATAAGCAAGAAAATATATGAAATAAACTTTCAAATCCTTTTATTAGTTAGTAACCTACACTTAGTAACCTACACTTTTCTTTAGTTTATTTTGAACTTGATTGCTTTCTTCCTTCCATCGGAATTTCCCCACATTTTTGTTATAAAAATGGAGGGCCCTTTTCAGTTGTCGCATCGCATCACATTGATGTCTGCCGCAGTAGTAGACGAAACGTCAGGTATAAAAACCTGCAGACCATGGCTAAGTAACCCGAAAACATCGGACAAATTGTTGAACACTGGCCGTGAAAGACTACTCACCATGATCAACTATATCATTGTTGAATACAGCTGATTAACGGAAATACAGATTTTAAACAGATTTTTTTAATACTCATGTGATTGGCTAAACGATAAGGCTTTTTCTGTGTTCCATTAATTGATCTGTTAATACTAATCTACCCTTTCGTTTCTCTTAACGACCTTTTAATTGATACATATTATGAGCCGGTACATAAACATCAGTCTAAAACTCAATTCGTTTGTTTCATTTCGTTTTGTGTTGGTGTTGTCTCGGAAATTTGGTTGTTGCAATGTTTTTTATTCTTTGTTAAATATGTATCTAATGTTTGATGGTTTTTAAAATAGTAATATTATCAACAGGAAAAAACTACTTTTCGAGCACTGAAGAAGAATTTAATTAAATTCGAAACGTCGACAAGAAAACAATTGTTTTCTCAAAAAAAAATTGATCCTGTTACCCAACCAACCTTTTTTCAGAAAAATTATTGGATCACTAAACTAAAAACTAAAATAATACCGTTTTTATTGTATGATTTTCACTATAAAGGGATTTACAAAAACCGCGACACGTGATTCACTATAAAATAGCTTTCTCAAGCGTAAAATAATAAGTTACTTCTAAATTACAACTATTTTATACTGTAATATATTACCTACTTTCTAATGAATGAATGTACCTTATTAGGTCAGGTATAAATTCAGTAACTATATGAATAAATTAAATTTTCAAAAGTACCGTAATTATACTTAACTTTTCTTACCTGTAAATAAACAGATTCAATAATTATTCAGTTCAGTTTGATCATTCATAAGATATTACAAGTTTTTGTATTTCATTTTTTCTATACTCTCCAACAGGTTGAGTTTAAAACCTTTCTTCTGGAAATGGAGGGGCTTGAATTTAATATTGAACTCATATACCTCTCTGGGATTAAATGAGTGGCATATGTGGAGTTTATTTTTACATTTTGGAAACTATTTCTGTGTTCCTTTATGCGGGCTTTGAACGTTCTTCCAGTTTGACTTATATAAAACATCGGACATGACCCACATGATAATTAATACCCTCCCTGAAATTGAACTTTTATCTTTGTTATTCTTGATGTACATGTCTAAGTTGTTAGTATTGAAAGCAATATTTATACCTTTGTTGTGCAGAAAATTTGAAATATTCCCAGAGGGTTGGCCTAAGTAGGTTAAAGTTCAATAACTTTCATCCTCATCTCTTCGAATTGGAAAAACTTCCTTCAAAGCTTGGCTGTATAACTTTTTTGATAATAGAGAATGTATTAGACTGCTATCGTTATAATTTTTGACGGCTTTTTGTTTTGTTATGTTCAGTTCTTTATTGAAATTCGCATCTGACAAGGGAACATTCATCAGTGTGGATTATACTGTTGAATGCAGCTACTTTGTGCTGATATGGGTGGGTGGATGAATTATGAATGATAATATCTCGATGTGCCGGTTTACGATAAATTGAAAAATCATGTTTATTAACTTCCGTTATTGTCAAGTCCAAAAAATTTATAGAGTCGTCCTTTTCCATCTCCATGGTGAATGCGATAGAAGGGTGGAGAGAATTGATGAAATTCAAGAACTTAGTCCGTTGTCTGATTGTTCCTGTGAAACATATCAGGATATCATCTACATCATCTATAGCAACACACGAAACTTCTTACCAGTCTAGGTTAAACATATTTCTAACTACACTACGGAGTTCAAACAGTCTAAATTGAGACCAACCTTCAATCGATGTCATTAATGCAGATAGTGGAGCGAATTGAGCTCGATTTCGGTCAGTTGTGAAATATGGTTTACTGACAGCAATATCAAGCGGGATTTTCATCATTTTCGATAGTGTTTTGTAACAGCGAAGGGTCAGAATTATCCTGTCACCATCATGATGGCATTATGAGGGAATAATGCACGAAGTGTTTCACGAAATATAAATAAAACTTTGAAGTACAAAAATAATGCAAAAGCTTCATTTGACAATGCAGTCCGCCTCTTTGATATATTTACTAAGATACAGAAGCGAAATGGAAGTGTACGTTATCGGATTTATTTTGTCGAACGACTCGCTGCTATAAAGGGTCTTCCAGCAGGGATTTCCGAACATGAGCCTGCAAAAATAATCTTCAGCGAAGAGGCCCATTTCTGGATGAATGGGTACGTGAACAAATGAAATTGTAAAATTTGGGATGATATCAATCTACGCAAGATCCAAGAGCGTCAAATTCATCCCGAATAAGTCACTGTTTGGTATATATTTTGGACTGGTAGCGTCATCAGAACGACCTTGGCCAGGCCCTCATTGTCAACGGCACTATAGGTTCATGACCACCAACTTCTTCTGTCCTGAATTGGATTATCTGGACACCAACGACATGTGGTTTCAACAGGACAGCTCTACGTACCACACAGCTCATGCCACATTGGATAATCTGCACTAGCGATTTTTTTTCACCGTAGTGTGCGCTGGTCAGGCCCTATTCCTCGAAGCCACGATACATTCGGGAGGGCGCGCCAGCATTATCAACCAATGACCACTCCCCACACCGTGGGGTAAGTGATCATTGGGTCCGAGAATCATGTGCCCTGAGCAAGCGCAGTGATCCAAGAATGACAGCCTTCTGCATCCGTGCGGCTATGATTTCTGCCTTATTGAGGCAAGCCAGTACCATTTTGTCATGTAGACACTCCAAACTCAAAATTCCACGGCCTCCCTGTTGTCGGGGGAAGTACAACCGTGGAATGGACGATTTGGGATGCAAACTCCTATAGATATTCAACTTTGTTCTTCCCCGACAGTTCCGATGATCAGATCTGTCGAAGTTTGTGCTGATAATTGCCGCGGAGAGAGTTCTTCACTGCTGTTACCTCTTATGAGTGGCGTTGTTCCACCCCGAGGTAAGTATACGTCTCTCCGACATCCAAATGGTGTTGGATGCTTTCATCTACGAGCTGCACATCCCCTCCGTAGTCCCCGCATCGTCCTCTTTTGAGATGGACCATTGCACATTTGTCTATCCCGAATTTCATACCGATAGCATGCGTGTACTCTTCCACCACCCTCAAGGACTGATGGAGATCCTTCTCTCTAGAGGCATGAAGTTTAAGATCATCCATACAAAACAAATGGGTGACTTCGTGCCTCCGGTTTCGGGGGTGCCACAGTTATACCCTAGAGTATTTCTGAGCGTAACGGATAATGGCAATAGTGAGATGCAAAAGAGAAGGGGACTGAGGGCGATTATTATTATTATTAAACTCGAAGAAAAAACCCTCTCGAAACAACTACCAATTGAGAGCCGAAAAACTTTTTTTAATAAACTAATCTCTCCTGAAAATATACCCAATTCAATTTGAACAGTGATGTGTATCCTACAAGGGGTGTATCATATTTTATGGAGAAAAAGTCATTCGAAATTTTACTAATTTCATTAATAACTCAAAAGTCTTTGCGCCGATTTCAATAAAACCCAGGTGTATTTGTTAGCAGTAACAACGGGCTTCTTTTCATTAAATTATGGATAATAATTCCAGTGGCGTCACAGAGGGTTACCTGATTGATATTTATGTTAAAAATCATTGTACGCCAATGTTTTTATTTGATATTTTTATCAGATTGAACAATTAGAAAAAAACGTGTTTGAGGAGAAGTTTTTATACAAATACACTGAATTGAAAAAATAACTTTTTTAATTGTTTGATTCAGGTTAATCTGTAACATATTCCAAATCATCTTGAGCGAAATTACCTTATTCACAGTATAATCTAGATCAGGGGTCTCCAAACTGTGAAGCCTTCGGGCCATAATGATTTTTTCAGTTTGTTCCAAGGGCCAATTTTTGCCCTTATCTATATTTCTAGACTAGGATAGTCGCAAAGTGCGTGACCTAAGCAAACTTACGCTTTTTTGCATTTCAATTATTATTGTGTATTGTGACAGTTAACGACATCTAGTGGCGAGTAGTGGTACTATGTACTATCCTTTTCAGCTACCCGCTAGGTCACATTAGGCGTAATTAAATATTTGGAATTACCGCGTTGGTTCGAGAAAGTTCTGGTTCTAGCTAGTGTATTCCGATCACCTCGAGATGACAGTAATGATTCCATATAAAAAGGCTAGCGGCGCAACTGCGAGTTAGTCTGCGTAGGAAAGGCGAAGAAAGCGAAACTGTCTATTGTGAAATAAAGTAACACCCGTCAATAAAAATATTTTGATTTGACTTATTGTTTTTATGTGTGATTTGTTAGTATGGAAAAGAAGCGAACAATCGACAGTGAATGCAGAACGTTCCAAGAAAAATGGAACTTTCAGTATTGTGATTGAGTTCAGTAATAAGGCGCTATGTTTAATTTGTAATGAAACCATAGCTGTTCTCGAAGACTATAACATTAAACGACACTATGAATCGAAACATCTTCAAACAGGAAGTTTGCGGAAGGAAACATTTGAAGCTTTGAAACGCGGACTCAAATCGCAGCAATCTTTGTTTACCAAAGCGAATACTGAACAAGAGTCTGCAACTCGCGCCAGCTTTCGTGTGTGTCTTGAAATCGGAAAACGTGGCAAACCATTCACTGATGGAGAAATGATAAAAGAATGCTTGATTGCAGTAGCCGAAGAAATATGCCCCGAAAAGGTAAATTTATTTAAAAGTGTCAGTTTGTCAGCAAACACCGTGGCTCGGAGGGTGCAAGACATCGCAGAAAATATATCATCTCAACTGTCTGACAAAAATGGACATCATGAATGGTTTTCACTAGCATTGGATGAGTCAACGGATGTATCAGATACTGCTCAGGTGTTGAGTTTTATTCGCGGAGTAGATAAAAGCTATGAAGTGTATGAAGAACTTCTTGATATTGATAGTATTCACGGCACGACAACTTGGGCAGCTACTTTTAGGGGAGTTGAAAATGCCATTAATAAAAAGAACCTTCGATGGAGAAATTTGAAATCTATAACAACTGATGGAGGCAAAAATATGTATGGTAAAAATAAAGGAGTGGTTGCACTTGTGTCAAAGGCTGTAGAAAATGATGTTGGTTCAAAACTATTAGTCTTACATTGTATCATTCATCAACAGTCCTTATGCAGAAAATGTTTGGATATGTCTGAAGTTCTAAAACCAGTCATATCAGTTGTTAACTTCATCAGATCCACTGGGCTGAATCACCGACAATTCCGCGAGTTTATTCAACAGATTGGAGAAAATGATTTACCATATCATACTGCCGTACGCTGGCTTAGTTGAGGAAAAGTCCTTAAGCGCTTTTTTGAACTTCGAGCAGAGATCGAAATTTTTTTAAATGAGAAGCAGCGCCCCTTTGCCGATTTAGAAAATAGTGAATGGATGTGGAAGTTAGCCTTCTATGTCGATTTGACAAATCATATGAACGAACTGAATTTGAGATTGCAAGGAGAAAATCAGCCTCTCCCTGATTTATACACCAATATCAAATCCTTCAGGCTAAAAAAAAACTATTTCAATCGCAATTACTTAAAAAATGTTTCAAAAGTTTCGAAACATGTGAAATATTCAGCCACACTACAGAGACTGAATTCCCCGTCAATTTTGCAATCGAAACTTTGAGTGCTTTGAAAATAAATTTTGATACTCGTTTTTCATATTTTGATGTCATTGCGAATGAAATTAAGCTTTTTCAAACTCCTTTTGTTTCTGACATTGAAAACCTGGCTCCGGAAGTCCAAATGGAAATTATTGATTTACGGTGCAGTGATATGCTCAAGAACAAATATCAAAATTCATCTTTATTGGAATTTTATAAGAGTCTTCCACTGGAACAATTTGATAATTTGCATAAATTTGTTCGTGGGTTGTTTTCTGTTTTTGGTACTACTTACTTGTGTGTGAAAACGTTTTCCAAGATGAAGTACACAAAGAATGTTTACAGATCTCAATTAACCGATGAGCATCTTAAATCTCTTTTGATAATTGGTACAAGTAAAATTGATCCACAACTACAAAGTATTGTCGGTGGAAAATCACAATTACATAAATCTCATTAGTGTTTTTGTTTTACTGTGATTCATTTCAATTATTTGTTAGTTATTGATATGCTTAAACTTAGATACTTAAGTTTTTTTTGTGATCATTTCTGTCGTTAAGTTTTACCTTGCATGTAAATAAAATCGAGTAATTATCATTCTGTGTTTTCTTCTTCAACTTATCACAGCAATAGTAATAACAATTAGGTAATCATTGGCTATCGCGGGCCAGATTGATGACAGTAAATCATTGGCTGTCGCGGGCCGGATTGATGACACTGGCGGGCCGGATTTGGCCCGCGGGCTGTAGTTTGGAGACCCCTTATCTAGATCAAACAATGAAAGAAAGAAATTTTTCATTTTCAGTGCATTTGTATGAAAGATTCTCTCAATAAAAAAGGTTTTTTATAATTTTTATTTTTAAACATTTTCGATATCTATGGATATGGATATATTGAATTGTTTGTTTATGCGACACGAGTTGTTGATAAAAATGACTTGAGAAATAGATTTATGCATAATTCTAATGCCTCATCTTATCGATGAGGATAAGACTTGATGCTTGTACGGCTAGTCAAGGTTCTCATTTTGAGCATCTGATTTAATTATTTTTTATCATTACCTATTATGCTGTTTTTCGAATAAAATACATATCAACTAGCAGTTTGAATACATCTTCCACCTACTATCCAAACAAATTTTCATTTCAGAGTTTGTTTGAATGGCTACGAATATCAAAACATATTTTTAATGCCTAATTGCCATTTCTACGGAACTGACTCTGACTCTGATTCGATAAAGTTTAGCTATTTCAAATCTATCAAACTTGGCGAAAACAGTGGCGTACAATTATTTTTATCATCATGAATATGAATCAAGTGACCCTCTGAGACACTATTTGAATTAAAATCCAAATCTAAGCTCATGAGAAAAAGTCCCTTGTTACATAACAAACACATGCAGTCGGCGAAATATTTGTGAATTATTCATGAAAAACCAATATTTACTCAAAAACTAAGCATCATTTAATATACACCCTGTATAATAATACCGCACAATCTCAAGATTATTCAACATGAAACTCAAATCAATTCGACCACTCTCACTGTTTTGGCGGAACTTACCATTTGTACTAATAATAGAACTTCCAAGGAGTCCGTCAACATTTTTTTGCGTTGGTGATGTCACCTCGACTTTGATAATCGGCGATGCACTCGTACTGATTTCCGCCACTTGACACGCTCCTGGTTCCTTCTTCACGTTCACCCCCGCCCATTCGATGGGATTCGTCCGGGAACATCCGAGCATAGAGTCCGAATACTTGGAGTTCTTGATGGGCGATGGAACCTTTAGAAATGAAAAATACAGGATGTAGAATTTAGATTTCATAAGTTATCAAAGGAAAATTGCCTTTGTGTTTATCTGTTCATCATACGTTTTTATTATATATCATTTACGCGTTTCCTAGTGATGAAGTACTGCTTGGCAAATGAAGCTGTGCCTATGAATATTGCGCAGTAGATCAGCCGGCGGAGCGAGGCGAGAGGTCATTAACATCGAGGAACTCGTGTAGTAAGTAGATAAACATCGTATTAGTACAGTAAGTGGAGAAATTATTCTGTGTGGTAAACTGTGGGTTATTTGTTGTATTCAAAAATGCGTTAGAAAAGTAAACTAAAAAACAATGTTCTCAGTGGACAAAGCAGAGAACAACGTATTAGAATTTATTCAAGTGGAAGCAATGGTATATGGAATAAGAAATCATTTTGCGAAGATAAGAAGTAATAGTATTAATAAGTAAAATTATTACCAATATTGTATTTCAATTCAACTCCAAATGAAAAGGAATGTATAAACATTTTTCAAATTTTACATAAATAAAACAATCATCCGAGATATTGACTACCGGGTAGCAGGGAGAGAAGAATGTCGACCTATTATTTGTATGGATGAAACATATATTCACACACGCACCAAAAAGATTGAAGTAGTCATACCATGGAAGGTTTAAACATAACCTGTTAGTAAAGGGCAATGTCTGGTGGTGAAAATGGGTTGGTGCTAAATGCTTACATTAGATGGAAATCAAATTGCAATACAGGTGTATCAAAAAATTAAATGAATTTTCATAATTATAAGAAAAGGGTGTCGGAAGAGTAGATTCCGAATTTGCCGTTGAGAAGCGTTGTGGTGATCGATAATGCACCATATCATAATACACAAATCAACAAAATGCCAACGACATCGACCAAAAAAGCCGATATGCAATCATGGTCAACAGAGAGGAATATTCTAATCGAAAAAACATGCTGAAACTTGAATTATATGCCCTTATAAACAACTATAAACTAAAATTCAAGCGGTACGAGATAGATCAGCTCTTTCTAGCAGCAAATCACACCGTTGTATGATTACCGCCATATCACCTGGATTTGAATCCAATTGAGTTGGTTTGGGCTGAACTGAAAGCAATGGAAATCTCGTTTTGAACGAGCAACGAAATTTGAAGACCATTTCATTTAAAACGAACCCATGATAGACATCATCATGTATGATCCGATTATTGATTTACATGATGAGGATAGCGACACTGCATCGGAACAGAAATATGTGGATGTAAATGGTGGTGTTATTATCAACATCGCAAAAATTTTTGGTATATGGGTAGTTTGCCGAACTTATTAACGTTTGTAGTGGACAGTTACCATTTCTATTTTACGATCGCGCATCTCAGAAGCACAGCTAGATTTGCCAAGCTGTAAATAATATTATTTTCTCTGAATCATCGACCAGAAAAATGAAAAAATAGAATAAACACTTTTATCAGGACCTGTCTTTTCACTTCTTGATTATGTTCATATTCGAAGTGTTGAGAACCAAATACTTGCGGTCATAAATCCTTATTATAAATCCAAGACTGAAACCAGAAGAAAGTTGAGAGTTTCAGTCAGATTCAGGAGAATTTCGGAGGTCTTACTGTGAGTTTATATTTCATAATCTGAAGCAGTTGGTCCTGATTAGCTGGTAGAACCGAATAAAATATACTTCAGTTTAAATTGATGGGGTTATATTTTTAGAAGTGATTAATTTTTTTTTGGGACAGAAAGTTTTTGGCTTTCTACTACTCCATCTGATACAAAAAAAGGGATGAATAATTTGTTACCGGTAGTCTGAAACGAATATTCAACAAAGGATAGGCCACTGGATCTTCAGTTTATAAAAGTCAGTTCAGGAACCCAGAATTTCAGGCCCATTTTACCCTCTTGCCTTCTCCTAAGGTCAAATTTCTAAATGCTTTTAAAAACTAATAATTTTGCAAGATCAATTGTAAAGATAATAGAAACAAATCAAAAAATTCAATTCTTAAAACATTTTTAATTACAAAAAATATGCGAATCTATGAAACAATTACTAATGTTCCAAGTAATCAACTGTTTGGTCAAGTTTTCCATTCTAAACTAATTTGAGATTTCGTAAAATACGTGAATTTCTCGAACAAAAAAATATTTATATGTCGACAAAATGCCTTGAATGCTATTATTTCCCAGAATAAACGAATTTCACGTGCTACTTCATCGACGACTAGAATGCCTTTCAAGAATTGATTTAGCTCAGAAACATTTCTTCATTATAAAATGAGTCAAGTACCGTTCCTATTGAGAAAAATGTTAGAATATTTATGAAAATAGTTTTTTTTTGTTTATTTTATGGTGTGTATCCGTCACTTTGTGACACAGATGTGTATTTTATCTTTAATTAACATTATTTTGATTTCTTTCACCAAAGAGACGGATTACACAGGTCTGCGACCAAAAAACTGCATAGGATTTTTTTACCTTTCTTACAGATTTTGACCTCCCAAACACAGAAAAAATATTCAAATTATTATATCACATAAGTTTTTATGTATATTGCAGTATCTATGTTCATTGGTAATAAACCTATATGATTTATATTTGATAATGGAGAAAAACAACCTGAGCTGTTGGTGAGACAGGGAATGTTTTAACATGTTGAGACAAGTCAAATGACGTACACTTTTACACAATTATATGCAAACTAAAATTTAAGCACATCATTTTTAAAGAAAAATAGCGGTATCATTTCTTCTTTGATTTGATTTCTCATTTTTTATTCTCTGCTACAATCTTTTCCCGTTATTTTGGCGCAAAATAAGTTCTAGCATATTAAGTTGCATTTATACCTTCAATTGACGCCTAATGTATATCGCTTGAAACAAAGAAAAGGTTTCAGTAGACATACTGATATTCAAGTGAACAGTGCTGTTGTCTGTTAATCATGGCTACAAGGGGTTGTGTTATTTCTCCAAACAGTTTTTGTTATATCTGTGGTGAATTCGCTATTAAAAGTGATTTTGTAAGGAAAGTTTATTTTGCCTACTTTAAATTAAAAATTGGTGATCAAGATAAACCATGAGCCCCGCATAAGGTGTGTAGAAGATGCGAAGAAGATCTTCGTTTGTGGTTTAAGGGAAAAAAAATGCATTTCGATTTGGAATTCCTATGATATGGCGTAAGCAGAAAAATCACACCACTGACTGCTACTTCTGCTCAGTTGACGTAAAGGGATTCAATTCAAAAAACAAAAGAAACATAAGTTGTCCTAATCTTAACTCAGCTATACGTCCAGTGCCCCATAGCTCCGAGATATCTATCCCGCAACCACCTTCCTGTTTGGATGAATATCCTAGTGAGTTGGAGGACGAAGCTACATTGCCTCCTCCGGGTGAATCAAGCTCAGATTTATCTTTTGACGAAGATGAAAGGCATCAACCATTTGGTCAAGGTGAGCTCAATGATTTAGTAAGAGATTTATGTCTTTCAAAAGATGCAGCCGCACTGTTAGGTTCTAGATTAAAAAATAAAAACCTTGTATCACCTGGCACTTCTTTCTACTGGTACAGACACCGAGAAAAAGAATTTACCCAGTTTTTCTCAAAAGAAGAAAATTTAGTTTTTTGCAATAATGTGGAAGAACTCATACATCGCTTTGATATAAAGTATGACTCATCTGAATGGCGCCTATTCATTGACTCATCTAAGACTAGCCTTAAAGCGGTATTATTATAACGAGTTGGCTATTATCCTGGAAAAAATCAAGTATCAAGACCATCAATGGATGATTTGTGGGGACTTCAAAATACTGACAATGCTTTTGGGTCAGCAGGCAGGCAGGTTATACCAAATATCCATGCTTCTTATGCTTGTGGGATAGCAGAGCCAGAGAATAGCACTGGAAAAAAAGTGATTGGCCATCCCGAGAAACTTTAAAACCTGGAGAGAAAAATGTTATAAACACTACCTTGGTACAACCAGAAAAGGTTTTGTTGCTCCCTCTCCATATCAAATTGGGGTTGATGAAACAATTTGTAAAATCGCTGCAAAAGGTTGGAGACTGTTTCAAATATTTATGTATAAAATTACCGAAGCTATCAGAAGCAAAGTTAAAAGAGGGAGTTTTCACCGGCCCCGACATAAGAAAACTTTTGACGGACCCTTCATTTGTGGAAACTATGAATGAGAAGGAAAAAGAAGCTTGTGTATCGTTCAAGGACGTAGTAAGAAAGTTTTTGGGAAATACTAAGGATCCTAACTATAAAACCATTGTGCAACGGATGCTAGCAGCATATGAAGCTCAAGGCTGCAAGATGAGCTTGAAGGTCCATTTTTTACACTCTCACATAGACTATTTTCCTGAAAACCTTGGAGCTTACAGTGAAGAGCAGGGGGGAGCGATTTCACCAGGATGTCCGTGATATTGAGAGAAGGTACCAAGGGCGATGGGATGTCACTATGATTGCTGACTACTGTTGGCTGCTTAAGCGAGAAACTGAAGATGGAAATCGGAAAAGGACTCGTCAAAGTATCAAGGAAAAGAAGAAGAGGTTTCATAAAGAACATGAATAAGTATATGTATCAAAATAATGTTTCGTTTGCTTTAAAAAAATATTTATTGTTTGAAAATTTTGAATAAAGGGGTGTTTTAACTAATTTTTTATGTTTGAATTTGCAAAAAATCCTTATGTGATAAAAAAAATGGCCATCACTTTTGAAATCAGCGCACTTTAAAACATAATTCAGTAAAAATATCTCATGCAGCTGACAAAAATTTTTTTTTCGCAGACCTGTGTTATTAATGAAATTATATTATGAGGGCGGCAGCTGATTAACGGAAAAACAGATTTTAAACAGATATATTCGTAATCATAGTTTACTTTTCAGCCATTTATAGTGATACCCACAGCGTGGAAAGATATGAGATATGTTCATAAAATAACGAAAATTAGGAAACTTATTATATTTTTTTTAAATTATGTTAGTATACATGCCCCTGGAGTAAGATACATTTTTCAGCTGTACTTATTCATTGTTTACTTTGTCTGTGGCAGCCGCTAAAGATAGGTTTATGAGGCGATTTCAGTTTGATAAAACAAATGAATCAAAGAATTTGTAATAAGTTTTGCGTAAAAAATTAAATGAATTGTAACAAAGTGTGTGAAATGTTAACAAATTCCTATGTGGTATGAGCGTTTCTAAGATAGCCGTGAAGACGTTGAAGATGACAAACGCCAAAGCATATTAACAACAGATGAAAACGTAAAAAAAGTGAAAGAAATTGTTATGAACGAACGCCAAATAACGATCAGAAAAGTCGTTGATGATGTTGGCAAATCGGTTGGGTTTCAAACGCGTGGCAGTAAAATTTTCTTCAAAATTGTTGTATTTTGAACAAAACAAAGGCGAATTGAAGTTGCCCAGGATCCACTAAATGAAATCAACGACAGTTGAGAATTACTGAAACGTTATAACATTTGACGAAACATAGGTTAACGGATATGACATCGTAACTAAGACTCAATTGTCCCACTGGAGACACTGTGTCTTACTAAGGCCGAAAAAGGCTCGACAATTGTCGTCAAACGTGAAGGTTATGCTCACTCACTGCATTCTTCGAGTTTAATGGCGATCAATAAGCAGTGGGTACTACCTACAAATTCAACGCCAGTTGACGTGAAGCAATCCGATAATGCACCATGATAATGCATGCATTCACTCTCACTCAACTGCTTGTTCATGAATTTGTGGCCAAAACAATACTGTAACGATGTACCAGCCTCCGTATTCACCAGACATGGCTCCGTGTGACATTTTCATGGATGTCATTAAAAGCGCGTCGCTGAAGACATATCTTGAAGATCGAGTTTGAGAAGAGTTTAAAGGATTGGAAGCAGCGTTGGCACAAGTACAGATTATTTTGAAGCCAACAACAAAAACGTAGATGACTAATTTCTTTTAAAAAATCAAAATTCCCGTACCAAAATTCCCCTTATTTTCTGAGCGTACCTCGTACAGGAGAAAATTGAGAATATAGAAAAACTGTTCGTGAAAGTGTTCATTTCGTTAATACATAAATCAATAGAACGACGAGAAATGTTCGCAATCTCAAATCAAAATGAAGACTTCACAAATAATAAATCCATCGACGATCGATCGATTCCGTCCAACTCACCTGACAGTTGCATGTTTTCTGCGGCCTCGAGCTGCAGCACTTCTCCTCGCAGTGCTTCTCCTGGATTTTCTTCGGACTCTGCGGGTAGTCTCCCGGCTGCTGGATTATAATGTTCGAGTTGAACCCCTTGGCGAGGAGCTCCAGCTGCGCGACGGGGATCGGGGAGTACGGCGAGCCGGGAGGGGGCGTCGGGGCCCCGAAGGTGTAACCCGAAGTGGAGAATAGAGAGTCTGAAACTGAAGAGAGATGAATTATAAAACTTCGTTTCGTTGAAGGTATAGGAAGAAGGACAGTATTTAAGTTGGAAACTCTCAACTTTATAGCGTTTTACAGAAGCCAACAACAAAATCTCTTAGAATCTCATTTTACTTTCCTCGTTGATCTATCTATTTATGTGAAACCAGAGAAGCTTCATGAATAAGTTTCTGTGTTTAGAAGAGTGATACAGGGTTGAGTTAGAGCAGAATTTGAACACGTGATTGAAAATACTTCGTCATCTTGTATTCGTAATATTAATAATAATAATAATAATAAATATACTATATTGAATATAAATAAAACAACGATGAAAATAAAAACAACAATAAAAATTAATTGGTGCTCCGGGGCGACTTCCTTGATTCCAGTGGTGCTTTTTCAGCTGCAGGAAATCCCAGAAAAACCTGCAGCACCACATCATCTGAAGATCTTGATCTGCCAATGTCCTCTCTCTTATAAAACAAAATGTAGGGTGTCTCCAGAGCTCCAATAGATTCAATGCATCGCCAGAACACTTCGTGACACGACTATCGTCAAAACATATTTCATATCTACTGAAAACCTGAATTATCTGATATGGGCAGTCAGGATAATGAAATAAACATAGTATAGACGGAAACAACATAAAAGAGTACCTGAAATATTGCCGTCCTAATATCAACTACTGTTCCCGAGTAGAGAGTTGGATCCTTCGGTAGAAGGAAATATTAAGAGCAGATAGTTGTTGGTTCACAGATGGATCATAAACACTTTCCGGTTCTGGTGCAGGTGTTTTCAGTCGCAGACCCAGGACAGAGATATTAACCTGCCTAGGAACCTATGCGACTGTATTTCTAAAGGAAATTTACGCTATTGAATTGTGTGCGGAGAGATTAGAAGAATCCAACCTCCAACCTGCGTTGGAAGCTCTTGGCTTAACTTAACAGATTGTCTCTGCTCTGGATTTCTGGCCATACTGGCCTGGAAGGTAAAGGGGCTGCTGACTACCTTCCAAAGGAAGGTGCTGCAAGCAGTTTCATCGGACCGGAACCTGTCATTTGCATCGCTTTAGGCTTTGCCAAACATAGATTGAATATCTGGATGGCAAGAAGATTTACGGACTTCTGGCAGAATCTTCCAGGATTGGCTCACGTTTATTCTCCCGTCGAAGCTTGATACCAAACAGTTGTTGGACTACAGTAGGGATGAACTACGATGTCTAACAGGCTTATAGGTACTGTCATTTGAATCATCATATGCAAAGACTTGGGACTGTCGGAAGACAGTGTGTGTCGCTTCTGTTCGGAAAATGATGAAACAGCAGAGCATATACTTTGTGCCTACCCCGCTGGGGACCGAATCATGTTTTTATAGTTCGGAAGAGCAGTACTCTTACCATCTGACCTGAAAGACCACTCACCATACAAACTTATCAACTTCGTTAAGAAGCTGGGTTTATTTAGTCGAATGTAAATAGATGTGAGCCACAATGAACCCTTGCGGGTTGCGTTGGAGGGTCGAATAGACCCACTCACTTTGGACCTAACCTAATCTAATATCAACTGCTTGAACATCTTGCCAGCAATATAGAAAATAAAGTCTCTGGTGAGATTTTCAGTAGGTAATGGGAGTTTCAGTAGGTGTCTATTTTTGCGGGTACCATAATGATTAGGAGTTGAGGCGAATTTTGATTTATGTTTATTTTCCGGGCAGACCGACTCCAGAATCAATAATGCTATGACCTTATTTTGTTACGTATGTATACTAGTAACAGTTGGAAAACAATTTCGCACATACGCAACAAATGAAGTATTGATCGAGATATTTGTGAAACTGAGGTTAGCAATTATGGGGAAATACATTTCCCGAATGAATACATCTCTACATATATTTTCATTGATTTGTACTATAAAATACAGCAGAAAATATATTGCAGTGAGCACCGAATATTCGTGTTGAATTTTATATATAATACAAGGGTGGCCCAACTGGGAAAACAAAAAAAAATTTGGAAAAAAATGTATTCATTTTTCAACATGATCTCCCTGCAGTTCTATACACTTTTCTCAGGGACGTTCAATAAGTTCGATACTG
Source organism: Leptinotarsa decemlineata (assembly GCF_025532065.1). Lineage (NCBI taxonomy): Eukaryota > Metazoa > Arthropoda > Insecta > Coleoptera > Chrysomelidae > Leptinotarsa > Leptinotarsa decemlineata. The sequence continues at coordinate 12,798,645 of NW_027412668.1, read as the reverse complement.
TTTTTATAATAAGAACTGTGTTGCTCCTCAAAATAGCATTCAACTGCCGACATCAGTTCTTCATCGTTGTAAAATCTTTGACCCCTGAGCCATTTTTTTCAAGAAACAGAAAATAGTCCAAGAGGGTAAAATTTGGCGAAGCGGATGCATGAAGTAGCAATTTAAACTTTAATTCGTTAATTTTGGTCATTGCCATACTGGATTTGTGAGCTGGTGCATTATCTTGATGAAACAACACTTTATTCTCAGCCTACTACGGTCGTTTTTGCTCAATTTTTTCACTCAAACTTTGCAATAAGTTTGCATAATACAAGCCGTTGATATAGTTATCGATGCCATGACCTTAACTGCAGGTGAAACGGTCTTCGCCTCCTTTGGAGCCTGTTCTCCCTGTTGAGTCCACTGTTTCAATTTTTTTTGTCTCGGGTGCAAAGTGATAGACTCGTGTTTCATGCATGGTTATCAAATGACGCAAGAATTCCGCTTTGTTAATATGAAACTTTGCTAAACACTCAATTGAAACATCTTCATGATACTTTTTTGCTCGAGTGTGAGAAAACGCGATAATATACGAAATATCGAACTTTTTGAAGTGCCTACTAAGTCTGCTAGCTCGCGCACTTTCAGTAGACGATCATTCAGTACCGCTTTGTGGATTTTCCTCGCCATTTCTGGTGGTCGACTACTGCGATGCTCGTCTTGGCAGCTCGTACGGCCTCGTTTAAACTCTGCTACCCAATATTTTACTATTGTAAACGAAGGAACAGACTCACCCAGAGTAGAATTCAGTTCATCCTTTATATTGGTTGGGCTGAGACATTTCAAATAAAAGTATTGTACCGGTCGGTCACTGATACGAACTGACTACCGTGTCGGTCGGTGGTTCAAGCTCCAGGTTGAACGATCGATTTTCACTTGCTATCGTCCAACCAGTGTTAGGAATCACACGTTAAAAGGCAAGACCTCGTTAATCCCAAGCTCGCACAAGTTTTCATTTCTGAGAATTGTCGTTCGTAGGGGTGCGACAGCTGGTTAACGGACAAACAGATTTTAAACAGATTTTTTAAACATAACGATGACCAATTTTCTTCATTCATTCATTCAAATTCACCAAAAATATTCGCTACTGATGTCTGCTAAACAAATACTAAACAAGGCAGCGTCTTCAAACTTGAAACATATGCTTCATAGATTGTGCATAGATTGCTACAGAAGAAGCTGATAGGTATATCTCAGTTTCGGTAGCCGATCGGTTTGACGTGGGTGCTTTGTTCACTCACTCGAATCGACCGCCGTGTTGGTCGATGGTTCAAGCCCCAGGCTGAACGATCAATTTTCACTTGCAATCGTCCAACCCGTGTTACAAATCACAAGTTAAAAGACCTCGTTAGTCTTTAGCTCGCACAAGTTTCCACTTCTGAGGGTTGTCGTTCATAGGGATGCGACAGCTGGTTGACGGAAAATAGACAGAAACAGATTTTGGCAGAAACCTACTTGCAATTTCAGTCACGAAGGTTGTCCCAGAATTACTTGGCTTGATCTAGAGATGACGGTAGTTGATTGAAAAATATCACTCTATGAGAAAGAAAACAATCAATAAAGCATGTATTTTAAGTTTGAAGACACTGCGTTATTTAGTATTTGTTTGGCAGCCATTAATAGCGAACTTTTCCGGTGAATGAGTGAACCGACTCCAAAGAAGGCTTCTGCAAGCAACGTCATTGCACCGCGTGGGATAATTTTCATCGAGTGAAGAAATCAAGCAAAAACGGCTGCATTTGTTTAAGAAAAAAGTGCTTAGTTTGAATTGCTACCACATGCATCCCATTCGCCAGATTTAGCTATTGGCTATTTTGAGGAGCAAAACAGTTTTTATTATAAAAACGATATCGAACTTATTGAACTCCGCTGGGAAAAGTGTATAGAGCTGCAAGGAAATTCTGCTGGAAACTAAATGATTTTTTTTTCAATTTTTGTGTTTTCTTTGTTGGGCCGCGTATTTCTCGAACCACTCTCGTATATCTATTCACGTATGGTGTGAATTCAGTGGTAAATATCTCATTTTATAACGTAAAAATCCCCCTAACTTCATGTAAACATCGAAATGAACGGAACACCAATTTATATATCTTATCCACATGTTTTTCCTTCATTATACTTGATCTATTATTCTAATTCCCTAGACCTGATATGTAAGGACTTTCTGCGTTTCCGTCTGCGGTTACATTTACAACTACAACACACTGGTGCACTTAATAATTTTGATGGATCATGCAACAACCTCTAATGGATGAAGAATATCCCCGACAAACCCACATCATCATTTTTCCTGAAAAGTGCTTTTCGCAGACGTCGCCGTGTTGGCGGGATTATAACCTAGTATTAGCATTAGCCCGAAGCTTGCCTTTGATACGGTTCGTCAGAATAATTAATAAGCATTTCTTTTCATTATTATTTTCTAGGGCGTAGAGAAGACATTGACGTTACTTCAATTGCGAATATATATCATTTATGTTTTGGCAGAAAAGGCGGTTTTTTGGAGCCAAACTGAAAAATTCTTCAATATGGATGAGAAAATCGCTTCAAGTGGTCTCCCACTACGAGTATTTTCAAAACTTCAATCCAACTTTTGGTGTGTCAGAGAAAATCGAGATTAGAAATAACTGTTTCATTATATTCTTGGATTCCTAACTTCCGAAATTGAAAATCTAAATGATTCTATCAAGACTGAATATGATCAAGAAAAATGTATAAATATCTGGTTGTTTCGAAAGTTTTGTCCGCTATTATGAGTCTACTGTGAACTGTAATATCTCAGTAAATACTTATTCAATTAATTCAATTAATCGATGTCATCGTCAATTTTTCCTGGCGTAACACAAGTCGATTAATTCCGTCAGCATGAAAATTATGTGATGGAGTTATCTAATTGCTTGAATAAATGGTTGTCGGTTGGCGAAAGGTCTGGGGAGTTTGGTGGGTGGAGCAGAACTTTGGCGCTCAATTCGTTCAATTTTTGGACGATGATTTGCGGAACGTGCGGACGAGCGTTGTCGGGGAGCAGGACTGACCTCTTCTATTGACCAGTTCCGGCTGCTACTGACGCAATTTCCGGTACATTTCGGCGATTTCCTTGTGATATGACTCTGCTGTGACGATGGTTTGACCTGGTTGTAGAAAGTTATAGCAAATGAAAGTTTTGGTTGCGCAAAAGTAAAGAAGAACAGACCTCGAAACGTGATGGATCAGTCTCCACCAGAGTCCTCAAAAACTAGTTTTGGATTACTGTAGGTCAACTACTTCGGGGCTCATCTTGGAGGATAAAATCTACGGAACGAAATTTTGCAAACAACTTCGAACACTGCGTTCATTAACACATTCATTGTTTAAATTGAAAGGGTACATTTTTAGGGGAGATTAATTTTTGGGAAAGAGAGGTTTTGGCTTTCTACTTCTCCATCTTGATAAATGGGGTTGATTTTTTGGTCTGTTTCGTCAGCGCTTTGGTTCAATTTGAATTTGTAGAGAAAAATTGTTCGAAAATCGCTCAACGACATCATGTACTTAAGTAATAAGCTGAAAAGAGGAAACAAACCAAAATTTTAAAGAAACACAACACAGTAGAATATTCATTGAGATTTGGAGCTACGAAAACACATGACATTAAAACGGAGAGAAATTTTGAAACAACCTAATAGTAAGTAGTTTGAGTTAATCCTCATCCTCAGAATTTGTTACGCAGTTACTTTTTGGGAAAAATTTCAGTTCGCCCAGCAGTTTGAGCAGATTGTAGGTTTATTCGGTTTTCAGATAATGGAAAGATAAAAATCCGAAACCACCAAGGAACAGCAACTCTTACACAAAAAAGTCTCAATGAATATAAAATAACTACTTCTACGTCGGTGGTACCACAACGTATTTTTTTCGTACATAAGTTTCTAGTACAAACATTTCTATTTAGTATTTCGACTAATTCCGTCAGATTTATCCCACTAACATGCATCAACGATAACGATTTGCAACTACTAGAAAATTTGCATAAATGTTTGACTAATATAAAATGAAACGTTGAAGAGGTTGATATTCTTAGAGTAGTTGTTACAAAAGGGTTTTTCTCCAGTTTGTATCTGAAAGAAACATCTTTTTTCAATGACGGACAAGTAGAAAGCCAAAAAACATATCCTAAAAATATTTTGATTTCACTACATTCTATTCGAAGATGACGTACATATTTGTTGATTTGATTTTTTGCTTTCTAATTTTGAACTGGTACAAATGTTAATGCGATTCATGCGTTATGAGGTTCAACTCACTACACCTCGAACTTGACTGTTTAAAAACTCTTTCATTTGGAGAACTGCGTTTATGTGGAATAAACTTCCTGAGAAAGTTTTTCCGAATGAAGTCAATCTGCAGCGATTCAAATCCAATGTGAATCGCTACTTTAGCACTAGCACCGCTCTTATAGCTCCTAAGGATTCAAATTCAGTTCCAATTAAGTTACAAGAGTGAGTAACAAATAAAATGATTGTAAGGTGAAAACAATATTTTGAAGTGATTCCACAGGGTATCTGACCCGAGTGTGGTCAATTTGAATCACTGATGGAAGTTCAAAACTTTTCTTCCACGCAGAACGTCACCAAATCAAAGACTAGTCGATTTCTTTCATCTCTGTAAACCACTCTCCACTCCAAGCACACACAAAACAGTAATCCAGTCATTTAAGCTTAGATTAGGTAAGAATCTTGGAATTCGAGATACCCAGCTGTAAGTCTGTAAATACTTGTATATTGACACCCTAAAAGTTGTCTCAAAACCTACATATGGTAGGGTGTGAGCAACTATTAAATTTCAAGGTCAAAGGTCACAAACATCGGTTTTTTGCGCTTTTTTTGGAAATATCTCATTTACTATGGGTTTTTTGCTATTTGTATTTATTATCAATATTGTAGAATACAAAATTCTCTCCAAATTTTGTTTAAAAAAATTTTTTATACGGTGCACCGTTTTCGAGATAGAGGGCGGAGAGCACGCGGTCATAGCATCACTTCAGGTCAACCGGTGCCTCCGGTCCAAAACGCGCCATATATAGTTGATGAACTATCGATAAATCAATGATTATAAATATTTGTCAATTTTTATTAACTATTATATTATATTTTATCATTTTCTTCATGCATTAAATCTATATCTATTCAATAATACTGATAACCGTTTACCAAAATTAAAAAATAATTAAGAGAAAAACTTAAATAATAATATAATTACATTCCCATTTACACTAATGACATTTTAAATAGAAAATAATTTAGTGCCTTTTTAAAATCTGTAAATTTTAAAATTCTTCCACTACGTCGAAAACTATACCTGGGAACTCAAGTGAGTGGAACTCAAACCTTATTGGCAGTCTATAATGCTCCGAAATCTGTGAAAAGTCTCGATCATCTTCGTTATATGCATTACGTCAAGTCTACAAAACTTAATAAACCTGTGCAGCTTTCGAATATTCCACCAACAAGTGCAGCTGCTCATCAACATTTCAACCGTGTATATTATCAAGTTCAAACTTGGTTAGGACATGATTTGGAACCCCAGGTATGGGGTTGGGCAATGCGAAACGATTTTCTGGAGCCTATCATGACAATTTTACCACCTGCTCCAGAAGATTTGCTAAATACAATTTTCTGCAACTGCAAGAGTAGTTGTGGTTCGCGATGCGGATGCAGGAAAGCGGGCTTGCAATGCTCTTTAGCTTGTGGCCAATTTAATGGGTAAGCTTGTCTCAATGCTCCACCATATCAGAGCGACATTAACGAAGATGGAACCTTTGACCCCAAAATCATGGAAGAACTTGAGACAAATGTCGTTGAAGACGATAATGAAGAACAGTTTGAAATTTACCAGCAGCCAGAAGACGACGATGAAGAGGAAGAAGATGATTAAAATTATAAATTGAAGTTTTTGTACCCTTTATTCCATTTCTTTACTTTCAATAAAAATAAATGTATTCAATGATATTTTTTAATAGAAAGATTAATTCATAATTTATTTGTTTTTTTTTTCATCATGTAAGAATTTATAAATATTAATTAGGTTAAAATTCTAATATAATTCTTATATTTTCATTAACAACTCTGCAATTACATGGGCAGGTAAGTGTTGTTAAATAAATTAATACTGAATAAAAAGTGGATAAGTTATGAAAAAAATGATAAAATATAATATAATAGTTGATAAAAATTGACAAATATTTATAATCATTGATTTATCGATAGTTCATCAACTATATATGGCGCGTTTTCGACCGGACGCACCGGTTGACCTGAAGTGATGCTGTGACCGCGCGCTCTCCGCCCTCTATCTCGAAAACGGTTCACCGTATAAAAATTTTTTTTGAACCAAATTTGTAGAGAATTTTGTATTCTACAATATTGATAATAAATACAAATAGCAAAAAACCCATAGGAAATGAGATATTTCCAAAAAAAGCGCAAAAAACCGATTTTTGTGACCTTTGACCTTGAAATTTAATAGTTGCTTACACCCTACCATATGTAGGTTTTGAGACAACTTTTAGGGTGTCAATATACAAGTATTTACAGACTTACAGCTGGGTATCTCGAATTCCGAGGTGAACTCACTATAATGACTGGACTACAGACGAAATTCCATCGAAGTATTTCTCTCGCTATCTGCAGCCCTGCATCACTTTTGTCCTGCTCCACCACCACGATCGACTCGCCCACTATGCTTCGATTCACCGTTTATGGTCCGAAGGTTATAGAGAACACGGTACACCTGATACATCCACACTTATCGACTTGTACGTCGAGTTGCGGCAATAATTTTTTAGAGACTAACGCATTCCGTGTAGATTCGGTGTGGTCTTGACGAGATACGGTCACGTTTCAGGGTAAATAAAAGACCGAGACGACAAACGGCAAGGAAGGTCGAATGTGTTACCAATAAGGCGTAAACGCGCGAAATCTGCGCATTTTCTTTATTTTTGCGCACTTTCTGCGCATTTTGCAACCTGTCACTTTGTTGGAGCAGAGCAATTTCACCTCGAAGTGTATCAGACCCAATACGATTCAGTAGAAACATTTTATGTGCCAGCAAACAATAAAAAAATTGACCGCGAAAGCATTAATGAGAAAAGACAAATGAGATGAGCAGAAAATAAAGAACCGATGTTGCCAACGAAGTGTAAAAAACATATTTTCAATATATAAGAGCATTTGTTGCGCTCACTGGCTTCCTCAGATTTTTTTCCCATTTTATATATTTTGCCATCAATAATATATAAAATTACAATAACAATTATTCAATCTAACTCAGCAAATAGATCGGTTTGTTGCTCATAAAAGGTATAACTTTGTGCATGAGTATAAGTTAACTAATCTATCAATGAACGTTGTGAAATTGGAGATATAAAATGTGAAATGTAAACATCAAAATTTGTGAAGATATAAAATTTTAAATGTATATATGTAAAAGTAATATCAAGTAATATCTAGAGACGCATGAATATAAATTTTAAAAATAAATATAGATTGTTAATATCTAAATATGGAAAAATATAAAATTTTAAATGTTAAACTGTAAAATATGTGTTTGAAGGTAAATATGAGAAATTGAAGAAATATGAATGTGAAATCATATCTCGACCTGATAACTACATAATCTAATATATAAAATGTATGTTGGTTGGTTGGTTGGTTGGTTGGTAAGTGATAAACTTCTGCATCGCTCAACCGATCGTGATGAAACTTGACATGTATGAGTAATTTTTCATAGAGGAGGTTTTTAGGCTATCAATTTTTCTGTAACTCACCGCTAGATGGCGCTGTGGAACAACTTTTTTGAAAGCACTGTTCTATAACGCTGCGCACGCCCAAGTTCGTTGATTCAGATTCTGTCAAAACATTGGAGCAGCAGCAATACAGCAACATAGTACTAGTATAATATAAAAAGAATGACTAAATATCTGTGAAGTATGCCTTCAATTCTGTGTGTGTACGTGGATCCACGTACAACTCCTTTATGACTTACTGTTCGAGGTAACTATTCAGTATATCCTTCTTTGAATAATTTGGTTCACTCTTTCTGCAGGTACTGTTTGAAGCCACATTTTGATACTTTTTTCGAATTGTTGGTTGCGGCTATGGTTCAACTCATTGGGTATTTCAGCATAGACAATTGGACTCAGATAAAACAGAAAATTTTGGTGTCTAACAAGTAAATGTTTGTGACCCTTCAAATAGTTTTTGTGGCGCATAGGTGTATGTAGTGTCACATATAATTTTCAACAGCCATTTCTGTGTCACTTCAATAATATTCAGATAGTTACTCGTTATTCCTTCCCACACAGTAATTGCATGGTAATTGCATGGGCTAAACTGAGGTATAAGATTTTCACCTGCACCGGGAAAAATGATTGAAATCTACCTCGGAATTTTCATTTCGAACGAAGAAAATTACTTCAGTTTTATTGAAAATATACTCTCTCTATTGAATAATTCACATCCCCGAGCGTAATTTCAGTAGGCAATGTACTTTTCATTGAGAATTAAATATTCATCTAATATATGTGTGAAATCATAACGTATTTTTTCATGTGAAGAGAATTACTAACTGGACGATGGGTATTCCCCCTTAGTGAAATGAAAATTTTCGCCATCTCTTTATCGAATGTAAAATTACGCTTGTATTTGTGAGCGATTATTGTATTGGTCATTCTTGTCTACAGAAGCGCATCGGTTTGTCTGACGTGTGTATTAGAATATTTTTGTTGTTGGTGAAAATAAGTAAAGAAGGTGAGTACATTTCTTGTAAAATTTCAATAACTAGTCCGATAAACAGATGAATTCATTGAGTTTTCTCGTTATGCATTATAGAGTGTTTTTTATTACAAGTATATCCTAACCTCACATCGCGAATTATTTCATACTATATGGAATAGTACAACATATTTTAACTGATTTTCAAATAATTACAGAACATATATTTGAAAATGTTTGTGATAATTACTGAATAGTATTGAGAAAAAGAGATATATTCGATAGCAGTGGCGTGACTCATCAGTGACGCCGTATGCACGATCCATTTTAAAAATGAATTTAAATGAAAGTTTCGTATTGGTGGTTGCAAATATCGGACAATGTTAAATCGTAATTTCATTCACCTAAAAAATATCTGAACGTTTCATTCGTATCTCTCATAATTTTGCATAAATTTGAGGATTTGTGATTCTTATTATTGAACTTGAAAACATTTTTGCGATGGGAGGCAAGTTGGAACTCAAAATTGAAGGAATCGAGAAACACTTTAGGACCTTTTTGTTTCTGTTGAAGAGGTGAACAAAACACTTCATCACCACTTCATACCATATCATTATAGCTATATTTGCTATATTTCAGAAAATGTTGGAAAACATCTAATTTTTTATTTCAACGGTTGAATATGTATCAAAAATTTTTGAGAAATATTAATATTGAAGTCAAACTAGTAGTAGTTTTTCTCTAGGAATCTGTGTTCGTCAACTTACTGTGTTTTTAGATTTCTAAACCTATTCATTTGGTGATATTTCATTTCTCTTTTAGGATAATAACAGGAATTGAGGAAAATAGAAAAAAGGATATTACTTTCATTTCTCTTTCCGAATAATACCACGATGAGCAAGAAAGAAAATGTGTTAATTTGAAGAATGGTTTTTTTATTTTGTACTGTTATTTGACTTTTTTGAAAATGAAAAAAAAATGTTTTGTAGAATTTCATTCCAAGAATTTATATGAACTAATTTTGTATATACATATTTTTTTTTAATATATCAATGTGTAATAGGTCTTGTGCATTCAATTATCTAAATTATGAGGTAAAATGGCCACTTAAGAGTCAAGAGTCAACATCCGATTGAGGTATCATTATCTTCAAAACTACTCTGAATACGGACCTTCTTACAACGGAATATCCCAAGGTAATATAACCCGTAAATGAAAAATTACACCGTAAAATTTTATCAGAGTATAGAATTCCACTGTGAAATTATATAAGAGTGTAAAATTCTACTGTAAAATTTTGTCAAGAGTGTAATATCTCGATATAAATTTATATCGCAAATTTACCCTATAAAGTTTTATTTCAACACAAAAGTACACTCAAAATGAAAAATTACACTGAAAAATTCCACACTTGTCTTCGGGGTAGAATTACAAAATAATATTCCGCATGGAATCTAAGATCACACACGAAAGTAATTTCTCGCTAATATGGGCGGTAATTAAATTGCCACCGGTACCGGTGGAAAAATTTTTACCAGTGTGCGTCAGAGAGAATATTTTTTTGTAAAACTTAAATTTATTCAATAAGGACCTTAATTTCCTTACGACGTATTCGGCGTATTTGTTCCAACGGAAGTTTTTGTCTATGATTAATCCCAGGTATTTCATATATGGTTTTATAATTATTGCAATAATGGTTCCACCGTCATTACAGGTAAGAGTATCATATTTGGGTAGATTATTGTGGTAGTTTGCGAGTGGAATAAAAAATGTTGTGGTGAAATCAATTGTTACTAGTATGCTCTCAAACCACTGGATTATAGTAATGAAATCTTTTTCAACTTTGTTCTTGAGGTCTGTCCAATTTTTATCGCGATTATAACACAGTGGTATCATCGGCAAAACTGACTATAGTTCCGTCAATATTGGATTCGTACAGATCATTGTTATATATATATATATATATATATATATATATATATATATATATATATATATATAAAAAATAAATATATATATATATATATATTTCTGTACCGGAAACGGTAAAGCGAATTGACTAGAAGAAGAAGAAGCCATCAAACGGCCTACAATACAAGATAGATAGTCTTTGTACAAACCAATTGAGAAATCGATGGGAAATTTCTTGGAAATGTTTTGTCCAAAAAAACTTCCAATCACTATCCAGTTCGTATTTCACACATCCACAGTATCCAATGAAACTATAAGACGGTCAGGTGTTGGTGTCCCTGCCTATCTCCATAACATTGGAATATAAGATAATAAATCTCACTCATATGATAACTAATCCATTGCCGACCTTAACCACATCTTCATTGTCAGTCAAAAATACAATGAACAGCGACAAAAACTATTGAATTTTCTTGTTCAAAATCATATTACTCTGCTACTAATGAGAAATGAAAAAATATTAACTACTAGTTAGTCTCGTTCCCTAAATTCATTGAACTTGACGTCCAAGCAATAATTTGTTATGAATTCTTTTACGAGAAGAAAAAAACATTTGTGGCAAACGGAGACGTCCAATGCCAACCCCCCTTCTCCTCTGCGCACCGTTGAATTTTTGATATTTGATAGTACGATCGATGCGAAAAAGATTGACCATCAAGCCATTCGTTTATTTCGTCAGCGACTGCGGAAAAAAAATATCATGCCAAAAACAGCAACAGCAAATTTGTCAGACACTGTCCTTGAGAGTATAAACACCATGAGTTTTCAATGTATTTGTCCATTTCTTGTGATGCACTGTTTGGAATCTTTGGTGTTGTAATGAATATTACCAAAGATGATTGCCTAAGTAAAAACGTCTTCAAGAAATGCGACAACATACTTACCCCTCAATTGAAACAGAACTTACAAGTTTCCAACCCAACGGTGTCAACACTTTATTGCCTTTCAAAAATCCACAAACCGGGAGAATCAATGCGCCCCATCGTGTCAGCCATTGGATTTCCTACCTACCAAATAGCAAAGTGGCTCGCTAGGAAATTTGAAAGCTTGCCTATTACGGAACCAGGTTTTAGTATCAAAAACTCCTTAGAGTTCATACAACATACAAAAATATCGTTCTACAAGAAGGTGAGATTTTGGTTTCCTTTGATGTTAGTTCTTTATTTCCTAGAGTCCCAATTCCCTAGATCTTAGGGTCTAATACCTAAGGGAAAATCATTTCAATAATAACGAAATTGATGAATTCACGTCCATTTTCTAAGAAATTTCTAATTTGCCCTTTTCGATCGGATTCTTTTGATTTTTGACAACTTCATGCAAAACAACTTTATCAGTTTGCAACACTGGTCGAATGTATTCTCGAGTGGTCCTCTTGCATCACAATAGATTCCAACTGAGCTGTCGAAATAATTTGCCATAGATTTCTCCATTTAAAATAAACCGTACTTACAGTTTTTGCGACAAAATCGTGCTTGATTTCAATTCAACTTCTCCGATGAAAATAACCGCAACTCGACCTTCTTGATCTGAAAGTTTCAGAAGAAGTGAACACTTGAAACTATTTTGTGAAGCCACGTTTGGACTTGACCGATAGGTTTTATTTGTACTTTTTATCATTCAGCAGTTAGAAGTGTTTTCATTAAATTGATATTTTTGAGTAAAGTTTATGATACATGACGTTTATTTGGTCTTAACGCCCTTTATAATTACACATTGCTGTTATTAATTTTAATTTACCACTTTCAAACCGTATTATTTACTGCAAATATAAAAAAACCTACCGATTTAAGTTTACATACGTTAAATACTTACTCCTAAGAAATAGTTTAACTTATGGAGTTACTTGATGACATTGCCTCACCCGCAAGAGGGATGAGGACGTAGTGAACAGAAATATGAATTAAAAATCGACATGTTTATAATTTTTTTCTCAACAAATGTATCTTGAAAATATTCGATTGTTTCATTTTCGGTGCCGCACACTGAATCAAAATGATTTTGATATTTCGAAATTGTGGGGTGAAAGATAAAGGACATGTACCTAGATTAAAACATTTTACAAACAGAAGGAGAAATTCCGGCAAGCACTTTGTTTAACTATGGAAAATACAAGCTTATTAAGGATAAGTGCATTCTTATTCATGCTGAGCTATTCTACAGTTTCGGCCAATTGAACTGTTTAATAGTAGTAAAGGTACGATTATTATCGTAAGTGTTTCAATTTACTTGTGAGTAGTGATTTTGAGTAATTGTCATTTTTCAATAGTTACAATTAAACAATGTCGAGTAAACAGTACACCAGTCACGCATGTAAATGCACTTTTTGAATGCTACTATTGAAATTTATTTTTCCCATTGATTTCAAGACATTGAAGAACCTTGTCCAATATCGATATGAAGTTTCAAAAAGGGAAATATCGCCAAGGTGGCGATGCAAAACCTGGGCTTTCAAAATGCTCTTGGTTGAATTTACGAAATAAAAAAATTATACTTTTTAATTAATATTGACAATAATATTTACAATGTACTGAAATTGACATTTTTTCTGGAATTTTTACCTATTTAACAAAGTTATTTATATACTAATTAAATATATCATCCAAAAATAAATACTTTTCGGTCGTTATCAGCCAGAGTTTTTTTACCTAAAAATATTATTACTGTTGGTTACTTTTGAAACAAGACGGTTGTCAATTATCAAGTGCGTTATGGATACGCCCCTAGTTAAATATTTTCGAATTGAAAACTGGAAATCATATACTGTGACCAGTACATTTTCCAATTAAATAATCTTGAAGTGATTGAAATAAATATTGAAGTTGGCCGCTTCAAGAGTAATAATGTAATTTATTATATCTTTAAAATTAACAGTTCAAAAATAACTTTTCAAAACGCTCAAAGGTACGAACTCGTTTCTCCCTTTTCATAAAGGAGGATGTATGCATCTCCACTCACAAGCGATTTTGGTGAAATTGATGACACGTGTGAATCACTGTATTCGTGCTACAGTCCAGTAGGTATAGGGATGTCTGAAGAATGCTGTATAATGTCCGCTGTAAGTAGACCCACTATGTTTCGAAAAGGCATATAGATTATAACGACAAGGAGTCACATTGTCTGCTGCATAATTCTTCATATCTAATTCTTCTAGAGGAAATTTGATGGCAACGTTTAACTTGCCTCTAAATGTTTCTGTTAGAGAGAATCTTTTAAAATGAATGACTAAAATACGGGAAAACTTATGGATTGATAGAGACTTTGTGCAATTTCTTCTTTCCTTGTAACTCGAACATGTCGGTTTTTCATATCCATCCAAAGTTTCCTCTCTTGTGAAGAAATCCAAGCATTGTGATAAACTCAATTGGCCAGTTCTGTGTGGTATGGAGAGTGACAAATCCCAGAAAGGATCGAAGGTTACAGATGAGTGACCACAGTATGTGCACTTAATCGTGGATTTTAATTGACCAACGAAATTATCTACAATTTTAGAGTTATATCTCAAACAAATCAGCCAAAACTCTTGTGATGTTGCGCTGTCGTTCAATTTTTCGTCAATCTCCTTTAAGATCGGTTTAGGTTTCTCATTAATTCTATTAATGTCATCATGTAAACCTTCTAAAAGATAACGAAGGTACTCCTAGGCGTCTTGATGCGCATGACCTATTAATCGAGGGGCAAAACTCTAAATCTGACTTTTTAAGGAGACCCTGTTCACTGCTCTATCAGATGAATCTTCTAACCACAATTCCTTGATAACTTCTGCGAAAGCTTTGATTAAAGCACTCTCCATACTAGGAATATTAAATAGTATTAATCTTTGATGTACTCATGCTTTTTCAAATATTTCAGTAACCATCTCTTATTTGATAAACATTGGATTACACTGTTCATGAAACAGGTTTTGCCAACATTTTTCAACCCATCAAGCACAAGGATTTTGTCTGAAGAATGTATCACTGACCTAATTGTGTTGTAGCTGTTGATGTTACGTTCGCCACTGCTGTTTTCTTTCGAGTAATCACGGATGCGATGATTCTCTTCATTCTTGGACCAACGGAATGAGGAATTTGAAGTTAAATTGCTTGAAACTGAATTAGATAGATTTACGGTAGTTTTGATTTTATTTGATTTGTGGATTCAGGAATATTTCATCTAATTTTTGAGTAGATGGAATAGTACCCAACATCGATGTGGCATTTACCCCCTTTGAATGGCGATACTGATTCTTCGAATAAGAAATGAATAGGCTGGGTTACTTTGAAGCTCTGATGAGTTGTCAGGGCAAATGAAAATCACAGACGACTTCTAGTATTGAAGACTTTCATGAACTGACGATACTTTACTTTGAGAAAAAAAAAACTTGTGTTCAATGGCCCATGATACTAGTAAACCAAACTTTAGCTGTAGACGACGATATTGTTAGCTTGCCGAGTTTTCAATTGGTTCAAGTTAGGTGTGTTGGGTATTTTATGTGTATTTTTATAGATGTTGAAAAGAACCATTGGTTTCATTACCTAAATGAGACAATTGATTATAGTCTTATCTGCTCAATGCCCAAAAGCACCTACTTTTTTTCAGAAAATATAAATGCTGTGAAAATTTTATGATTCTACTTATCAAGGTATGTAAAATATAACTCTCAAATTACAAAAACTAGTTAGTTCAGAACATTTTTCGTTTTTTTCATAAAACCATAGAAGTAACCGAAGTACCTTTCTTTAAACAATCACCCCGTCGAACATTTCGAATCCAAACTCGTCATCTGCCAATTGTCACTCTCACCACAACAAAATCATCGGTTAGTATTTTGACGTCACTAGTTTTCAAGAAAAAATGTTTTATATCTAGCCGGTTTTTCAATACTACCACGATAATGGAGATTTTAGAACCACCAAACCACATTTCTGGTTACTTTTGGAACACTTCTTAAATATAAAT
Source organism: Leptinotarsa decemlineata (assembly GCF_025532065.1). Lineage (NCBI taxonomy): Eukaryota > Metazoa > Arthropoda > Insecta > Coleoptera > Chrysomelidae > Leptinotarsa > Leptinotarsa decemlineata. The sequence goes on along the minus strand of NW_027412668.1, from coordinate 12,782,956 downwards.
CGGTGGCTGATCTCAATCAGTTCTCGATATTTTCATTCTTCTGAAACACAAAATAACTGACGTTTACTGAAAATACGACAATGAATAATGTAGAAATTTAAAAAAAAACATATTTGGAAGATACGAAGAATTTTTGCACGAATCGACATTTCATTCAAATAATGAATTTGGCGCAAATAATTACCTAATTTATTCAAGATTTTTCGTTGGTTCGGCAGAAAGCAGATTTATTTTCCATGTATGAAACATGAATTTAGATTGAAGGTCATATAGTAATTTTAGCAAAATCTCACCAAATATTACGAATACGAATATTTCAAAATATCTGTGAGTAGTCAGACAACTGAGTCATATCGTTGACGTGATTAGAGATTCATAAATCGTGAAATGATTCAGATTCGTGCCGATTCGTGTACTTTTTAGTAACGCTACCTCATTCTTTTTGTAACCTTGAACATGGACGAAATACAATTTGATCATTCTGCAACTGTGATATAACTTGAGATGCACTGTTTGGAACCTTTAGTGTAGTAATGAATCTTACTGGAGTTTTTTCCCAACACCAAACCGTTATTTTAACACCTCGACACGTGTTTCGATCACCAAGTGATCATCTTCAAGAGGAAAATTTAATCTTACTCTTGATGTATCGACAATCGCATATATATCGTGACGTCACACTAGCTTTCGAGAAATGCTCCATTTTGAAGGCCCGTATTTTGATGATGGTAAATAATATAGATAAGAAATTTTTTACTATTGTATTCTGTCTGGATAATAAGCATTATCAAAAGTCAAAAAATGCACTAAAGTATATTTGACTGAACGACCCTAATATTGTATATATATCGGCATCTTGTATTGGTTATATGACTGTGTTCATTTTATATGAAAACTATATGCCTTAAAATGAGGAAGGTTGTGTTTGCATACCCTGGTACAAATGATAAATATAATATATGCTTTTATTGAAAGGTTTCTCAGTACAAGAGATACTAACCTAACCTAACAAACGGCGGAATTCAACATCTGCATGTGATGAATCAAGGCAGAAATTGCTCTTCCATCCAGCCAGAAAACTTTCCTGTCCAATTAGCTGGTGTTGAAAGACTAATACTTGATTCACCGTAAAAAATTATACTCCTTTTCGGAAAATTTAATAAACCCCATAGATCTTTGTCAAATATATTACTTTTCCTATATTTATCTATTTAATTAGTCTGAGAAAGTTTTAACCTGAATTTATTCGACACCCTTAATGGTAACAGTAGATACACCATGATATGCTGATAACAATAATTTAGTCAAACTTTATAATTCATTACAGTTACAATTAACAACATATTTGAAATAGAATAATCATGAGCACTTACATATTATCTCAAAACCTACTTTTGAAATAGGTTTTACATTTGGGTGAATAACAAATTTATATGTGGTGAAATTGCATATCTGTGCACATTCAAAATAATGATCGTCTGTCAAAACAGCTTTAACGCTAAAATTGAATCAAATAATTTCAACACTACCACTACGTTCAATGGGAAATGTTCCTCAATTTGGGTTATTACAGCAAATGCAAGTTTGAACAAAACAACGTTGAGTTTAATTCATGAGTTTTTCAAATTCACTTCGAAAAGTATTCAAATTGATGTTTCAAATGTTGGGTTTTAATTTTTAAAGCGATTTGTTTCTAATTCACACGCATATTGGCAACAGCGCCTATATCAAGTTGAAATAATGTATACGTACCATATAAACAACAGTTGTTTTGTTATTTATTTATATAGAGGAAGATAGGTTAGGTGCACAAAATGTCATATGTCACAAAATGTCTCGGAACATAAATAAACAAAATAGCACCCCTCTGAAATATGTCATCTTTATTTGTCTCATTCAAGTAACAGATTCATTGATTGTCCTTTATTAACTATAACCAATGTTGCCAAATGGTGCAATAGAAACGAATCCCTTTAAATGTTGAATGCATTATTTCATTCCTCTTTTTTAAGTATTTAAATAATTTTTTAAAGAAAAAGGTTGAAATGATAAGTTTAAAATGCGTTGTTTTAGAGCTCTTTTATGAAAACTACTTGATTTTCGTCAGGAGGAACATTCCCCATAACGCAAAGTAAAAGGAAAATAATGAATGAGCAAATTTTCAACCTTATATGGAGTTATTTTTTATTTCTTCCTGAAAATTTCAAGTTGAATGTTTATATTTTTTTGCAAACATTTTTGTGATTCTATTCATGAACTTCAATGTACAGATATCACCTTAATATTCAAATTTGCACCAATTTGCATAAAAGGGTCTACTAGGAGTCATCTTTTTCAATTTCCCTTGACCTAAAGAAAAATGTATGCTTCAACACTGACACAATCTTTTTTTCGATATAACAGAAACCAAAAAATTGTATTTATTTCAAAAATATATATAACTGAGAAACAAAAAAAATCGGATTTAAATGTATCCCAAATGTTGTAGAAACCAAACACGTAGACGTGTTTTGAAAATATCATATACGTTTTAAAAATACCACTCTTCTTCAATAAAATGAGAAACACAAACTGAAAATAATGTGTCCTTGAAAGGTAACTAGATTTATAATTTATAAAAGTTTCTCGTAGATATATCTATAAAAGTTGGATAAAGAGTTTGTTCGGTTGAATTTATGATGAAATTTGAGTCACCAATTACATGTACATATTGTGAATCTTTGACAGTCTGAAAAGAATATCTCTTGTTTATGGCAACTGTCAAAGAAATTCGAAAATATGATGAGTTTGAGACATAAAACTGCAAGATATGGTTGATTTTCTAATAAAAAATGTCTAGATAAGACGATTGCGGATACTAACAATCAAAACGTCGTGAAGTAACTTGGCTTGAAAACTTTTTAATTTATTTTATAATTTTTTGCTTATTTTTATTCTTTTCTTATTTATTTTTACTGTGCGGTCATTTTAATTTTTACCTTGATCATTTTATTTGTTTAACTTTAAGGTGTGTCCTGTACACAAATCAGATGCCAAAAATCTGATTGATAATTATAGGCCAATATCTCTCTTGAATATTGGAGCCAAATTATTCGAGATAATTTTGTACAACCGCATCTACTTGTCAAAGAGACATATAATTTCTGTTTATCAACATGGATTCATGAATTCTCGTTCGACAATTAGTAATCTATCGATATTCAGTCAATTTCTGTGCGAAACACAGATAATAGGGGTCAGGTGGAGTGGTGTATACAGATTTCTCGAAAGCTTTCGACAGAATAAATCACACACTTCTGCTACACAAGCTCTCGAACGTAGGTTTTCCCAAAATGTAATAAGCCATTTTGGAATCATATTTAGTCAAACGTAAACAGTTTGTTCAATACAATGGTTACAAATCGGAAGTGTATACGGCAACCAGCGGTGTACCACAGGGATCTAATTTAGGCCCACTGTTGTTCTTGTTGTACATAAATGACCTGTGTACATCTCTCGAATGCAAGAGGCTTATGTTCGCCGATGATTGAAAATTATATACGTCCGTCACTTCTTTAAATGATTGCAGTTATTTGCAGATCCAGTTGAATATTTTTCATAGGTGGTGTATCAAAAATAAACTCCCAGTGAATATATCCAAATGTAAAGCAATGACATTTACTAGGAAAAGTAATAGTTTTCACTATGCATACCCAATAGATAATGTAGAACTGCAGCGTACTGACGAAATAAAAGATCTGGGAATTTATTTTGATGTGCAGCTCACCTTTAACATACACGTTAGTCGTACAGTAAATGCAGCATATCGTGCATATGGCTTTATTGTAAGAAATTGTAGAAATTTCACAAATTTGTCTGATCTAACAAAAATGTATTTCTGTTTTGTCCGATCAAAACTAGAATATGGATCTCTAATATGGAACCCCATATATGGACAATATATTTCTATCGTGGAGAAGGCACAAAAAAAATTTCTGAAATGTTTGAGCTTTAAAATTGATGGAGTATACCCACCTAGAGGCCAAATCTATGTTTCTTTATTACAAAGATTTGACTTTATATCCTTAGAAAAACGCAGGGCGCAGACTTCCTTAATATTTCTGTACAATCTTTTGAACAATAAAATTGATTCCTGTGAATTATTATCTTACATCAACATATTTGTACCCCGGCAAACATCTTGAAAAAGCTGCACTTTTATGTGTAAACGGGCGCAAACTAACCTTATGCTTGAGGCACCAATCTATGTAATGTGCACGAACTATAAAAAAACTTGTGAATATTGTGATATATTTTCCTGTTCTTTAATCGAATTTAAAAATAAGTCTAGAGCGTATAGCGTATGATAACGCTGATATCTCTGTGTATTAGTGCTAGGAGTATACTTAGTATATATGGTCATCTTAAATTGCTCTGTAAATGGTTTTTACTGTTGGGCAATAAATGCTTTTTTTTTTCACCGTAGTGTGCGCTGGTCAGGCCCTATCCCCCGATACATTCGGGAGGGCGCGCCAGCATAATCAACCAATGACCAATCCCCACACCGTGGGTAAGTGATCATTGGGTCCGAGAATCATGTGCCCTGAGCAAACGCAGTGAGCCAAGAATGACAGCCTTCTGCATCTGTGCGGCTAAGATTTCTGCCTTAGTGCGGCAAGTCGGTATGATTTTGAGATTCGAGAGTAGAGAAGACATCATTCCACCAAGGACTCCAACAATCAGAACGACCATCTTGACAGAGTGATCTGGATAGAGTCTGCGGAGTTCGAAGAGAAAATCTCGATATTTTATCCGTTTTTCCTCCTCTTTTCTGACGATATTCGTCTCACCAGGAGCTGAAAACTCCACGACAAATATCGTTTTGATCTGGTGGTCGAGAAGGACTACATCAGGCTTATTAGCTTGTATGAGCCTGAGGGTGGGGAACGAATAGTTCCAATAAATTCGGCACTTCTCGTTCCCCACAACGGATTCAATATCCCCCGGAGCGTAGGGCAACACCGGTGTCTCGTCAATACCGTAAGAGTGCCGTAGATGGTAATATAGCACTCTTAGGGCCGCGTTATGTCGATGGATATAGGCCGAGACCGCATATGCTGGACATGCTGATAGCAAGTGCATTAGGGTCTCGGGCGCCTCGCGGCAGGCCCTGCACCTTGTGTCAGGAACCTCTATACCCATCACGCGACTGCGGTAGACTAAGGTATTGAAGACACCATCCTGGCAAGCCCATGATGAACCCCTCAGTTTCCGACTTCAGCCCACTCGACCTGAGAAAAGCGAACGTCAGGCGCTTTGATAAGCCAAGGTCTTCAATATTATTATTATTATTAAGAATAATAATAATAATTATTATTATTATTGACTTTATTTTGATTTCACGCTTTATCGCTTATTATAATTGATATTTTAGCTATTCAGTATAATTTTATTTGTTTCTTTCGTAGATTTCAAATCATATTAGACAATGGAAGTCCGGACTAGTTAAAATTCAAGTAACAATATTCAAGTAACAAATCTTCTTTTAATAGGGAAAATTATCAAATACTACTGATGAACAGCACATTTTTCTTCGTGAAAATCATATAGAAGTTGTTCCTACTAGAAAATTTGCCTTTTCGATAAGTCTTCATTATAACTTTTTTCAGACTGTGGTCCCATATAAAGTCCCAAAAAAATCAATAGGAAAAACTCTCATTTCCTCCACAAAAAAAACTTTTATTCAATAAATTTGATAATCCAGCAGCAGAGAAATATCTAGTTCGTTACCTCCGAATGCAACCTGTCTGCGACGATGGACAGAGACTGATGAACGAAAATACCACATTTAAAATTCAGGGGAGTTGTGTCATTAGTACTAATAACTCTAAACGTTGGATATTAACTCGGCGTTTGGGTCATCGATCCGGGTGTAATTCGTTTATAATTTTCCCGAGTATAACCAACCATACAGAAGCAAACATCTTGATAATGGAGCTGTTAGATGAGGTGTCGCCCAAACGTGGCGCCCACACTCTCATTAAAGTCGATATTGGATCGTTTCGAAATAAAGACGGATCAATTTTGAATGAAACGTCGATATCAAAGAAGTAACGGCGCATTGAAAATCGCTTCTATTCATCCCACCCATAATGAAATTCACACGCCTCATGAGTTAATTATGCGGAAGGATGGAAAATAACATATAACAGTATACAAATTGGGGATATCGAACAATGACCAGGGATCAGAAAATGTAAATTTTCACGGCCAAAGATAACTATGTGAAAGCCATTCCCAGTTTTTTCGGCCGTGGTCAGTAGGTTGTTATGCCTGACGTTTCGTCTACTACTGCGGTAGACATGATCAAAGGTCACAGTGCCAAAGTTAGTGCTAGAGTTTTTGTTCCCGTTGTCTCCAACGCAGAAACTATGATACTGGTATTCAACCCAAATGGTCTTTTCCATCCTGCCAGTCATAAATTAGCAGCCTACAATTGAATGTTACACAGAGCATTCTCGTTACCTTTGTCTGCTAACAATCTAAATAGGAAATATACAGATACAACATAATAATGGTTTCAACGCGGACACAATCCAGAAGTTAGTCAGAAAGCAAAGCATCAAATTTACGAACAGATTAATATAACCCCAGATCAAATGATAAGAAATAAAGAAATTTGTAACTTCAAAATATTTTGGTAAGAGAGCGATAGTTGCGGAATTTTTCAGAAAAAAAATGTGGAAGTGGCATTCAAGCCACATGCCAGGTTATCTAATTTTCTTTTTAACGCCAAAGATAAAGTGGACAAGATTGAGAAATCTGGAGTTTATATGCTCAAGTGTTCGGAGTGTAATAGTGTTTATGTGGGCCAGTTACAAAAATTATGCTAATCAAGATTGTTCTTTACGAAAAATTGTTCACGAAATGGGGATTTCTGTAAAATCCACCAGCACTATTTTGAAAAAGAACAAATATAAATGCTACAGGATACGCAAAGTTCATCACCTCATTGAAACAGATTACGGAGGAAGAGTACGATTTGCGAAGTGGTTAAGACGTATAAATAGGAAAGTTAGAAATAGTTGTAAAAATATAATTTGGATGGACGAATCGAAATTTACCAACAATAGTTGGTTTAATAGAAATATCCATTACAGGTGAAATCATACAAATGAACATTTACATAGGGAAACCTATTTATACATGTTTAGTAGGGAATGGGAAATGTTCCTCCTGATGAAAATCAAGTAGTTTTCATAAAAGAGCTCTAAAACAACGCATTTTGAACTCATCATTTCAACCTTTTCCTTTAAAAAGTTATTTAAATACTTAACCTATCTTCCTCTATATAGATAAATAACAAAACAACTGTTGTTTATGTGGCCTGTGGAGGTGGTATTGAACTATAATTTAAATTTTGCCTTAATTGTTGATTTATAAAGATAATTTTCCTTTTTTAAAGTAGAATATCTAGGTACGTATAAATCATTTCAACTTGATATTGGCGGTGTTGCCAATATGTGAATTAGAAACAAATCCTTTTAAAAATTAAAACCTAACATTTGAAACATGAATTTGAATACTTTTCGAAGTGAATTTGAAAAACTCAAGAATTAAACTCAACTTTATTTTGTTCACACTTACATTTGCTGTAATAACCCAAATTGAGGAACATTCCTTATTGTGAGAACAAACATCCTTGGCTCTTTCTTTCGTGAAGATCATTTGAATAGTGAAATGTATCTTCATTTCCTATTCAATGAATTCGATGGCTACTTAGATGAATGGGGAATGTTCCTCAATTTGGGTTATTACAGCAAATGCAAGTTTGAATAAAATGAAGTTGAGTTTAATTCATGAGTTTTTCAAATTCACTTCAAAAGTATTCAAATTTATGTTTCAAATGTTGGGTTTTAATTTTTGAAGGGATTTGTTTCTGATTCACATATTGGCAACAGCGCTTATATCAAGTTGAAATAATTTATACGTACCTAGATATTCTACTTTAAAAAAGGAAAATTATCTTTATAAATCAACAATTAAGGCAAAATATAAATTATAGTTCAATACCACCTCCACAAGCCACATAAACAACAGTTGTTTTGTTCTTTATTTATCTAGAGGAAGATAGGTTAGGTGCACAAAATGTCATATGTCACAGAATGTCTCGGAACTTGGAACATAAGTAAACAAAACAGCACGCCTCTGAAATATGTGATCTTTGTTTGTCTCATGCAGGTAACAGATTCATTGTCCTTTATTAGCTATAACCGATGTTGCCAAATGGTAAAATAGAAACGAATCCCTTCAAATGTTGAATGCATTATTTCATTCCTCTTTGAGTGTTTAAATAATTTTTTAAAGAAAAAGGTTGAAATGATAAGTATAAAATGCGTTGTTTTAGAGCTCTTTTATGAAAACTACTTGATTTTCGTCAGGAGGAACATTCCCCGTTGCCACTGAATATCCTTCATGGAATACAATATTTTCAACACGACGACGCTCCTCCCCATAATGCAGCAATAGTAAGGGGACATTCAGATGCACTATTCACAAGAAAATGAATTGGAAACAATGAAGCAATCAACTGGCCAACTCGATCCCCAGATCTTACTCCTTTTTGTGTGGGAATACATAAAGTATAAAGTTTTTTTATCACCAACTACAGATATCGACCATCTCAAAAAAAAATAAGAGATGCATGTAACTAGTATTTCATGCTAGAAAATTGCCACAGAAATTGTTTGGACCGACAACTTATGTGCATTCAACAAAAAGGTACTCAATTCGAGCATTTAATGTCGATTGCCATGCAGCTTTGATTTTCCGTATTCGATTTTTCCCAAAAGTTCATGATAAAATAAATTGTTTTTCTGTTTGATTGTTGTCACTGATGATGGTGGTTATTTCGAATGATACGCTGCAAAAATATTAAATGTGATATACCTTGGATTGTGACTTTATTGCTTTATCAATATCTGTAATAAAAAAGGACAGGTTCGTATTTAAAAAAAGCCAGTTGATGGTGCCATATTTTTTGTATATCAAGCGCCCGTCGCTTTTTTCACAATAATACTAGTATTGTTCGTTCTTTATTGTTTTATATTTTTCAAAAAATATTTTCAACTTTTTGGCTCGATGTCCTTTAAAAGCGTGTTCTTTAGTTTTTCAAACTATATTTATTCTCATTTAATCGTCTTCGTATCTGTTACGGTTTAGGTTTAGAATATAGCAATTTTACCACATGATGAAAGAAACGGCTGTATATAAACGAACAATTTTGAAATTAGATTATATAAAACATATAAAAAATGAAAATATAAAAAAAATCGTTTGGTTGGGTTAAATTTGATCTTGTCGACGTTGTTAAGTGAAGGAGAATTCATCTATCTGCTTCACAAATAGACTCAATTCTTGGTTCTATTCGACAGAGATCCAAAGTATGTATCCGTTGTTATATGAAGTCAATCTCTAAGATTTTTCCATTTCTCTGTATTTTCTTGGTTCATCTTTGGATACGCCATGACCACAAGCGAGAATAGTATTTGCAGAAAACGTCGTCAATAAACAGAAAAGAAGGAAATATTATTTTGAAAGGACTGGGTTTCACCCAGTGACAAGTCTATGTGTGTCATATGTGAATATTTGATATAAATAACTCCATTAATGCAGAAAGTGGTCGTTCCCCCTTCGACGGACTCTAATTTCGGAGAGGTGAATCCCGCCTCCGGGTAATTATAGCCCTTCACCTGGTGCTGCTATTTAGTTGTCGGAAAAGCTGGAGCTCGCTCGAAAACATCCAGATGGTTCCGTCATTCATTTTCGATCTGGCAATCAAGTTTAATCTTTTAGTACGTTTTAGAACGCCCGCGACGCGAAATTATATATTGGGGTTCTGAAAAGGAAAACGCTGACGGATACAAAGACGTTTATAGATGCAATCTGATTTGTATCGGTGAGAATATTTAATAATGAACAGTGGAGTGGTGAGGTTGACAGTAAATTGTGACACAATTTCCCTGTGCAAAGATTTTCGTGCCGGAGTTAAGTAGATAGTTATTGTGAAACGTCGGTTCCGGAAGGGAAAATCGTCCTATTATCATGGGGATTGCTCAGAATGTAAGGGGTTTATACCAATAACAACGCACAGTAGACGGAGTTTTTTAAATTCTGAGCACGTAGAACAACAACTAATTTGTATAATAAGAGTTGTACAATTCCCACATCCGAAGAAAAGAAATCACAAGGAGAAATGAAATCAGAGTCAGTCATATAAGAGAATATCCAGTTGAAAAACTGAATCTATAAATTAAACGGATTTTTCCTTCCAGACTACTGTAACTGGTAAAAAATACAACAAGACAACAACAATAAGACTTCAATGGCAAATAATGTAGCGAAATTTTTGGAAAAAAGAATCATTTATGAATCCATTTCGAACTCATTTCATTTATGGACGATGGAATTCCAGATATAAATCATATACCTCAGGCAATAATGAAATTGCTACTTGAGTGGAAGTATTAAAACGTAAATGAATGTAGCTAGCTCAAACACAAATATTAAGATGAGTAAAAAAAGTTTGCCTTCAGTTTGTTTCAGAGATATTAACGTTTTGTAATATAAAGGCGCTCTAATATTATGCACTATACACATTATATTAGATATTTCATTATTATACAGTCTTCTTGTCCTAATTTCCTAAACCTAAATCAAAAATCTTAATGCCATATTGGACGACGTGAAAAAATAACCGAAGCTGTCGATGTGAACGTCAATAATGTTTCCAGTTCTAAAATGACATCAATTTGAATAAATTGATGGATGTTGCCGTTACTAAGCACTGTTAAAAAATTGTGTAAATTCACACAACATTACGTTGGCCACAAATAACCAACGTAATGTCATGTGAAAATACAACAGTGGTTGTAACGAAGATAATCCATTATAAATTATGTAGAACAAAAACCGTTGATATAATGGAGAATAACACGAGAACTTATGTGTTTTCCCACAAATACTAATGGAACAGTAAAATATGAATTGGAATAATTCTGCATAAGTAGTGTAATTTTAAATAATATTTTAAGTAAATTTCCTTAAAAGTAACTCAAAATTCTGTGAAAGGTAACGCAATTTTGCAGAAGAACTTATGTAATATTTACCTTATTAATAATGTGTTTTCACATTGTATATTTCCATTTTCACTGTATTTTTACAATGTATTTTCACATATTTCTTTGTTTGTCATTTCACAATGGACATGTTTCACTTTTCCTTCATGTTAATTTGTTTGAAAGTTGAGTGTTATATATCAAAGGGAAAGTTTTATCAAGCATAGCACTGAAATAAAAGTAAAGTATGGCCGATAAATCTTTCTCTTGGATTTATATATCAGAGCATTCCTATTGTTACCATTTCCGGATTGAAAATTCCAGGTAGGTAGCTGTAGCTGCCTTTTGTGAATACTAGATCTTCTTACGAAAACCACAGATGTTCGACTGACTTCTGTTGATGACTGCATATAGTTGCGCTTTTATTTGTAACCATGTAAGTAACTGACCAATCTATGCCATTTCACTACACGATATTGATAAGGGCCAACTACCCAAAAACACGTGTCTTTTCGAATCCAATTATGTTATTATGTGAAGGTCGAATCCAAATAAATATTTTAATGTATAACAGAATTATCATATCTCAATGAGGAATGTGTACATGGACCTGAATCATTTTTTCAAGGAGTTGAATCATATCAGAATACTATAAGTCAAGAATGTGTACCAAATTTAATAGAATTCAATAAATTAAAGTTCAATTAATCTTAGGAACATGAATTTTAATACATACTGAGAAATGAAACATATGGCATCTAACAATAATATCCAACTAGAAAATTGAATTTAAAAAATGTTGTTGAAACTTAACTAGAATTCAATTCAACATCATCGGTGCAGCATATATTGCATGAACATTAGAAAAAAAAACATTTCAAACATAAAAACACATTAAATTATAGGTTTCTGTTACAATTAAACTCAAAGAGTATTATAAACTGTAAGTTATAAGTTAATAAATATTACTGGATCTTTTTCCCAACACCATATCTTCAAGTTTTGATCTTCCTCTTGAAGATGATCACACGTGTGAAGATGTTGAAATAACGGTTTGGTGTTGAGAGAGAAAAAACTACAGTAATATTTATTACAACACACCAAAGGTTCCAAACAGTGAATCACAAATAAGTACATAAGTTAATTTCAAGCACATTAATTTATAAAATCTTCACTTTTGAAGTTTGACAAATTTGTTTATGAAATTGAAAACTACTTTCTTCACCGGATTCAGCCTTTTATATTTGGAACCCGAATCTGCTGAATTTTCAAAATTAGACGCTTTAACAACTCTAATATTATTGAAAAACCTTTTGGATATTGAATATTGAGGAAGAAGTATAAAGCAAAAGCCACCATCAATGCTTCTAGTTCGACGTATACATATTAAACAGAATTCGTGGTTGCTGCAAAAAAAGTGAATAGGGAAATTAGATAAACTGGCATGTGGCTTGAACGCTACTCCCACATTGTTTTTGTCAGCACTGCATTCGTGGTTTAGCCTAGCACCAATGATAAGTCTAGTGGTGTTAGATCACGAATGTTTTCTTTTTGGACTTTGTCTAATCTAAGTAATTGAGATTTTATTAGATTATTTTTTTGTTCGATCATGTTCGATTTTGCTCGAGATTATTTTTCTATTGATAAACTGTAATCCGAATTTCAATTATAATATAACTAGGTCTTCACAAATTTTAAATAGCTAAGAAATGGTTTTGTTAGAAGCTTATATCTTTCAATTATACTACACAAACACATCTACTCTTATTAGTTATTCGCTATTAATCTTTTCTCTGTTTTCACAAGGAGGGCAATTTGCATTAATTTTTTACATAACGATAATCGTTTTTTAATAATACAGCTCCTCCACGTGTAATGAGATATCGGGGCGTACTGCGTTCGAAAGAGGAAAAACACAAGCCGTAATTTTCTGACATTATGCATTACCATGAATTAATTTATGCGGCAAAATATGCGCCGTACGAAATTGACTTAGATAATGATCCGAGTGTTCTTTGTGTTCATACAAATCACCAGAACGATTAAATTGTACATTGTTTTAATCAATTTGTAAGTCGCGGCAGAATCGCAGTAGAAGGATTTTTGCAATTCGGCATTACTTATTGAGCATGGAACTGAAAACTGATATAACTGAAATTGAAATAATTTGATGAAATGAGATTACCTCATTCACAACAAATATAAATAAATGTATATATACAAAGGATCAGAATAAATCAGATGAGAAAAAGTAGATGAATAAATGTATATATACAAAGGATCAGAATAAATCAGATGAGAAAAAATAGATGAATAAATAAATTATCTACGAGTTAAATTAAATTGAAACCTCTGGCGTAAAATAAATCGCAAAGAAGCATTTTTCCAAATCACCAGAACTTCAGTATTCTTGGGAAAAAAAGTTTTTGGCTTTCTACTACTCCATCTTGATACAAAAAAAAGAAGGATGAGGGAATCTTCCAAAGAAAGGAAGGAAGTAACTCTATACATGGATGTGTAGATCATGCAAAGAAGTAACTTTCAGACACAAACTGAAAGAAAGTCCTCCTGAAACAGCTACTTTCATATAAACATTGAATTATACGAAAGAAAAAAATTCTTTCGAAACAAATACTTCTATATGAACACTGAATTATACAGAAGATAATTTTCTCTACTCAGTTTGTATTTCAAACATTCGTTGTGAAATAAAAATCAGATATCATTCACATGAGTTCTACTTTAAATGAATAGTAAGAAATTGCACTTACATAGAACACTGTCATCCTGACTGGTATACACCGATGTTTCGCCTTAAGACACTTGCCCTAAGGCTCTTCAGTACCAAATTGGATAGCATTATACAAAATACACACACTTCATTCATGAATTACGATTTTTTAATGTCACGGAATAAGCTTGATCTGCTTTTGTCATCGATGATATCGTAATGACATTCATTCACCTATTTGATTTAATCCCAGCCAAGAGGAATCTTATTTGAATTGAAGAGGTTATATTTTTCAGGAGTGATTAATTTTTGGGAAAGAAAGTTTTTGGCTTTCTACTACTCCATCTTGATACAAAAGAAAGAAGGATGAGGGAATCTTCCAAAGAAAGGAAGGAAGTAACTCTATACATGGATGTGTAGATCATGCAAAGAAGTAACTTTCAGACACAAACTGAAAGAAAGTCCTCCTGAAACAGCTACTTTCATATAAACATTGAATTATACGAAAGAAAAAAAATTATTTCGAAACAAATACTTCTATATGAACACTGAATTATACAGAAGATACTTTTCTTTCCCAAAAATTATTCACTCCTGAAAAATATAACCCCTTCAATTCAAATTCAGTATTCTTCTATTCTTCATCACCTGACGACGCCAACTTGGTTAGTGAAACGCGCGTTGAGAAGAGTACTGAAGTTCTGGTGATTGGGGAAGTCCTTTTTTAAAAGCATTGTGTTGTTGAGGTTGAAAACATATTCCACATCTACAGGTAAAATCGGAACAAATTTCTATCATTGAAGGCGCTAATCGAACGATAAGATGATCGGAGCAACTGACTGAAATAAAATTATGTTTATTATTTTTGGATTTGCTGCATTTCAATTTGTTAATGTGTGAAGTGATGCTTTTTGGTATGATTACAATATAAATGAGAAACTGATAAATATTGTTACGGTTCAACTTTTTCAATCGTTTAAAATTTTGTTTTTATATTTTTGATATACAATAAGATCAATCAATACATTTTTTCAACTTTGTGACCGTTTTCTGCAAGTTGGTGATCTTTTATTCACTTTTAACCCGCCAATGATTATTCCGATATAAAAACAATGAAGAAATTTTGTATTGTTTTCTTCAAAAACGAAAGCTTTGACGGAAACAAATTCAGTAGAAGTTGATTCCTAACTGAAGTTTTGCCTAGTCGAATTATTTCGTTGGTTAATTACCTAAAAGAGATTTTAAAATTTTCGGCTGAGTGTGGTTTTTGATATTGTGTGCTTTAGAGCATCTTGTAGTAGTATTGAAAACCATAGCTGCAACCGCAGGATTTTTATCAGGCAAATAATCAGTAACTACATCTCCTATCAACTTTCCAAATCACCATGAAAACACCCTCCATTGTCAAGAGGTTAGTAGAAAATTTTCGTGTAACTCAACTCGTGATAAATCTTAACTTCTGATTTTTCTTTTCACACTATTCATGTAACTATTGTCGTGACGAAGAATATTTTCTTCAAGGTGTTAAGCAGAATATTGTTAAGGCAGTCTAAACCCCCTTGCAACGTTATAAGGATCACCGGAAAAGTAGCTTAGTTTAGGCCAAGTTCATTGGAAAATAAATAAATAAACTTGCTTGTGTTTATATTTTTCCTATACCGCAATTACCTAATTGCGATAAACGGTGTAAGCTTACATGACGTCACATATTAGCGTTCATTATTTCTTTTGCTGTCTTTCTCTAAGGTGAATTCATTGCTTAACTCTGAATATCAGATAGTTCAATGCAATTTGCTTGAAATCCGAATAAATTGTCTTTATTAGTAATATACTTGAATTTCAGAGATTTATTTTTTTAGACGATAGTGGATTTCCGCACCAACAGGGCAGTTTTCTGGTTTTTATCTGGCCAAGAAAAATTGGTGGCGCTTCACTTTTTTTTCAATTATTGCAACCACGATTTAGTGCACACCGCTGACCTAGTCGGGTTTGTTAGTGGTGTTTTTATTTGCCAACCCTATTGTAATCGAGCTCACCATCGACCAAAAACAACGTCGAATTGATGATTCTGAACAGTGTTTGAAGCTGTTCCGTCATGAAAAACCCGAATTTATGCTTTGATATATGACAATGGATGAAACATGATGGCGCCGTCATTTCACACCAGAATCAAAACGATCGTCATCTGAGTGGTCTGCACGTGGTGAACTGACTTCAAAGCCTTCAAAGACGCAACAGACAGACGGCTGGCAAGGTTATGATATCAGTATTTTGGGATGCGCATGGTATATATACTATTCAGCGACTATCTTGAAAAGGATAAAACCATCAACAGCAACTATTACATATCGTTATTGGAGCGTTTGAAGAACGACTTCGCGGAAAAACGATCCCATTAAAAAAAAAGTAATCAAAAGTACATTTTTTCAAATGAAACACCCTGTATATTACTCGGTAAATTAAAAGGTGGTGAAAAATGCTTCAAGGTGATATATCATGTCCCTATACCTAAATCGTCAAGTTTTCTCAATAAAGTCGCTTCTTCTAGAAACATTATTTTTTTTAGAATTTGGATTTAGGAAGCGGTGGAATTATCAAGCTTATAGCAGTTCAGTTACTTTTATAAGTAATTTACAAAGAGTTATCGACGGTGTTTCGAATGATCTTCCAAAATGAATGCAAATATCGATTATTCAAACGAAGTTCTTATGAAATTATTTATTATACACATGAACAAAGTGATCAAATCATTGTCAGAACGTGTAAAAAATTCAAACAAATGTATCCTGAATTAACACCAATGAACCATCGCTGTACAATGCTTGCACTTTATGTCGGAAGCGGCGTTAGAAGATATTTTACGCGATAGGCATTTAGTGTTGTTCTGGATATTGATGTGAGAGGATATACTCTTAATATAATGTGGTGGTGTTATTTCTGTACTGAAAAGTTGAAATATATTTGTGGACATCCATTCGTTTTCCTCGATTCATTTTGCAGTCAATGCGAATGTTACCAAAAGTAAGAATGAGCCCAGAAACCGACATAGCAAATATGTTGAAGAAATAAGGTTTTCAAAACCTTCCCGAAGTTTTCGTGGGTGGGTACCGAAGTAGTGGTGGATCTTTTATATTTTGGATCTTTTATATTTTTATATTTTGTATGAGAACTAGTGCTATTATATCCCATTCGTATCGAAAGTTTTCAGTTGTTCTAATTAGATATTTCTTTTGTTTGTGAGAATGATTACGTATAGAGATATTGAAGAAACCAAATTAAAAAAAGAAAATGTTGATTTTGATCATGAGGCTCTTTTCTTGGACCACGAACTAAATTGTGGCAAAAACTTAAAACGCATCAGGCTCTACATAGAATGCCTGTGATTATTGAAAAACGAGTCGAAGGTCAACCTTCATGAAGTAACATCGGAAGTAATGTAAGTAAGTTTTGTTTTCACATTGATGCCTTGTATTTGAACATAGATACCCATTCATTTGCACCCTCAATGTATTGTTAAATTCAGTTAAGAATATGAAGGAATTACTACTAAATAAATATAACTATATCTCGAAAAATGTTTTTTTATAAGTTTAATACATTTTTTTTGTTTTTCCAAATCGTCGTGGGTTGATGCAATTTATCTGAGTTTTGAGGACCCTATTTAATCATTATTGGCATGAATATTCAAATAGTAGTAGAAGGATTTTAGTGACAGAAAATCATAGGCAGATTGGAACTCTAGGGAAATTCTCATAAATAACTGAAGTATTAATCTTTCAGGAAAGTGACGCTACTACTATAACTTTGGAAGAATACAATCCTGAGGATATTAAAGAACCTCTACACGTGAGACCTACGTATTATGGTTTACATGAATACATATTTCTTTCTCAAATTTCAGACTGTAAAAAGGGTTTTGGATACCACTGAGGATGGTAAATTGATAATGGCTACTTATAAACCAGGACGTGTATTTTTAAGAAATGACATAGCATCCTTAATAATTAAGCATGAATTGAAAGATGACAAAAACAAAAGATAAGCCAAAATTTCATTGTAAAAAAATAATTTACCAAAAGAAAATGTTTTCTATTACAACTAATTTGTAACAAAAATATGAACAAATTATGGAATTACTAGTTTTTGAAACTTTTTATTTTGAACGTTTTTTCGCTAACTTCATGAAGCACTTTCTTCACCGATATTTGATTTATTTTCAGAATATCCTGTGAGAGATTTAGAACATTGGCACAATAATTTTATGATTTTTTTCCATACGGAAACCTGGAAGTTCATTATACACCTTATATTAATAAAGGAAAGCCGAAAACTGCTAGGGGTAAACTTTGGTCTATTTATATTTATTCAAGGATTAAAATAATTCATTACTTGAATATACATGTTTTGTTTTGGAAAAATCCCCATTTTGTTAAGGACTTGCAATACTAGAAATAATTATTCTTGAAGTTTTACCTTCCACTCAACTGAATTAATAGGAACATCTTGAAATGAGAAAAATCAATAGTTTGATCCAAGAAAATTTTACTACTTACTTATAACAGATATATGTTTTCGATGTAATTATTTTTGTTTGGTTTTACGTCGTTTGTCATCTCTCAAATTTTTTATTCAAAATAAAAAATAAATCAATGATTTGTATTTTGAATTTTGAAACCCTTTACCATTTTTGAACTTCCTAACTATGCCTGTCATTCCTCAACTTTTTTGACAAGTCACTTTATCAAGATATGTTGATGTTACATTCAACATTTTGTTATATTTCATAAATGAAAATTGAACAAGAAGTAGGTATCAGAAATATATTTTTATTTACTGTAAAATGAAGTTGAATTGATACTCCCTGTATTATTTTCCTCCACAAATATGTTGTACTGTTTCAAACAATGTTTAGTGATAATTAAAACATCCTGTTTCAAAAAGTGATAGATAGGTTTTCATTCATTATTCATTGCATAGTAATTTCTCATATAATTTGTTTTGAGTTTTCGCTACAATATATTGCAATTATTAGTATATTATTATTATGTGCTTTATGAATTTTTGACTAACTGTTTGGTGTTAATTGGTACAATTTTTAAAAATTCGTGATAAAAGTTAAAGAATTTTTTAACACAATAATTGACAAATTGTTATGTTATTCCGTAAAAAATTGAAGCAAGACCCAGTACAATATTATTTGAAAAATCGTTACAGATTTTAATGAAAAACTGTTACTATTGAGAGTTATTGGTAACACCAGGTTATGAAAGTTTTCAAAACAAAATATATTGAATGGTAGAATAATTCCATTTGGTCACATGTTGCGGTTTTGTTAACTGTTTTTTTTGTAAAATCTCACAAAAATTATAATTTTAATTCATTATGAATTTTCATCAATAGTCGGCATATTCCAACATATACCACATTTGAAGCTTAAAAAAGTAATAGTCAAAAAATTGTTTGCTAAATATTTTCTGTTGGTACTCTATATAATCATGGTGGTTCGATGATGAATCCAATTAGAATACACTCATATCAAGAATCCGTTAAAAATGTCCATATTCGCGGATAATTTCACTCTGACATTCGTCGCGACCGTTCAACGGGAAAAAATCCAATTTTCCGGTATGCTTTCAAAAATCATTCCAACAGTTTGTATTTATCGTCAATAATCACGTCAGAAAGTTAAAAAAAAATTTCAACGTTCCTGTCACAAAAACTCCATCAATTGATTCATGTTCAAGCCGTATGTCATGAATAACAATACGCCATATTCATTTTAGCTTAATCGAAAAACGGCGGTGGGTACTTTATCATCCGATTGGAACATTGTTTTGATCAACATGCAATCACGGTTGTGTTTTCCAATACAGTTTTTTATTAATTTCCTATTCGAAGTGTCGTTAGCTGAATAGGTAGGCCCTTTTGTTAGTGGAATATCAATGCGTTTTGAGGGGTATGAATGAATCTGTAGTCAATGACGTGACAATTTTCATAGAAACAAATAAATTGATAAGAACATTGATAACACAGTTCTCCAAAAAAGTTAATTAGATTCAGATAAACGCTGTTTTATAAACACGACTGATGAATAACATTTGGTTTCTGTATAATATTTATGGTAGATTGTCTCAAAATAATTTACTAGCTATTTTTCCAATAATTTATTTTTATTTTCAAGCCAATAATAATCCAAGTGAGTATCAGATATTGTGCTGTTTAGTTCTCGAGAAGTCAGTCTTTGAAAATTTGAAGCATCAACGTAAATTTACATTAATGATTCGTTGCTGAGTTCATATGATGAAGTATTAGGTAAAATAGAATACTCATGATACGAGGGTGGAACCAAAAGTACCCAGCCTGACGTAGAGGTGGCGGTAGTTGTTTGAAAAATATCACGGTATTTAAAAGTACAATACTTTTATTTGAAAGGCCTCAGCCCAACCAATATAAGAGCTGAAGTGAATTCTACTCTGGTTAAATCTGCTCCTTCGTTTACAACAGTAAAATATTGGGTTGCAGAGTTTAAACGAGGCCGTATAAGCTTCGAAGACGAGCATCGAAGTGGTGGACCAAATGAGACTGAAATGTAAAATTGTGAAAAATGCAAAATATTCAAATAACTTCAACATTCATCGATTATCAAATAATCGACTTGAAGAATTTCACTAGTTCGGACTTCCATTGTCTATTATATAAAATGATTTGAAATCCCTGAAACAAGTAAAAAAAGAATAGTTGAAAATAACAATTATATTAAGCAACAATAAACCTGAAATGAAATGATAGTAAAATAACCTACAAGTAAAAATATAATAATTGAATAAATAAAGATTAAATGAATGCAAAAAGAAAATAATAAAAATAAAAAAGTGTAGAGATTCCAAGTCACGTTAGTTCACGACGTTTCGATTGTTGGTATCTACAATCGTCTTCGGGTGATGACTGGACTGATTCCTCCGAGAGATGACTATTTTATAGGTCGTTTTTTTATTATTTTCTTTTTGCATTCCTTTAATCTTTATTTATTCAATTATTATATTTTTACTTGTAGGTTATTTTACTATCATTTCATTTCAGGTTTATTGTTGCTTAATATAATTGTTATTTTCAACTATTCTTTTTTAATTATTCTTTTTTTACTTGTTTCAGGGATTTCAAATCATTTTATATAATAGACAATGGAAGTCCGAACTAGTGAAATTCATCACGAAACATTGTCAATCACCTTCAAACAAATCGACTTGAAGTTTTCAAGTCCAAATATTTAGAAAACGGTTGCTTACAGCGACTAGTAACAAGGGTAGCTTATTTACGTAGATATGATAGAGGAATCGATTTTTTTTACTGAAAAATGTGGTAGAAGTACGTCCAAAAAAGTTATGAATCTTTAAAAAAGAAAAAGACGTGTAGGTGGCGCCCCCTACGAGTAAGAGCAATAAGAACATCAGGTTCGAATTCGACACCTCAAAAACCTCCTATTACCAAGTTTCGTTTAATTAAATTCAGTATTTCAAAAGTTATTTGAAAAAAACGAAAATAAAAATAAAACTTCAACACCCTGTATCTTGGAAACAAAGCGTTTCCGGACATTTATTTATTTGGACAATTCATATTAGAGTATTGTGAGGAATCACCTCCTGAAGTTTGTCACAGAACTTTTGATGGTTTATGACTTCATCCATGATGTTTGATATCACTGATAGCAATGCTACTGGTCTATAGTTATTTGAAAGATTTTTTTTACCCTTTTTTGGAATAGGCTGAACGCGAGCAATCTTCCAACAAAATAATATTGTTTTTAGCAGGTCGACCAGCATGATAGCTTTAATACTAATCAATATAAAACCCTGAATGACTTATACAAAATCACAAAAAATGTGATTTTGAAAATATTTGTTCACAGTTTTTTGAAATCAAACATATTCACAGTATTCATATGAGCAGGTAGGACATTATACTCGTATAATGTAAAACCGAAGAAATTTTGTCGTGCTCTCATTAGAGTGAATCTCCAATAAGATATTTATTTCGTACAGTATATATGTGAATATCATAATGATCTTGAAATACTGGAGCGTTTTTTACGATTTGCAAGAAGAATATACGTACGGAGAAGTGTCTGTCATAATCTTATAATGCATGAATAGATATCGACAAGAATGTATATTCCACACCAGTAAGAATTCTCATTCCGTTTCTTTTGTAAAAGGAATACAGTTGCAATCAGTTGAATTTCCCCAGAGATGAATACGATATCGAAAATGAGATTGAATAAGTAAACAACCTTTAGCTAGTAATAGGTTTAAGCTAACGCAGTAGAAAGAATGCACTCGAAATTAAAGTTTATATGGTATAAGAATTAATTGTTAATTTTATAATATAGGTACTTACTAATTATTCTGAAATTCAATAAAGCTCTTTAAACTAATGGTGCTTAATTTTCTCTGTATGGTCGTAGAAAAAGTATAGTGTGCAACATGTGCGTGAAGACTTTTTTACACTTGCGTTGTTTGCGACACTCGCCTGAGGGCTCGTGTCGCAAATTCCACGCTTGTGTAAAAAAGTCGATTTCACTCACTTGTTACACAATATACTATTATGGTGTAGAGCAGGGGTTCCCAACCTTTTTGCACCTACCTACCTACCACTTGACTTTTTGAGAAATATTGGCGTACCACCAGACCTGAATATTTTAATAAACGTATAATATTTACCCTACTAAAAGTGTTCAAAGGCCTTTTTAATTAAATTCCTGAGAAAACTTCATATTTAATGGTTAGATATTTGTTTATTTATAACATGCTTATAATAAAGGAAGAATAAAAAGATAAAAAAGGTATTAATTTACAGTTTTACTTATTACCCATAGGTCTAAAAACATACAAATAAATAATTATTGAAAAGTCAGCAAAAAATTAATCATCATACAAAATATACTTCTATAGTCTTTAGTGCGAAACTTGTTGTTTGCCTGTGATTAAAATATCAAAATTAGGAGTAATGGAACGTATCTTCACTCGTAAGTTCTCTTCAACACTTATTCTGCTTCTATGTTTATTTTTATGTACATGAGTTCAGAAAATCCACTCTCATACAAGTAACTCGTAACAAATGGCATCAAAAATAGCAGAGCTTGCCGGAAGAGCAAAGGGTACTCGGTTTTACATCCGATCCAGAAATTAGTTGAAGATTTATCTTAGGAATGAAGTATGAAACATATTTCACAACGGCTCTCCTGTAAAATGTAGTGAATGTTGAATTGTGTGTGTTATTTACCTGCCGGATACAGATATCTAGCTACGCGTTTTGAAAAAACAATGTATATAAATTTCAATATTATTTCTTCGTGAATTAGAGTTATTTGGAATCATCCGCATGAATTGCAATACTTATCATAATGCTAGTTCACGAATACGTCGACAGCTCTCAACGTAAGTGTAGCCTGTACATTTCAAAAAGCCAACGATCCGTGGAAAATTTGTGAATCGTCTTTCACATTCATACCACAGGCCAGAACTCCCTCTCGCGGTTATTTTCGATTACCGCTCAGTCAGGCACAACACCATCCATTTATTATACGAATAGTGCTCAGAGTATGGCATGCGAGGTGTTTCAGCAGAGTTTGCGTTCAACATAAACTTTGTGTGTCTAGGCTAATATCAGATAAGAGAGAAGAAAACAGGAATTTATACTTCCTCTGTGAAACGTGACTGCGAATACGAGATATAACAACAACACACGCTTAGATATTTCTACAAAAATCATCACCCTCCTGAATTATTCCAATTCATTTAGTAGTGTCAACGAATACGATGGGAGGCTATTTATATTTAGGGAACTGGAAACACTAATGTCAATCGGTAAAATCGGCAACACCATAATAAAGTTTGACATTTTTTTAGCATAAACGTACTCACAACGTTCCGATGTAAAAGTGATGTTTTTTTGTTTACAATGAGTTAAGAAAATCAATTTGACCAAAAAATGGCAATTCCAAGGGAAGGTTTTCGTTGGAATATTTTTCACAACTTTCGAGGTGGATTATTATCTCAACAAGAATGTGTCGATGAATTTTTCATGGCGATAAATCACCATCAAAAACCACAGTATATCACTGGTATAGTGAATTAAATCGTGGTCGTAGTTCGGTTGCCGACGAATTCCGTGAAAGTCGTCCAAAATCGGCTGTTGTGCTACAAAACATTCATTTTTGCATGAACTTGCACTTAGTTGTAAAAAAAAGTTGTTCTCGCTAGTTGTCAGTCGCTCAAAATAAGGAAATGACTGAAAAGTTCGACCGTGGCGCTTCTAAAGACGTGTATAAAATCGAATCATGGATATATGCGTATGAGCCGGAAACAAAACAACAGTCCCCTGTGTGGGTATTCCAAGACGAGCTAAATCCAACAAAAGTTGTTCGTTAAAGAAGCACAGCGAAGCAAATGGTCACCTGTTTCTTCGGCCGAATGAGTCACGTGACCGCTGTTCCGCTTGAGGAACGTAGAACGGTCAATTCTGAGTGGTACACGACCATTTGTTTGCCGGAAGTCTTGGAGAGAAATTTGTAAAACTAACCGCCGAACACGAATCATTCTCCATCATAACAATGCGAGCTCTCACATATCTCGTGAAATAGGTGAATTTTTGGACAGTCCAAACATCGAATTGATGACTCATCCTCCGTATAGTCCTGATTTGGCACCTAATGACTTCTTGTTCCCGAATATCAAAGGTACACTGCGTGGTCAACGATTTACGAGCGCCGAAGAAGCAGTTGAGGGGTACAAACACTATGTTTTGGAGGTGTCTCAAGAGGAACGGAAAAACTGATTTGACAAATAGTTTGAACGAATGTAAACGTGCATTCATCATCAAGGATAATATTTCGAAAAACAATAAAGTCATTTTCATTAGAAAATGTTTGTTATTATTTGCTATTCATGAAATATATATACTACTCCTCGTATTTATGTAAGAATAGCAAGTTTCTGAGGACCTCAAAAACTATTTCTATTTGAATAATTTTAAAATCAGAAAACTTTCAGAGCGACGATAACTGTGTCGGGTTTTTTGGCCGTGGTCTGCAGGTTTCATGACTGACGTTTCGTCTACTACTGCGGTATATATTATCAAAGGAGATGAAGTAAAGGGCAAAGTGTTCGGTTTGTTCTCAACGCAAAACCTACAATATTGAAAATCGGAGACAAATTATTTTGAAAAAAATCAAGAATGACGTACCTACAAGCAGTGTCTTGGTCAAGTTATTTTTTACTTTACAAACTTATGTCATTTCGGTAATGACGTCATACGTTATTTCAACCTTGCTGGGTATGACAGGAAATTGAATCAAAAGTAAATGATTTGTATACCTATCCCTGAAAAGGTTTAAAAATGAAAATTATGAAAAAACAAATTTTTGAAGAGAAGCTTTCATACAAATGCAAAACAAAATGGAAAACCAATTTCTTTCATTTTCAGTTTTTTCTGTGCGTAAAAATCTTGCGCGGGAAGATTTTCAACGTTACAGAATAACCTAATAGGTCAAACAATAATCAGGTAAGTCACTGTGATGCCACTGGAATTATTATCCGTAATCCAACTTCATGAAAAGAGTCCCCTTGTTACTGGTAACAAAGACATTTCAGTAATTAATGAAAAAACAATATTTTTAGTATTGACACCCGTAAACCAAAAAGACACACGATAATAGGATCTTTTTTTTCATAAAATATGACAAGTAATCACCACCTGAATCAATAACATCATTTAAGGAACACCCTGTATATTATATTCCAGTTAAAACGAACCACCCTGAATAAGTTAGTTGATATTGAGATAATGATATATATATATTTATGAAACCAACTTGAAAAATCTATATTGGTTGTGGATGATTTATCATTTTATAACAGTCGTTCATAAAAAAGATAAAATCAATTCAATTAAAATCGGTTCATCGATTCTTGTACACAGAAAAAACAATATACTATTTTTGAATATAGCCCTAGTCCTCAAATCATTCAAATTAAATTAATAATGCTGAACTGATAGAAAATCATTGAGGTGATTGCAACTCTCAAATTGTATTAATTGAATACCAATTATTAGTTTCCAAACAAAAATATTTTCTAGGAGAGTTTTACCTTTCATTATGTTAATTAATTACAATTATCATTGGCAGTCATTAGTTACAAAATGATTACTTCAATTTTGAAGAAGTGCTTCTTCACATTTGCCTACTTTTCAAACATTAGACTTGAAAATAAATTGAATATATTTTATTTGAAAGACAGAATACATATTTTAATCTCAACAAAAGTTTTATAGACTACTGATATACCTTTATTGATATAGCTTACTGATAAAGATAACATTTTTATAGAAAAATATATTGAATTTACGCAGTCACTTTTTAGGGTGAATCATAAGTTTTCCCTTTCTACGCCAGTATGAAGTTCACCATTGAGTTTTTGGTTATGGAAATTGAAAATACCCCAGAAGGTTTATGAAAAACACACTTATCATCCAATATCAGTTATTTTGCACTTTGGTTAGAGTAATAATTGAAATAATTCAATATTCCCTTCAAATAAAAGTATAGTTGGGTGTCTTTCAAACCATGTATAACTTAAAATCAATGACGAGACTCCAATCACATATTATACTTCAATAACTTATATTGAAATACAATGATTTTTCATGTTGTCGTCAACAGTAAAATATATCTCAGTTCCATACCACCAATACACGAAGAACTTTGATTTTCTTCAAGGAACTAGGTATGAAGGTGGTTTTTAAAACAAGTCATACAGTACAGAGCCTTTTAGGAAGTCCAACTGACAAAGTCGAGAATTTGAATAAGTCTGAAATTTACGAAATGAAATGCAAGGACTGCAATGCAAAATATTATGGACAGATAAAAAGATCCATTGAAATAAGATATAAGGAACAATTAGCACACTTGAAATACGGAACACCTGAAAAATCACCAGTCGCCCATCATATTTTGCAATGAAACCTTTCCATAGATTTCAGTTCATTACGATTAGTTAGACAAGTTAACAACAACACCCCTCTAGATGCCTATGAGAGTGTAAAAATAAGTAAACATAATAATATTATGAATAACGATGGTGGACCAATACCTGATAGTGTACTATATAGCTTGTTAATATATAATTTTATTTATTAGGTTTACCTGACTATTACATAAGGACACATTGTAAAATTAATTTGAGACTGGTACATAAGGCAATATTGTGAAATTGATTCTATTTAGCCTATAATATTTCAATTATTAGATTTACCTGAATATTACATAATTACACATTGTAAAATTAATTTAAGACTACTAGATAAGGCAATATTGTGAAATTAATATTCATTACTACACCAAAGGTTTCAAACAGTGCATCACAAATAAAAAAATCACTTGATTACCAAAAGTGAGGTTATGATTGACTGAAGTAAACCTTTTTTGCGAAATCCGTAATACACTATATAATCAATCAATGTATATCCGGTTGATCAGAAGATGATATGTTTTCTCTGTGTGTCGATAAAACTTTTATGTATATCCGAATTATAAATGTTACATTAAATATGTGAAGTTAATGGTTTATTACGAGGTTAGTGCTATACTTATATGAAAAAAAAATTGATTCTCATCATTATTTTGCATATCGAAGAATCATCTTCTTCAAAAAGTAAGGGACACTTGGACTGCAAATGGTGCAGGCAGGTAAGCAACGAATGCACCTTTTTCTGCAGCTCTTGTTTTCAAGAGAGAAATATGATTTTGAAAACGTTTACAGGAACTGCAGGTTACGTCATTATGATGTTTTTAATCCCATTATTCAGAAGACACTTGAGCATTGCTTTTCATATGTTATACTTGCAAGTAAACCCTTTTGTTGCATCCTCCGACAGAGGTAAGAAACTAAGTTGTACACTTTTATTCTTTGAAACCAATGATAAAAGAAAGTTTGTACCACAGAGCATTCAAATATATTCTATCTCATCCAGTGGAATCATGAATGAAATAGAGATGATTTTGTGTATCTTCTGAATATTTCATTTACATGGTATTTGTCGAATGAACTTTTTGTACGTAATTTTTTGAGGTTGAAAAAATCAAGCACTAAAATCATCAATAACACTAACACATCAATGTCCTCTGCAACAAGAACTATTGGAAGGATTTAGTTCAGAATAGCCACAAAAAACTGATTTTTTATGTAAATACATATAAGTACATGTTTTTAGAACAATATACATACTTCTGTCTCCAATTCAAAAGGTTTCCGATTTCAAATAATATGAAAAAACAAATATTAAAAAAAACATAAAAATCGGAGCTGTTCTTGAGGACATGCTAGAAAAATACTTCATTAATGCGAAAAAGTATACAAAATGGTGTATGGCTTATACATCGAATTTTTATCTTGCTTATTCCGAAAGCGATAAACGTTTTATTATTAGATTACGGATATGAAAATACGCCGGGAACCGTAAAATGATTAACGAGTTTTCCCATATATCGTATGATCGATACTAATGGAAGCAGACAAAAGACAATTGAAAACAATAAACCGCGCCTGAAACCCTGTCAACCGAAAAATTCAAAGCTCACCATATTTTATGAATGCTGAATACAATGGCACAAGAGGATAAATTAAATATGTACAACTAATCGTTTGCAAAAGCAACCGCATGTTAATGGATGATGGTCGGTGACATATTTAAAATGCACCATTTCTCACTAACTCATTCATATGAAAACCAACATTGTGTTCGATTATCTAACAGAGTCATAAATTAACACCAGTTTTCCAAAAATGCTTCAGGAAATGAAAAAACCTCGAAACTCATGAAAAAATATCCAAAACAAGATTTTTTTCCAAACGACAAAACTACAACCCTCTTCTCGACGTGCTTTTCACCAACCACGTTGACGTCCTCAGATCAAGAAAAATAATGTTTAACTCCGAAAAGAAATCAGTAATCTCGGGTAGTTCCCGTTAATTTTAACAGAGTAATTCATATAAAGATAAACAAATGGCTGTTTGGAATGTGTTTGGCTGTCACTATTCAAATTTCTCATGCCACACTTTCTTATTTCCAGACTCTCAAAACCATTCAAAAATTTAGTGCCATGTACCGATCTCAACAATTCCAGAAGTTTTGATTTATATTTATAGTATGGCCGTTATCCAAGGCGAGTTAAGCGATACTAGATTTTGCTAGTCTCCGAAATCGAAGAGATGTGCTGTGTCTTCTTTGAAACAACTTTTATTGGCTCGCTTAGTCTGACAGATATATTTTTAACACAGTCCTCGTTGCTTATATCATATATCCCAGATTTTTCATTTTCAAACATCTTGTCTCCAGGGTTACCTTACATTTGTGAGCAAAACGTTTTGAAATCTACTAAATTTAAAAACAATATTCAGATTTGAAATTACAGCCACCTACGTAACAAAACAAAAACAATTTTTTATGGTTGTAGCCTCATAAAGAGTACTAGTACTACTTACAGATTTGTATTACTTAATTGTTCAGCATTATTCAATTTAGTCAATTATTTCTTGTCAATTAATCATACTGATAGTTATTATGGACATACATACAGAGTGAAATATCAATTTTGCACCAATAAACTAGTAAAAATTTAAACCATTTTCAACAAACATTGATATACTAGTTCGAATAATGAATTGGACTGAGTTTTGCATTGAAATATTATTATAGTAATATGAGAGGGGCGCCTAAGGTGTATATGAGATACTAATATAGTCGAAGTAACCGATATAGTAATCTTAAAGGTGTCAGCGAAGCCAAAGGCCAAAAAAAAACCATTACAAAGGAATTATGCCGCAACGAATTAGTCCACGTGGACTGAAGAATTGACGGTTCGTGTTGGATAATTTTTCCTAACCGAGTTTTATGATTGGCTGAAGAGTCATAAAATTAAATTTGAAGTAATGTTACTGTGACCAACAGAATGTAGCGATGAGTACCGCCGTTGTGTCGTCAATGTTCAGTTCAGAAACTGATCGCGATTAGAGTGTTGAAATTCGATATTGGTGAAGTTATAATTACTTAAAATTTTTGTTATTTGTTTAAAATGTGGCGTCCTTGGACAAGTACTAATAGTAATAACGAGTGTGATAACAACGCAGACTTTATCCTGTGTAGTGATTCCAATAGCGCTAGTGAACAATGAGAAAAAAAGAGATATCAGTGAATAAGATTCGGATGCATTTGAATATTGAAACACAGAGACTATGTTTCAATGTATATTAGAATCTACATATCAAGTTTGGTTTTGAGGGAAAAAAACTATTACAAGCAACATCAGATTTGACCGAAATTCCTTTCTCAACTGTATACGTAAAATAGTCACACACAAACCTTATGAAAGAAAGACGCGATTTGATGCGGGATTACCAAAACCTTTAGATGTTCATCTAATAAAATCATTAAAAAACGATATACGACTGTTACAAAAGCAATGAGATTCCTACAATTGAAATCATAAGGAAGAAATTGAATACTTTCGGCCATAACGTGAGCTGCTGTGACAAAACTCTTCAGAATTGGATAAAGAAACTGGGATTAAGATTTAAAATAATAAACAAACGTCAAGCAGTTATGGAAAGCAGAAGAATAGTGGAGTTGCGTAATAAATATTTAAAACAAATAACTAAATATAGACAAGAACAACGGCAAATTTTCTATTTGGACGAAACTTGGTATGACACTCACAACACAGTTACGAAAGGGTGGACTGATAGTTCGAAAATGTGTACGCCTAACATTCCTGCAAACAAAGGATCGCGACTAATAATTGTGCATTGCGGAGGAAGTAAAGGATGGGTTCCGAATTCTTTGAAATTATGTGAAAAAAAACTTGAGGACTGCAATGAGGACTATCTGAGGACTATCATAAGAACATGGAAGCTAATATTTTTGAGGAATGGTTTGAAAACACATTGATCCAAAACTTGGATGCGAATAGTGTAATAGTTCTTGACAACGCTTCCTATCATTCGCGACAGTTCATCAAAGTACCGAATAAAAATTTGAGGAAAGAAGAAATACAAAGTTTTTTAATAGATAACAATTTGTATTTTGAAGATAACTATACCAAAAACCAACTACTTGAAGTTTTACAGACAAAAACATTTGAAAAAGTGTATGCCCTTGAGAGTATTGCTGTAAAGTATGGACACACCATATTGAGACTTCCCCCCAATTTTTGTGTTTTCAATCCCATCGAGTTGATTTGGGGAAAAATGAAACAAAGCATCAGGCGTAAAAATAATTTTCCAAAATTTGATAAGAAGGGTGATAGAGCTAGTTAAAGAAGAAGTATCTAATATTACCGAAGAAAACTGGCAGAAAAGGATTAAAAAAGTAATTTTAGTTGAAAAAGACTATATGGAGATTGGACACTTCCATATCAATGGTGAAAATAAATTCATTAGGTATTGATTTAAATGACGACAGTGATAGTGAAATGGAGAATATGGAAAAGAAATCATCAGAAGCTTTCGAAGAAAGTTGGTGAAGTGTTTTTGAAACGATCGATTATATATATATATATATATATATATATATATATATATATATATATATATATATATATATATATATATATATATATATATATATACCCGCAAGGGTTTATTGTGGTTCACACCTATTCAAGTGCGAGTAAGTAGTATTCAGAAGTATTTTCAATCATCACTCTGTTATTTGAATCCTTACTTTCCCACTTACCTATACATATAAACGAAATATATATTCAATAATCAGAAATGATTATTGAATAACAAAATTAGTTAGCTCCCTAACTATTTTATTAAAGAGGAACTGCTGGAAGGTAGGGGGCACTATATCTTTTACTTGAACTATACCTAGTCTTTATCTGAATATTGTTTTCAAATTCAAACAACTTTTCTAAATAATCTTCTTTAATAATGTCGAAAACAAGGGTAGTTTACTCTTGATCAAAATTTAGAATTTTGACACCTCAAATCCAAGTTTTCCGCAATGCACCAATTTTCATCAGGAATACATTTTTCTGACGAATGGATAATGAAAAAGTTTCCCATATGGTGAAAACTTTTTGAAACTCACTGTATATTATGCATGTTATATACGTATTAACCTTCCTCTTGAATCACTCTATCTATTAAAAAAACCCGCATCAAAATCCGTCGCATAGTTTTCAATATCTAAGCATACAAAGGAACAAACAGCGGAAAGCGACTTTGTATTATACTATGTTATGTATTGATTGATGCTTCTGTTTCGTGCAGCAGCAAAATCTTGTAGAAGACGCATTGATTTCATATGGTTTCAAATATGTCGCTTTCAATTTTTTATTTCTTAAATATTTCTTATAGATAGTGAAGTTAAATCATTGTTTGAGAAATGAACTTCTGATAATTCCTTTTTTTCAACGGCTTGGGGATAGCTTGTTCTATTCTCATCTATTAATTTACAACCCCGAAATTGAAGCACAATATCAACCATTATAAATATATGTTTGTGATTCCATCAAGGCGTCCGTCTAGATGGAATATACAACGGGAGAAAATCAACAATTCGTCCACACCACATTCACCTATTCCAAATAAAAGAATGTCCATCTGATGACAGTTAAGATGACAGACCTATCTATTAAAAATTGTGATATTCCCAATATTTATTATAAGTGTAGCGATATGTCTAAAACACAAATTTCGCTTCACGGCGGTGAATCAGAAATTTCTCAAAAAAGCATGCCTTACGAATAGAAAGAACGGAAAAAGTAGCGAATATGGTAACGTTAAAGATTTTCATGAAATTTTGACAGACGGTTAAAAGTCACTAAATCTGATCTGACCTTACCTAACCTAATCCGACCGAACCTAACCTAATCCGACCGAACCTAACCTAACCCGGCCGAACCTAACCTAATCCGACCGAACCTAACCTAACCCGACCGAACCTAACCTAACCCGACCGAACCTAACCCAGAGTTGCAAACCGTAGCGGAATTCTGCTACTCTAGCGGAATTTACTCGACGGTAGCGGCATAGCGGATATTAACATAAAGTAGCGGACTTTTCTACAAATAATATTGAAAAAATATGGAAGAAGAGGCAGTGGACAGCACTCGAAGCTGACAGTAGACACTTGAATAATTGAATTTACAGTCAATACGTCTTAGTAGCTGAGGTCATTACATGATGAAAGAGAAGAATATTCTTGGATATTTTCATTCATTTCATAAACCTTATAACCTTCAATATTTTGAAACTAAAAGTCTCGATTGTCTCGCCTATTATAAATTATATAGAACAAATAACAGTGGAAATAGATAATTCATCTGATTGTAGCTCGAGCGAAAGAGCTACCGTAGTTGTAATTGACGGAAACGCGGCATTTTCAAAAAAATACACGAAGTCTCGAAAACAAACTTTTCCTCAACATTGGTTGCCTGATTGCAACTTAAAAGGATGGATTAGACCGAATGATCATTCAAGAGCTCAGTGTGATTATACGCACGTGAACAAATTGATATTCATTTTTACTTTTCAAAATCTTTATTTCAAGCTAAGAAATATTTAGCCGAGACGACAGCTTTCAAAAAGTACCTACTGTAAATTTAGAAAATTAGGTAGCACCTACTGAGTTGCGCGGTTGAAAATTAGCATGATCCTGATTCCTGACATTAGTGACAGTTCAGTTTAGAGGTATCTGAATGGTACACAAACTACAAACTGTGAGTTTTGTGGTATTTAATTTTGGATAGGGCGCATTGCGTCAGATATATAAGCGTAACGGAATATGAAGCAGTGTAGCAGAATTTTGGTTCATGTGTAGCGACTTGATAGTTCATCCAGTTGGCAACACTGACCTAACCTAACCCGACCGAACCTAACCTAACCCGACTGAACCTAACCTGACCCGACCGAACCTAACCTAACCCGACCGAACATAACCTAACCTGACCGAACCTAAACTGACCTGTTTTACATTTGAATAGAATGGGATACTCTTCCAGAAGTTCCAGAACAAAAACAAAGCCAACAAAACGCAAGTAAGCAATTCTAATATTTGGATCATTAAAAAAGCCGCCTTCGACACAGTTTAATTCAGAGAAGGAAAATACGTTAGAAATGGAAATATTTGAAATAATTGATTGTGCGAATGATAAAGTTTGACAACTTTGACATTTGTTCATGTACCTTTGGGTTGATAATAAAAATACCTGTGTTTCAACGAATTATCCAAAAAACAGTAGTAAATAGGTGAATAAAGATGCAATTGGTGTGTTCCCAAAAACTCGTTTTTTTAACTAAAAAATAGCATATCTTCCAAAGTTATATTTTCCGCACGAAAGTTTCGCTTGCTATAGTATTTTTTTCATGTTTTGAATCATCTGTGCAAGTTTCATGAAGATCCTGAAGGTTACCGTTTTCGCTATTTTTACCGAAAGTACTTCAGTACTCACCTTTATGGGCAGTGTGAAAGGTATTTCCTGACGACTGCTGGAACTGACCA
Organism: Leptinotarsa decemlineata; assembly: GCF_025532065.1. Lineage (NCBI taxonomy): Eukaryota > Metazoa > Arthropoda > Insecta > Coleoptera > Chrysomelidae > Leptinotarsa > Leptinotarsa decemlineata. The sequence goes on along the minus strand of NW_027412668.1, from coordinate 12,748,567 downwards.
GAAGCAAAACGTCCTATCGTACTCGCGTGAGAATACAGCGCACTGCCAAAAGTCGGCCCACCGGGAAAGAGCGAATAAACTCCATATTTGCCAAGACCTGAAACACACAAATCACCACACAGTTAGCGCGTACCTTACACGTTTAATAAATTGAGGTTTGAATGACATATGCCCACCATTTCTGTTGACAAAAGTCGAAAAACAAAAGAGTTGTCAAATTAAAAGCCGTCGCAAACATTTCGAGCTTAACCACACGAACCAACCAGAAGTTTTCATGTCTGCGACGAGTACGGTATCGCAAGTAAAGCTCAACGCAAAACACCTCTTATTCTGAACTTGAAAGTTATAAGCCCTTCGATCGATATAGGGTAGGAATTAGGTCCAAAGTGAGCGGGTATATTTCCATGTTTATAATAACTGTAATCTTTCCAGCAAAGTTAGCTATAACAGAGGATATATTAGAATATATCAGCGTTTGCTGAACTACTCAGGAGGAGTTCTTTTTCGCTCCTGATGAAAGCAGAGCTTGCTTCTGCTGCTCAAAATTTCAGTGGGAGGTAGATATCCTGACCTTGAGGAGGAAATTTTATGACTGCTCCACCATCTACGCTGTGGTCCTGCAAGGATCTAGATACCACTTTTCTATTGTAAATGAACGATCTATGAGAAAATAGTTTAAATGATCGGTCGGTCGGTAGCCGGTCGGTTCGACGTGGGTGCTTTGTTCACTCACTCGAATTGACTGCCGTGTTGGTCGCTGGTTCAAGCCCCAGGCTAAACGATCGATTTTCACTTGCTATCGTCCAACCCGTGTTAGGAATCACACGTTAAAAGGTAAAACCCCGTTAGTCCTTAGCTCGCACAAGTTTCGACTTCTGAGGGTTGTCGTTCGTAGGGGTGTGACGTCTGGTTAACAGAAAACATATTTTAAATAGATTTTTTTATACAAAATATTTGCTCTCAATTTACGTTTTTGGCGATAACAGTGACCTGGAAAAAATTTGAGCCTTTTAAATTTTTCTTTTTAGATGGTAATTTTACCAAACAAACAATGTTATGAGGCAAACTTCTGGTGGTTGCGACAAATAGTTTTTTGTGTGTCAAACTGGATAGTATCTAGCATTTCGAATTAGAAAACTGTACACAATGTTTCACAAAGCTACAATTGGACCTACGCCTACGGAAATATAGCTCATATATGTGGATAGTCAACTTGACTATCCGACTACCTCATCAACGATGAAACAGCAGTGCATATACTTTGTGCCTGCCCCGCTAGGGACCGAATCAGGTTTTTAGAGTTCGGCAGAGCCGTACTCTTACCATTTGACCTGAAATACTACTCACCATACAAACTAATCGGCTTCGTTAAGAAGCTGGGTTTATTTGCCCGAGTATGAATAGGTGTGAGCCACAATAAACCCTTGCGGGTTGCGGTGGAGGGTCGAATAGACCCACTCACTTTGGACCTAACCTAACCTATATGTGGAGTTTCGCTTTTCTGATCTCGAAGAATTTTTTTGGAAAAAAAATCCATTTCCATTTTCAAAGCCTGAAATTCACTATGAAATCTCGTCCCAAGCAGTATAAAAAACGATTATTTTTTTTGTAGTAGCAGTAACAATTTCAGAAAAAAACCTTCGAGTCAAAAGTTATAATTGATGATTTACAATTCGTTTCATTCCCGCCTCACCACAGGGTCGTTTTTCTTCATGACACATGCAGAAAACTTTTGTACTTTTTAACTGATGAGTTAGATAACTATGGAGAGCGGGTTGTATGTTTTACGCGATGTGGAAGGTGAAATTGATCATGACCCTCTGAACCAGTAATTAAAATAGGTTGTGACTTGCATTTCTTCATACATTTCTCTCAAAGTTTTTCCAACGACGCGAGTTACGAGAAATGTGCAAGTGCTGCAGCAAAAAACAGTATGCACCTGACTAATGAGAGAAGTCAAAGGCGAGGAAAATGAAAATCATAGCAGCATCAATAGGTGTATTTGGTGAAAACAAAAACAGCAAATATATTCTGAACAAATATCAGCAGGTTCAGCAAAGAAGTCTGTTATATGGAATTGTAAATTTATTATATTTCCATTTCCTTTACCCAGTCACATAAGCTGTGGAAGATTTCCTCAACTGAACATGAGTATATTGTTATGATTAGTTTTGAAAAAACGAACAATTCGATGGCGACTACCGAATAAAATGGACAACAAATAATTTGAAGATTCCATGTAGGTATATTTTTGTAGTTCCTAACTAAAGTATACGAAATTGTTGTAGGTTTGAAGTTATATATTTGAAGTAGAATGACAGACAAACTGATATTAGAAAACACATTGTACTACATCTCTGGCGGTCTTCAAACGGGGCACGCTCAAAAAAATATAATTTTTGGGAATATTTTTCATATTTTTAATGTTGCGATCTTCAGATTTTGATGAAAGTTTGTAGACATTTTCAATTAAAACACAAATGTAGGTACACAGAGATAACCATATTTTGTATTCGCAAATTATAAAGTTATTATAAACGTCCAATACAAACACTATTCTCTCACACTAGAACTACTACACTAATTTCAACATGCATTTCACCATCCAAATTACCATTATAGAGAAAAAAACAATGTTGGTGTTGGATTCATTTCAGTTGTTCAAATTGGTATTTGGGGATTTTCAAAACGATTGATATTATGCCCATACATTTTAATGTTACTTACGAAAGTAATTTGAAAAAAAACATTATATATTCTTTCCGACCATTTCAAAATATTTTTGTAGCCCAAATATAACTAACGTAGCCGAAATATAAACAAATAAAGATTAGCACTATCAAGTTACTCATACACTAACACTATGAAATGGTTCTATTGTTCATGGAAAACATCCGTTATCAACATTTCTAGGTACTTGATGTTTACATTAAATTATTGATAGTTTTAAATTTGGCGAGAGTTTCAAATTAACTGAATACGAGTATAATATAAAAAAATTAGTGAAACATAATGAAATGGTTCTAAATTTATTCGCCATAAACTACGAATTTATTTTTAATTTTCAGGAACATTCAATTGGATAATTAGTATAATTCAAATATAGGCTGCTAAAGGTTGTATCCCAATGTGAGATCAACGTTTCATTGATTCTGGATTAGTTATGCGGAGGAAGATCTAAGTCTGAAATAAATGTGTCAACTGGACATTACTTCAGACAAGAGGAGAGCATGTAGATATTTTAATAAACCGCGATTATTAATTGTGTTCAAACGATTCGAGGAATTAAAACTATTGAAAGAAATTCTTCTCTTAGCGCCAATTCACACAGAAAGGACGTCGGATAGAGGCGTGGTGAGGACAACTGGTCCAATTCACAGTCCGCGCCTCGTCTCAGCACGACGTTCGTACCGTGCAAGAGTTGGCGCCGAGATTATCGTGTGGAAATTTCATTTAAAAAAATAGAACAATTAAACAAAAATAGAAAATAAAAATTAAAAGATTCCAAGCCAAGTAACTTCACGACGTTTCGATTGTTAGTATCCACAATCGTCTTCGGGTGATGACTAGACTTATTCCTCTGGGAAATGATTACTTATGGGTCATTCGAGTACTTTCACTTATACCCTCTTTCCGCTTCACTGGAGATGACCGTTTGGCGTGAGTTGGCCATTTTTCGCTTGATTATGGGTTTCCATATGTTGCGTATCTCTATACACTAGCTTGGCTGAATACAACATGTATGCGGCTTCTTTGAATTTCCTTCTAACCCAGTGTTTCTTCCTGTGTATGATCTCAGCTTGGGACCAAACATGCTCTGCTATTCCTGATTTGCTGGTTTCCCCTCGTTCGTGTGTGTTTCTTGTGCTCGGCAATGCGAACATTTAATTGCCTCTTAGTTTACTCACACGGTATCAGGTAAATACAATTCTTGGAAAAGCAGTCCGCGTTTGGTGGCCTGGATTTCGTGAGGCTGCTACGAATAGTGTTTCCGGATCTGAAGAAGGTTCTGATGTAATATAGATTTGTCAGTTTTTGCGTTTTTGAAATGTCTTGTATTTCCGATAATGAATCTCAATATTTCTTAACGGTTTTCTCTATGTGAGACTCAAAAATCATTTTGGAAAATATTATTGCTCCTGTTTTAATTGAATGATTTGCTAATTGATATTAAAAATCAATCGGATTTTTATTTCTGATAAAATTTATTTAATCATCATTTAGGTATAGGTTACTATTGCCACATACTTCATTAGTCCTGTGAGATTTCGAAGAGTTTCCATACCTCACATGAGTGGCTAGAAGAATGAGTGGGTAATAAATAAAAGTGCGCGAATACTGAAATTCAAATGTATTGGAAATTGAGATTAAGTTCAGTTTTAGTTTTTGAAAATAACGTTTGAGAATTGTGATATGATTAGGATGCTTTTTTTATTCATAAAATACAGTTTAGAATGGCAACAGTTATGCAAGAGCAAAGCCCTTGGCGGTTGCCATGCTCGCCACCTCCTGCTAAGAGAACCAAAACATCGTCTAAGCAAGTCAGCCAGAAATTTTGTTGATATTAGGATATATAACAAATTACCTGACGAAATTTAAAGCCTAAATTATAATCAATACAGAGCAGAAGTCAAGAAAATATGTTGCCACCACTGTTTCTACACAGTTGACGAATTATATAAAGTTTTGTTTCTGTCAAACACCTATGATACATATTCATAGACCTGCCTCCCAAAATATTTCGCTAATATACTCCGCTAATAATTTACCTGTCTGATTACCAGCTTGGCAACTTTTATCTATACCTATAATGTTTTATGCCTATGTGATTTTTTTGTCTGTGTTCTACTATTTTAAACATACAAATTGTCCACACCTCATGACCTGCTACAAATGTAATTTTTTATATAACGTAGCCAATAAACATATATCTATCTATGGCTGCCACTGTTCATCAAGAATAATATTAGTTGTTGGAATATACAGTGCTTATCTTCAATGTCCCCCCTTTTATTTTTTGAACGGGTCAACTCAAATAATTGAAATTTGGGATAATGAAATTAATTTAACTGCATAATATGAGGTAATGAGCTTGAGGTCAGTTCAGAAGATGCTCGACATGGTTGCCTTTAACTTCTCGACATACGAACAGCCTATCCAATATTTTCGAACACAGTAACGTAAATATCTCTACATTTATCATTCTCTGCCGTATATCCAATACTGAAGCAGGTTCAGTTTCGTAAACCTTTTGCTTCAAATAGCCCTAAAAAAAAAAGTCCAAAGGTGTCAAGTCTGGCGAGCGGGCTGACCATTCTGTAGGACCTAGCCGGCCAGTTCAACGACCGGGAAAAGTAGTATCCAAATAGTTTCTTACTTGTCTGGAGTAATGTGGTGGTGATCCATCTTGTAGGAATACAATATCCATATCGAATTCATTAGGATTCGCTTCGACGATTTCAGTAATGAGAGGGTCAACAGTAGTTTCCAGCATATTCAAATACAGTTCCCTCTTAAATTTTGATCAATAAATAGAGGTCCTACAATATGGTTCCCCAATATTCCTGCCCAAACGTTAATTTTTTCTGGATATTAGGTATGTGATTCCCGGAAAACGAGAGGGTTGGTGTCACTCCAATAACGGCAATTTTGTCTGTGAACATTGCTGTTTAAAAAAAATTTTACATTCGTCACTAAATCAAATATTGTGGAGATGGGTAGGATACCTTGCAATGGTTTCCGTCATGATTTCGCAGAATTCTGTTCTTCGATCAGGGTCATCTTCAGTTAATTGGTGTAGCGTTTTAATTTTGTATGGATGATACAGAAGTCTTCACACAGTAGAAGGAGACACCTCACAAACATTCGCAACGGAATAAGTAGACTGTTCCGGCTTTACTACCATCTCACCAATTATTTGCACTTGCTGTTCTTCCGGAATGGACGGATGACCTGGGGGCTTTTTGATATGTACACTACCGGTAGTTGTGAATTTGGATATTTCCCTCAAATATTTTCTACAGATAGGACCATTCGGAAAACATTCATTGAAAATCCTTTCGGTGTCGTGAAAGTTACGCGTCGCACCATAAATAAAAATCGCTTCAATTGTTTCTTCCAATGGACGGGAATTGACCATTTTAGATACTGTTGACGTGGTACCTTTCTACTAGTAAAACCGAAAACTAAATGATGTTTATTGTCGTACTGACATTTTTGTCGTTTTTATAAATACAAAATAACTTAACAAACCTCATCGTGTTGTTGGAATAAAGTATTTATGCATTAATTTTATTGATCCAAATTTCAAATTTTTGAGTTGACCCGTTCAAAAAATTAAAGGGGGGGACATTAAAGAAATGCACTGCATGATCCGCAGAATGCGTTATTCATGGCAGGCACTATATTTCCCTTAAGCCACAAACAATATCGAATTGTTCGAGCGAGCAGCCGCAAATCTCGAAACGACAACGCAGCCATCTCAAGTTACTCAACGCATTTTGATAATTCATTCCGTAACGATGGTTGTGCTTTCGGAAAGTACAATGCCCCGTCGTCAGCACAATACAGAAAGGCGATGGATACTGTGTGACGTTGGCTCATTACGTATAGCCACAGAATTGATAAGTGAAACAACGTAAGAGGCGCGACGTCGACTGTTGTGTCTACGACCGTGTATTTCAGTTGGATAACCATTATGGAATATTCCATTGTATAATTTGCATTCGAGAATGTTGGCGAAATGTCCCTTTGAAGTTAACATCGAGTTGCTCTAATTGGATACTTCACACAAATTTGTGTATGATCAAACAAATAATTTTATCGGTTTCGGGAAGAATGTGAGGCTGGCCGCACACGGATCGAAACGTATTGGTTCGAAGAAAATTGTTTGTGTCACCCCAAAAGCTTCCAAAGGTTCAAGTCGGGTAACCGAGGAGACCACTGAGATGCATCCCTTCTTCCTATCCACCATCTGGAAATATCTTCTTTAAAGAATTAGGCTAATTTTGTGGGTTATGGTAGGAGTACCGTTAACCAGCTGTCGCCCTCTTACGAACAAACAACCCTTAGAAGTCAGAACTTGTGAGAGCTAACGATTAACGAAGTCTTATACTTTGACGTGCGATTACTAGCACGAGGTTCGGTTTGAAGAACTGCAAACTTATTATTTTTTTTTTGATTTGGATTATTAATCATACTTGGCAAAACTGTAATAATATGATCAACGGATAACTGTGTATGACATACAGTGTGTTAAAGTCAAATTGAATAAATTCATTATTTCGGTTAAGGTACATATTTTAACAAAATCCCGAAACACACAAAAATGCTACCCTACCTTTAACCCCCGTCGAATGGCAAATACAACCCCAAAATATTTAAATGGGAAGTATGATATATCGTTTGAAAGGTCTCTTCATTCTCTATTCAACAATGTTATCGCTTTCAAGTTTATTGCAACAATTGAGATAAAATAAATAAAAATCATGTAGTTACCGAAATTCGTAAAATACATTCAAAACTTATTGCAATATACTCAAAACTAATTATTAGAAAGTAAGCAAAAACCATTACAATGTTCTTTTTAGATGGTATCTTTTAAAAAACTGTAAATAATTTCCGTGGCAAAGTTACTTTAAAACGCCTTGTCAACTTGTTTTTCATGTTACATTAGTTGTCAGTATTTTAATTCAAGTTAAAAGTTCGTTAAATTCAAGTCTGACAAATGGTTAGATCAACGCACATGCATAAAAAAACAGTTTTACAAATGATTGGTTACCGAGATAAAACCCGAACACAACAGGAAATAAGCTCTCCATTTCATGAGAAACTTATTAATTTACCGCCCATATCTCGAGGAACAATAAGCAAAATAGACAAGCAGTTTCGCGAACTTGGTCATGCGGGGCAGATAAAAAAAGTAGTTGCCAATGCAATGAGTGATGAATTCAAATTAGATGTGATGCTTGAGTTGGAGGAAAACCCACATACATCGAGTAGACAGGCATCCACTACATTCAATGTTAGCTATACATCGATAGTAAACATATTGAAAAAAAAAATGCATCCCTATAAAATGATTCCTAATCGGGAGCTCATGGAAGATGATATAGGTAGAAGAACTTATTTTTGTGAGCAAATGTTGGACATGTTGGATAACAGTATCATCCAATTAAAAGACGTTATGTTTTCTGATGAGTGTAGTCTGTCTCTTAACGGCCATGCTAATCGGCAAAATTGCCGTAACTGGTCAACGAAAAAACCTCACTGGATAAGAGAAGAACACACGCCATATCCTCAAAAGATTAATGTTTGGGCAGTGATTGTAGGAAACCATATCAAAGGCAAAGGCGATAATTATTTGGTACTACTTCAAAATTATGTCATTCCAAGTTTAGTAAATTTATATTCTGATCCAGGAAACCCTCAAGTTCCAGTAATACGATATGGTTTGAGTAGGATGGAGCACCACCACCAAGTTAATGTCCGGCAATATCTCGATACATTTCCCAATCGGTGGATAGGGAGGCGAGGATCGATTGAATGGCCAGCGCGATCACCTGATCTTTCATCATTAGATTTTTTATGGGTATTGTAAAGAGCAATGTGTACAAATTCAAATATATACAGTAACCCAAATTATGAATTTATTCAATTTGGCTTCTACACACTGAAGTATATCTTACATACTGACTGATCTTCATCTTTGAGCATATATGATGAGGTTAATTCAGTATGTTCTACTCTCTGATGAGCGAATTCAACTCAGTAGTGGCGATGACAAATATTATTCAAAACTACAGTGTGTTTCTATGAAATGTAGCTCACTTTATTTTCATGTATATTCCTTTATTGCATAAACACACTGTTTTAAATAGTGAAATCTTCCACTAATGAAGCTGAACTTCGCTTTTGTTTCCATGTTTCTTTGTATTTCGCTATTTTGTAAAACGTCCTTTTAGAAAAAAATGAATAGGAATATTATTACTAGCAACGTTCGTCTAAAAGGTTGTAAATTTTCTTCCAACGAAGTTGTGGTAGATCTAATTTGCAAAGTATGATAAAAACGTACGTGGGTTGTTAAAAAAATATGGTGAATATTCGAATTTGACGGGATATTTTTTCATGTTGGTTTTAGAAAATTAATCAAATTTTGTGTAAAAATGGAAATAGGTGCTCAAAAATAGTTGAAATGTTGACAGGGGCATACAGTGATTGTACTCTGAGTCAGAAAAATGTTTACAAGTGGTACAATCTTTTCACAGCTGGTCCAGAAGATGTGAATGACGACGCTTGCCCTGGATACCCCAGCACAACAACAACTGATGGAAATGTTGAGAAAGTGAAGAAAGTTGTTATGGAGAATTGTCGAATCACTATTAGAAAAGTTGATTTCGGCATATCGGTTGGCTCATGCAATTCATTTTTTTCGGAAATTTTGGTCGTGAATCGTGTGGCAGCGAAGTTCCAGAATTGTTGAATTCTGATCATAAAAAACCGTCGCATGAGCATCGCTCAGGAATTGATAAATGACGTCAACGGCGATCCAGATTTACCTAAAAGGATCATAACTGGTGATGAATCATGGTTATATAGTTATGACATCGAAACCAAAGTCCTATCGTCCCAATCAAGAGCCCATGAGAACCAAGATCAAAAAAATCATGCGAAATCAGATCAAATGTCTAGGTTTTCCTCGCTGTTTTCTTCGATTATTGTGGCGTAGTGCATCAGGAGTTCTTGCCAAATAGTCGTACGGTCAATAAGAATTATTATCTTGGAGTTATGCGCCGCTTGCGAGAAACAATACAAAGAAAACGTCCGGTATTGTGAAAAACAATTCATGGCTTTTGCACCACGATAATGCACCTGCTCACTCGTCACTTGTTCATAATTTTTTGACAAAAAACAACACCGTAATCATGCTTCAGCCACCGTATTCACCAGATTTGGCCTCCCGCGACTTTTTCCATGAAAGGAGATAAAAACCGAATTGATCAATGACATACCAAAAAGTGCATACCAGACTGCTTCGAGAAATGAAAAAACGCTGGAACAAGTATATTATATAAGAGGGGGACTACTTTGAAGGGGACAGAATAGAAATTGATGAATGAATGATTAATTTTTTTGAGAAAAATGAAAAGTCACTCTATTTCTTGAAAGATCTAGGGGTGTTGCAGTTTCACTATAATAAATGTAGCCAAAAGAGAACATGTTGAATAATAAAACATTTTGACTTTCAAAATTGTGTTTGCATATTACAATGATGATCCACAAAAAAGTTAGTGAAAAACAAAACTAATCCAATCATTAAGATAAGATTGCAGTACATACTAGAGTCTAAGGCTCTGAAACGTTGCTTTATATGAAGTCATATAATAATCAATTCATTCGGAAAACCAGCCAATTTTCGAACCAGTTTATCAACAAACAATGATGAGCAATTTTTCTTAATATATTTTTTGTAGAGGAACTATTTAAAAAACTGACGTATACATCAGATGCGTATTCTCTTCCCCATTCACACCCACAGGAAAGTTCTAAAGGTACCCATTAAATCGAAACTTGTGCTATGATATATGACACACTCAAGGATGTGACGTTCAGTACAGCTACTGTCACCCACACACTCTCTCTATGCCACATGCTACACCATAAATCATTATCAGAAACGAAATAAGAACTCATGAAAAAGTCGCAATATAACTAATATTGCCGGCGCATAATGTTTCAGTATTTTCGTTGTTCGAAATTAAAGAGTGTTTACGCTTTTTTGACATCGGGTTGTCCATTAAACCTACAATCGCATCGAGTATTGAAAACTGTTCTTCAAAGGGTGTTTACGCTTTTTTGACACCGGGTTATCCAATAAACCTAGAGTCGCATCAAAAATTGAAAAATGTTCTGTCAGAATTCGAATTCAGGAACGGAGTTCAAGTGTCCTATGTAATTCAAACTCGTAATAGTCTAGGATCCCGCTGTAGAATCACTACGTCCATAGCGTAGTTAACCAAACCCATATTTTTACATAGATTTGTGAATGGGAGAATATATTTACGACAGGAATCCGCTTAAGAACCATTTCTCAAGCTGCAATCGATCCTTCAAATAAAAATATTGACGGCCACTTTTTGACTGGCAACCCATGAATGTATGTAAAAATTTGAGTTTGAATAACCACGCTATGAACGTAGTGATTTTGCGGCGGGATGCTGTACTGTAAGAAAATGATGTATGATACCAAGTTTCGCGGTGGCCGTGGTAATGGGCAGACGTGTCGATAAAGTCCGTCCACAAAAAAGGTAACGGGTCTTCCAACAGGGACTTCCGAACTTTGACAATTGATAACGGCCGTCTTGTTGAAGCTACATTTGTCAAATTAGTTGTCATTTATTCAGTCTGTTTTGCCAAATCACCATGGAAGAATATAGCATTCAACAAAACGTGCAAATAATAAAATTGATTCATCAAAATAGGTGTTCTTTTCGGGCAACGTACCGCCCGCTTCACCCATTTTACGGTCGCCATAATCGTCCTACCGAGAGGACTATTCGCCATGTGGTGGATAAATTTGAGTCCACTGGTTCAGTGAACTATCGACAAACACCCGTAGGTCGACGAAACGTAAGATATGTCGAAAAAAATGTCCACTATCTGTGAGAGTGTGCAGGAGAATCCGAATCGCTCAGAAGAATTCGGCCTTTCGCAGATCACAACTTGGTGAATTTTGCGTCTTGACTTGAACCTGCGTCCGTACAAAATTCAACTTATCCAGGAACTGAAGGTGAATGACCCTATTTTTCATTATGAAACCGTCATCAACGTTAAGGTCCATTTCTGAATGAATGGGTACGTGAACAAACAAAATTGTCGAATTTGGAACGATGCCAATCCACATGAGATCCACTGGCCACTGTCAACGGCGAGCACTATAGGTCGACGATTACCAACTTCTTTTACCCTGAATTGGATGATCTGGACACCAACGACATTTGGTTTCAACAAGACGGCGCCACGTGTCACACAGCTCATGCCACATTGGATATTCTGCACGAGCGATTTGAGGGCATGGTCATCTCACGTGGAGGTGATGAGAACTGGCCACCGAGATCGTGCGATTTGACCCCGTTAGACTTTTTCTTGTGGGGCTCTCTTAAGTCGCAGGTATATGCGAATAAGCCACAAACCACAGCGGTCCTTTTAGCCAACATAACTCATGCTATCGTTCAAATTCAGCCTGATTTATGCGCCAGAGTTATGGAAAATTGGACGTTCCAAAGAAGCTGTGGCGGACATTTGAACGATGTTATATTCTACATCAGTAAGTCTTTCAAACGAATTTCTATGATATTTAACACACACTTCGTTTTATGTAAATTTAAAGATAGGAACCGCTCAATGAAGTACCCTATAACTCGAGAACTAGTTGTATTTCAATAAGCCTGGGATGAAAGAGTTGTTATTTTTTCCTTCGTACTAATGATTTTCGTTTTTAATGAATAATAACATTCTGAAAAAGACGGTTCTTGGTTTTATATCGAAAATTTTCTTTCAGTAATTCACTACTGAAAAAGGGGTTTCTAATTTGAAAATATATCAGTTTCTCTTGAAAATCAGTTGAGTGAGAAACATCACATTAATTTTCATTTCTCATAGGTAATAATTTTCCAGAAGTTTGTAACAAAAGTCCTTCAGCTGAAAACCACTAAGGTATTATACAGGGCTATTCAAATTCGTTTCTGTACATGGGGATCTCGTAAACGATAAGAGATAGAGTGTCGGTTGAATGATGTGACAAAGTTTCGTATTTTAGAGACCTATTCAATGATGTAAAGAAATCGAATATAGCTCTTTTGGTTCTGGAGATATACAGGAAAAACGAAAAAATCCCAAATTATTTTTTTGCCTATATCTTCTTTATTCGCAGACATATTGAAAATATGACCACATTTTGCTAGTGGCACTTGATGTGGGCTCTCAGAATATATCCATGAATCTTTTATACAGGGTGTCATCTGACTTGGGCCACCCCCATCTTTGAATTTTTAAATACGGACCTGTATTTTTTGTTGCAGTTTTTTCATCGTAGACGTTCACTTCATACTGAAAAATTGAATTTAATTTTATATTTCGGGATTTTTCGGTAATATTCGATAATAATTGTGTGAATTATTCCCTTTTAAATTACGGCCCTGGAAATTGGTTGACTGAGTTGAATAAAAACACAATAGCAACTTTCACGTCTCCCTATGAACCGTAGAGTTTTAAGAGAGTTTTTTTTTATTTTTAGGTACCTATTCATATTTTATCCATTGCTCTGAGCGTTTTCTACAATGAAATTCGAATAAGAAAACCTTTTATGATTATCTGAAACATATCAACAACAATGTGTTTTGATGAGCAGAAAAAAAAATGGAGCAATAATAACATCCGAAACGAACACTATAATTATAATGAGAATTGAAATGAAGTAAGTAGTTTATATACACAAAAAAATTAATTGTGCAATAAATGTTCGAATTGGAGTCCTTCTATTTCGAGACAAATAATGAGACAATAAGATGGTCTGCAAGATCATCAGATCTTACTATTTTGGACTATTTTCTATGGGGGACATTGGAAATAGGATTTACGCTGGCAGAGAGATAGAAAATGTGGAAGACTAGAGATTGAGGATTTTGAATGTCTCGAAATGGAAGGACTCCAATTCGAACATGTATTACGCCAATAATTTTTTTCTTTTTCGGCTTATTAAAATACATAAAATATATTTTTGATGTAGATATGTTTCAAATAATCATAAAAGGTTCTCTTATTCGAAGTTCATTGTAGAAAACGCTCAGAGCAATGGAAAAAATATGAATAGGTACCAAAAAATGAAAAAAAAATCTCGAAGAACTCTACGGTACATAGGGAGACGTGAAAGTTGCCATTGTGTTTTTATTCACCTCAGTCAACCAATTTCCAGGACCGTAATTCAAAAGGGAATAAATCCATACAATTATAATCGAATATTACCGAAACATCCCGAAATATGAAATTGAATTTGATTTCTCAGTATGAAGTGAACGTCTACGATCCAAAAACTACAACAATTTACTATAACTACAACAATTGAAAATTTCAAAAATGGGGGTGGCCCAAGTCAGATGACAGCCTCTATAAAAGATTCATGGATATATTCTGAGAGCCCACATCAAGTGCCGATAGCAAAATGTGTAGAGATTTTCAATATGTCAGCGAATAAAGAAGATATAGGCAAAAAAATTATTTGGGATTTTTTTGTTTTTTCTGTATATCTCCAGAACCAAAAGAGCAATATTTGATTTCTTTACATCATTGAATAGGTCTCTGAAATATACAACTTTACCACAATTTAACCGACACTCATGGATGTCATGTGCCATCGCAGACTTCTTTCTGTGTAGTAATTGTCCCTCAAGTACGTGAAATGTGAAAGTTTTATCAAATTGAAGTGAGGGCCTCTTTATTCACGCCGGTATCCAGGCCGAGGTGGTTCGGATAACCACGTAAAGGGGGCCAAGTAGGTACGTGAAAAAAAAAGAAAAGGTCTACCGAGAAGGAGGCGAACTTAAAAAAAATCCAAAACAGTGTTTGCTTTAGAATAACTGAAACAAAAAACTCACCATCAGTTGAAAAGGTAGTTGCAGTAGGTGCCGGTGCCGGGGCCAGGGGCCAAAGTCCTCTCTGGGATGGCCCGCCCGGCCCAGCAGGGCTGCCTAGCATATTCACGTATGGCCCGCCAGCCTAAATGTATTCACACTGAAACAAAAAAAAAAAGTTTAGAATCAAGATTGAGATGTCTAGGTATGAAAATAATTTCTCAGCAGATTTTCAACACTGCTGGTCAAAAATTCAACTATTATCATCACTAAAAATAGGGTCGTTCGGTCAAATCTGATTTTGTGCATTTTTCAAATAGTTTTATCGAGCTTACCATTCAGAAGAGAATGACAAAAATTTATAGCATTTACCGTTATCAAAATATGTAACATTGAAACTGCGCGTTTGTCGAAAGCTAGTGTGACGACATATGTACGATTGTCGGTACAACTTCTGCTTTCTATTACAATAAAGCGAAGCATTTAATGTCTGAGGTATGAATGAAGATACGTGCCTGAGCAGTTCTCAAATAATAAAGAATTATGTTTGTCAAAAAATATCAAATAAATATATATTCTATCAAGGGAGCGTTTGATAAAACAACCTTCCCAACAATTACCCGGCAACTACACTCCAGGAATGTCCCCCTGGTAGTAGGAGAATGGATACTCAAGATGCTCTCTAGTAGAGCAATAAGTATCAATGTAGAAGACATCAAAGGACATGACATGGACAAATGACATGAAAGGTCTGGTCATGAGGGGATGTCCACAGGTTTTATCACCCCTTCTCTGGAACATAATTCTGGATAGCCTGATTAATCACCTCCACAATAATGGATTCTACACAATTTCATATGCAGATGACATAGTTATCTTGCAGACCGGCAAATTTGTGAACACACTGTGCGATAGAGCGTAGAATGGGCTCAAAATTAATATAAACATGGTGTAAGGAACACTCACTGTCGATCAATTCCAAGAAGACTGAGATGGTCCTTTTCACCAGGAAAAGAAGTGTATCGGGCTTAAAACCTCCTGAAATATTCAAAAGTAAACAAAACTTCTCTGAAGAGGTGAAATACCTTGGTACTATCCTCGACAGGAAGCTAACATGGAACTCTCATCTACAGAGTAGAACAAAATGAGCATATGTGGCTTATGAGCAATGTCGGAGGACAGTGGGACGCGCATGGAG
Organism: Leptinotarsa decemlineata; assembly: GCF_025532065.1. Lineage (NCBI taxonomy): Eukaryota > Metazoa > Arthropoda > Insecta > Coleoptera > Chrysomelidae > Leptinotarsa > Leptinotarsa decemlineata. The sequence goes on along the minus strand of NW_027412668.1, from coordinate 12,732,742 downwards.
TCTTTCACCCCGTATGGTCACCTGAATCAACACTGCAATAATCTGTTTAAAATATGTTTTTCCGTTAACCAGCTGTCGCACCCCTACAAACGACAACTCTTAGAAGTCGAAACTTGTGCGAGCTAAGGATTAACGAGGTCTTACCTTTTAACGTGTGATTCCTAACTCGGGTTTGACTATATTAACGTACGGAGCCATTGCATGGGGACCGAAAGTTCTACAAGCAACGGCCATCCAAAAATTAATCAAATACAGCGACTGGCTTGTTTAAACAACAAAGGAGCCATGAGAAGAACATCAACCGCGGCAATGAAATTAATTACGGGTCTGACCCCTCTGAACCTGTACATTAAGGAGGTTGCGTTAATGGCCATGGTACGATTGCGCACGGCTGGTGTAAACCTCGAAGTAGAAATGGGTCAGTTGAGACTGGGCCTATGGCGGGAAGCGCTTACTGCGCAACCTCTGCTCCAGGCAACCAGTGATTCAATTGAACCCAGGTTTGTGTTTAATAAACCCTACAAAATAAAACAGAACACAAACTCAGATGCTATAAATGCAATACGCATATATACAGACGGCTCAGGATGTGGAGTGTACTCTAGATCACTAAGCTTAAGGATTGAGTGGGGAATGGGAAAAATACCAGCGTGGTCCAAACAGAACTGGCTGGTATCTCAATCGCCACAAAAGAAATAATCAGGAAAGGAATTTCTGGCAAAAACATAAAGGGCACAACAGGAGTAAAGGTAATCGCATTGCCGACTATTTAGACAAGGAAGCTGCTGGACTAAGAATTTTAGTACCCAAAGGCACTTACGGCCTGATGACTTCGACAATTGCGGAACTAGCTAAACGCCACACCCATGCTCAATCCCTAAAGATCATCTTGGATCATGCCAGGATCATCTTGGGCAATCTGGGAAGCTGGCGCCGAAGAAATACCTTGCGATAACCAGGAAAAATTTATGCTTAACAGTACGATTTCTGACTGACCACTGTCAACTAAGGGAACACCTCCATAATATGGGGTTAGTGGACACACTTCTGTGCAGGACGTGTGAACAGGAAGATGAGACTGTCAGGCATGTTCTATGCGAGTGACCGGAGTTATCGTCAATAGAGAGTGTGTGTTCGGCGAGTCTTGGCCTACACCTTCCGATATAAAGGAGATGTCTCCCAGCGACCTGTCCACCTTCCTGGAAAGGACAGGATGGACGATGACCTAGGAGGACAACTCGGGAGGATGTACAATGAGCCACATGTGGCCTAAGTGCTGTGGGTCTACACTCACCCTCTCTACTCTACATTTACAGATAAATATATATTCGTTTAGAAAACAGTAATTCATAGCAAAGTCCAACAATTCAAATCATTCGTTCACGTACGTTCACAGCTCTTTATTCAAATCTACCCATTAATTTCCTTTTCGAACGATAACATTCATATTCCATTCGTTTCTACGCACCGCCCACATAAATAACTCTGGAAAGAATCCGATTCATAACGAAACTAAAGAAATAAATAACTGACCTGATATTCAACCAAAACAATGAACCCATCGATTACAACCTTCGAAACGAGCGGGAGAGAAGGAAAATTGAAAGGTGGCCGTGGAATCGTGCATCTCTGCGAAAGATGCACACGCCAACTCGTCAGATTGCATAACGTCGGACGAGAACCAATGAACGACAGAAATTACGAGGGGAAGGGAGCGGGGGGCGAGACGAAGAAGGAATCTCGGATGGTATTAATCGCGGTGCACGGTGGTCGTTATCAGTGTTGTTTTTAGCGTTATTTAATTGATATAATGTTACTTTTTGATGTTTAGAGTTACAAAATTGTTTAGTTTTTGAAAAACTTTCAACGGAAAGTTTACGCGCGAAAACTGACAGTTGGCGTATCATGACTGACAGTTGACATATCAAAACTGATAGTTAACGTATCTATCGTCGGATCTGAGTCAACTGTAACTTTTGAATGTCATATTGAAACAATTCCTCCGTATATTAACTTCATAAAGTTTTTGGCATACATTAATTATCACATTAGTTACCACAACTACAACAGTTTCAATATCGTTTTATCGAATTGAAAAACAAAAAACTACCAATACATGTTCACTTTATGTCAGCACAAATATTGAGTAGTAATATATTATCACATGTCCCCTTTCAAAATTTCATATTACATTTTCATAAGACCTGTTGAAACCTTTCTGGAAGTTTACTTTTTTAGTGCCATAGGCGTACTGTATTCAAATTATTTACTCTTAACGAATTGAATAAATGAATTTATACGACGAAAACGCAATATATATTCTTGGAAAATATCATTCATAACAAAGAAAATAACAAATCTACAATGAAAAGTGTTAAAATATATCCAGTAGTAACCAAGACATTCTCCAACAAATAGGTATTTAGTTGAAGGGGATTGAATAAACATTGTTTTTTTTGAAGGCGGTATAAATAGATATTCCTTTGAATTATACTGTCAACAGACACATCGCACCCATCAATAAGACCGACTTGGCTTTTTAGTGGCGTTATTCGTGATATTCTTCAGTTTAATTCGAGAGCTCGTTGAGTAAACAGCTATACAACATGGAAGCTAGTTGTTTGGGAATCGTGAAGAGTCCGAAATTGTCACCATTAAATATGAAAAGAAAAAACTATTGCTATGAATGTATATAACTGGTCCACTGGTTTGAAAATTCCAGTTGGCAAAGGTCGTCGTCTTATCATCACTCACATAGGCAGCAGTGAAGGATTCGTGAAAGATGGATTGATGGTGTTTGAATCGAAGTAAAATGGGGATTATTTATCATCAAGAAATGGATGCCACAGTATTCGAAGAATGGTTTTAAAAACATACTTGTAAAACTTCCGCAGGGATCCGTAATATTAATGAATAATACAAGTTACCACAGTATACGATTCGAGAAGCTGCCGACGTCGTATTGGAAGAAAGCAAATTTTACTGAGTGGTTACAAATGAAAGCTATTCCTTTTGAATCTACCATGTTAAAAGCGGAGCTCCTCAACTTGGCTAAACGTCATAAGTCAAAATTCGTCAGGTATGTCACCGATCAGATGGCGAAGACTAAAGGAATGTCGGTTCTTCGGTTGCCGCCTTATCACTATGAATTGGATCCAATAGAGTTGGTTTGGGCTCAAGTTAAAGGATTCATCGCAAGGAATAATAGTAGTTGTTTACAGCTGATTCTCGGCCTCCCCCCACCACTATGACGTATTAATTGCTTTTTTTATTGGTTGTTGTTTGGTGAAGTTTTTTTGTTGTGCAGTGAAGTCAAGGCGTTGTGACCTTGAAGTGTCTGGTGCATGGATCGTTCAGATTTTTTTTTCATATGAGATTTTGTGTGTTTATGTGTGTGTGTGTGTGTGTGTAGGAGAATGCACGGTACAGGGTTTCATCATGTGCTTGTTTGTCTATGTACAAACATACGTCTGCATACTTCGAAGATCCTCCAAGTAATAAATGCTCCATCGGTGTTAGGGCACCAAGTTAGTAGTGGAGTGACGTCACAGCAATAACCGTTCAACGGCTAGAGAGCGACATGTTCACTCCACGACGTGTGGCAGAGTAATGCGTATTCATCGGTCTGCCCTCACCTCTCCCGAAGCGATGAAGGTTCGCTCTAGCCCCGCTATCGATGGTGACACAACGGCAGCCGAGGACCGTTTGCCTAGCGTCTACCCTCTCCGAGACCGCAACGACCACTGCTTGCTCGTACCGGCAACTGTTATCGCATCAAGTTGGGAGATGGGCTTGGCTGTGACGTCAGGCATCTCTAGTGGATAGCAACTAGCAATGTGAATCTTTCACGGTTTCATGGTGGGGGTGACTCACACTGTTTAATATAAAAGAAATGCCTGGCACACTATGAAATCAGTAGACGAATATATCTGCAGCAGTTAGCAATTGGTAGAGTGTTATTCAGTTCGTAATAGAAGGAAGACGGTGAGTGTATTTGTCTGTTGGAAATTGTTTATATTTTCGTATATATTTTCATCATGTCCGTTTCAAAAGTAGACTTGAATAAAATTAATAATTTGATTGTACAGGAGGTTGAAATAGTAGAGCAAAAGGCCTTATCATCATTGCCAATTGATGAAGTGTTCATAATTAAAAATATGTCAACTTATTCTACACGATTTGGTAAATCAATTTTATTAACTTTGCAAGATGTGAGCAATGATAAATTATTTAAAACATGGCTACCAAAACGTATTTCGTTGCAATTCAATGATGACGATATATCTTGTATCAACTCATCAGGTGGTAAATATACGATGATGTATTTAGGACAGAGCCAACAAAGTTTTGCTGGCATGAAAACGCGATCTCTAGTCAAATTCAATATAATTGAATAATAATAGTAATAATTTATAGTGAATTTCTTTAGGTCATAGCTTACGAAGTTTTTTTGGTGTGAAAACGCTAACTCTAGTCAAATTCAATATGATTGAATAATAATAGTAATTATAATGAATTTCTTATTGTTTTATAATATTCATATATTAGATGATAATAATTATATGGAAATATAAACATTACTAACTTAGTTGAATACACTCACTTTGTAACTACAAGTAAAATGGGAATGTGAGTATTATATCACTGAAAAATTGGAGGTTGCTTATTGTTTTTTTTATTCAATTTCAGTTCCACCATTTAAAGATGTGGATGCAGTACGCAAGTCAAGATTGGGTCGATGTTGTAGATCTCAAATCATCGGTTCAACATTTGTCGTCTAAATTGAAGGTGTTGGGTGATGGAGCCGAACATGCAAGCAATTATGATATGAGTGTATGCTATGATGAAAAACAAATCGAATTATGCCTTCGTGATGCTGAGAACTATTGGAGTGGTGCAGAAGTTTGTAACAAATTTTTGGATAATGAATTGGAATTGTGGCAACTTTGTGATGTTATGATTGAACTGAACCTAAGAAGATTCCTGTATAGCCTCCAACCATACTTGCCAGAATGGATTATTCATCACTTTGAATTGAATGATGAAAATCGAGAGGAAATTGAAGATGGTCGCGAAAATGATGATTATGAGGAAGAAGTTATTTTAGATAGTCTGTATGTTCCTGTAAATCATAAATAATGTCAAATAAAAAACTTTGTATTATTTTCATGTTTTATTTATTTAAATCTCATGAAATACAATAGAAAATGATTACAAAACAATAAATATGATATAAAATACAATACATGATATAAGTCAGTTACAAATAAAAAAAAAAGATCATGAAACAGTACATGATAGAGTGAAAAAAAAAGTGTCAATATCTGCTATGAACTGAACCATCCAATGCATTGTATGTTAAAACTGTATCATGCAAAATTAATGCATATACTTTAGTGTTGTCTGGAAACTTGGTCTTCCTCGTCTCAAACTCAATCTTTATATCAATAGTTGATGATTTTGTTGCATTCGGTTGTTGAGAACAATCGATGACGAATAGTGGATTCTCTCTAAATTGTCCAATGTCCATCAGAGGTTCACTCATATCTTTATCATAATAACTTCGCTGGAAACTCTCAAAAGCATAATAAGCAGGAGCATCAAGTTTTTTATCGAAATTCAAATTCCAACGCTCATATGGATAAACTTCAGAATTCAAGTATACTCGAATACTATTGATATCAGCAGTTGTGAATTTTGTAATATCCTGTGTTCTATCTTCAGATGTGGTAGTACTTTGGAATGCGATGATGACAAAACGAGGAGTTTCCAATGCGTTAGTTGTTTTGATGGCCCATATGTCTGAAAAGTCCCACGTAATGATGGTAGTTCATAGAGGTCCCACATACGATACGCCAACTTGATTTTGGCATTCAGACCGCTTTTGTTTATTCTACTCAAAAGTTTGAGCTTGTGTTTATCATCTGGTACAATATGTCTTATTTTCCATTCGATTTTATTTATTTCCAAATCAGCATCAACCTCACCTATATATGAGTTTTTGAATGATCGAGCGATAATCAAAATCAATTCCTGTTTGGCATTCAAGATACTTTTGTTGTAATCTTCAGCAAAACCCATCAAATATTTCAGTGGTAGTTTTCCACTAAAAACATGACTGTTTGTATCCAAGATATCTTGCTTCAATTGTGAAAGTCCCCAACCAGATGTCAATAATGTGTTAGCATGAGATTGTCCAAATGATATCATGGTTTTCATTGTAGATGTTATCCCAGGTTTTCTAACAACAGCCACTTGTTCACCACCCATTTCATAACGAATTTCGTCAAAGAGAAATGCAATTGCATTATTCGAGAGATAGCATGTTTTCGCTACATCTTTGGGGGTGAATTTACCTTCTATGTAAATGAAGCTCTCGGCAATATCTAGTATAACATCTTGATTATTGATTGCAATTCTGATTTCATCCGAATTCCTGAATAGCGGTGATCCATAGGGCTTATATGTGTGCTCATGTAAACTTATGAGAGAATGATCGAGCACTGGTTCATTGAATATATTCAACTTTTCATTGTTTGTTTCGAGCACCATTGTTATTTTCTCACTTTCAATCCAATCGATTTCAAAATTTAAGATCACTCACAGACAGAGCGTTATGTGCTAACTGTTTAGCATACACTTGTGGAATGAGCTTCTTTTTATGCACACCTTTCTTTTTGATAGTGCAACTCGTTTGGGATTGTTCAATGCGATTTTGTCTATTATAAATGAAACCCATAACAACAGTTATTCGATTTTCTTCAATTCCAAAATAATGAAAATCTCTTCTTCACTTCCAAAGTCGATAAGGTTATTTTTTTCATCCAAAATACGCACTGTAATGTTGTGAATCAATTGACGACCTTCTGGACTGACAGGCATATATATAATACTGTGTGGTTCTTTAGTAAGATTGTAGCCAGGTTCAACATCAATATCGAATGAGAAAAGAATGTGGGATTCTTCACCATTTATATATGAACCAGATATTATATTGCAATCTAAGCGGATAAGTCTCACAGTTGTAATGTTTATTGGTAATGATGATTCATGTATCTGATTTGGTGGAAATATTTCATGAGCGAACCCCATCATTTCTGCTATTGAATTTGGATGTGTCAGATCAATTTCATATTTGGATCGCATTTCACATTTGAATGTATTATTATTGGCGTGTAGATAGAAAATATCATCTGCAACGACATCATTTGGTTTTTATCATGAAACAATCTGAACATGATATGTTTCTGTATGACGGCATTGATCTCTTCTATTTCATAAGCACCACATGGAATTTCAATTGTCAACTTTTGGGGTATCGATGAGTTGTCATTACTGATTCTAAAACTAACTAAGTTATTAGCTTCAGTTATATTATTGATTGTATTGCATCCATAGAATCCCAAAAGTCCTAATCCATAACGACTGTTCCTATCCAATTCAATTGGTGGAAAAAAATCCGCACTCAAGACACTTGTCCCGACAGCTTGTAGCTCGAACTTTCGTGACATGACTGATGAATATTTTGAAACACATTTCAATTTATTATTGTACACAGCAACAGCACATTTGAGACAATTTACACTTTTTGGAAGGTGTTGTATTGTAATAAGTATCATTTTTATTGATACCAATATTCACATCCTCTATATTACAAATACAACACATAGATTTCCGAGGTATAGGACCGTCATTAACATCCGATTCTGAATTTTGATCGTGGTGGTGGTGCTCATAACAATATCTATGTTTCATTATATCGATGTCATCTTGCAGATGCTTAGGCAACTTTTCCCAAACATATGCAATCTCATGTGCAACACATGCAAGTATCACTTCCTTAGGCATATTTGCAAGCATCACTTTATCCATTTTTTTCAAGGTACCATATTTTGAAAACATTCTAAGTGAAAACCCCATTCCCTTGATAGCCTCCCGATCCAGTTTTGGTGTTGAATCCATTTTTATTTGGAAAATTATTTAGAGAGAAACTGCAAGCACAAGTGACCACAGAGAACTGTATTAAATTTCTGTTGTCGATCATAGTTATATTTGATTTTTACATTCGAACATTTTCGAAAGAATCGAGTCAATTCCAATGGTGGGGTAGATCTCCAAAACTATCGAAATATGTGACTTCTTTCCCACATTTTTTATATGCCACCCAATGTGTTCCTGGTCCACTTATTCCATCTAAATTAACAATAGCTGTCTCGTTTTGTTTTGGACCTGAAGATGGTAATCTATCACGCATAAAAACACCACGAAAATGTGGAATTTTCATTTTTTGTGCATAATAACTGAGATCGAGATCAGTAAGAGGCCTCTGAGGTAGGGGTTCAATTAGTTTTTTTGTTTTGTTTGTGGCTTTGTATGGTTTTAAATATAGTCCTAAACCTTTACGGTATGGTTTGAGATATATTCCACTTCCGCGTTTGCCTAATGCTACAGCCTCCATGGTTTTATTGTGACGATTGGCTTCCATTAAAGCCGCTCTGCTGGCTTTTGCCGAATTCACGGCCTTGGTAATACCAGCAGCGGCTCCCGCCAAACTTCCTAGTGCGGATAGTCCAGCAAAAATTGGTATCAATGGTAAAAGTCCACCGATCTTGGGAACAGGAATTATGCGTGTGTGCGGATTTTCTTCTTTCCACCGGCAGCTTTAAGGTATTTACGTGCCGCCTGCAATGCCACAGTGATAGCTTTTTTGCTATTATTCGTCACAAATTGATTCCCACCAGCTTTCTTCAATACATTTCGCACTTTATGGACTATCCCAGCACCAAATGCAACTTTTTTAATTTTATTTTTCTTTGTTTGTTTCCTCTTACATTTTTTCTTATTGGTACTACAACCCATGCCCATATGTCTTTTCGCTTTCATAATGTTGGTGACAAGTAATGCAGCTGCTCTTTCCCCAATACTCGCGTCCTTCGATTTAACCCTATCCCAAGCGCTGTATTCAAGTTCTTTGTCGGCTAAATGTCTTGCTGCAAGATCGGATGGATGCTTAGAATATTGAATATCGTGTTTTTTGCATTCAATATCTAATTTATTGATTCCAGGGTCGTTACGAGCTAAACGTTGTTTCAATTTTGTACCCGGTCCACAGTATTGATAACCTCCGGGTAGATGTAATTCGAAAGGAAGTTTGTTTATTAAATCATTAACAAAACCACAACCTCTTTTAATTTTACGATCACTTTCAATACGTCCGTATCGTTTGATGGTACACATTGAAATGAATAAGCTAATAACATTTATATAGTCTCCAACCACGGCACGATGCGCATTGTAAAACAGAAAGAAAAGTTTGCTGTAGATAATCTAGATGAGAAATTTGGGTGTGGATTGAATGGACAAAAGGTATTCAGACATGGTCCACTACTTCCATCATCAGTTCGAGGACTCATTATAGGACCTTCAAATTGTGGAAAGACGAATGCAATGATATCACTATTAACACATCCACAAGGACTGAGATTTAGAAATGTGTATCTCTATTCGAAATCACTCAATCAACCTAAATATCAGTACTTGCGAAGTGTTTTGGAACCTATAAAAGGATTAGGTTTCTATACATTCAGCAATAATGCAGAAATAGTGGAACCCTCCGACGCTAAGCCTAATTCTGTTTTCATTTTCGATGATGTGATATGTGAAAAGCAAGATATTATTAGATCATATTTCTGTATGGGACGTCATAAGGATGTTGATTGTTTTTATCTAGCACAGACATATTCACGGGTACCCAAACAGTTAGTGCGTGACAATACCAATTTCATTTTAATGTTCAAACAAGATGAGACGAATTTACATCACATTTATTCAGATCATGTTTCACCCGATGTAACATTCAAACAATTCCAATTGATGTGTGTTAAATGCTGGGAGGACCAATATGGATTTCTAGTCATTGATAAGGATAGAAAAATAGATGAAGGTAGATATCGCAAAGGATTCGATAGTTTTATATACCCATGATCTTGTTTTTTACACTTATTCGATCACTGAATATTGTAGAGGTCACTTCATCAGCGAATTAGGCTATAATTTAAAAAAGGGCATTATGAATACAAAAAAAGATTCTGAAAATAAAAACAATGAAATGAATTTGAAACGTCAACTAGTAGAGACAACAGAAGCTGTCAGGCAGAAATTCAACTCTATCAAGAATGATAATATTGAAAATCGTACGACACTTGAAAGATTGTATGAGCCCATAATGAAACCATTGAATGTTTTATCATCAAACGCTACTTCTAAATCACCAGTGTTATCACCAAATCATGGAACTGTTCAATCTACTTCAAATTATCCCATGAGTACTCCAATAGGAAGAAAACAATCTTTTGGTAGTGTATCATCTGTGAATAGTGACACGAGCACACTTCAAGACGATATGAGAACAACTCTATTCGAAACACCATCATCGTCCCACATCGATTCCTCGGATCCTGACATCTCACCTGTTATGAATGAAAGTGGTGAAGATGTTTTGATGAAACATTTGAATAATGTAAAATCTAGAAATCCAGCATATGATGGAACATTTGGCGTACGTATGGATCCTATTACACAAAAGCTGAAAATGGGAAGTCTAGTGGTGCATTTCAAAGATGGAAACATTTCATTTTGGGATGCTAATAAAGTGAAAAAATATGAATGCGCAGGTAGTCCAGAATTGTATGATATGATCTTTTTGAAGAATCCACGAGATGTTGATAATAAAGAAACTCGTCAAGTATATTCCAAAATATTGAAAATAACGAATGCTCCATATAAACAATATCATCAGAAGAATGGTTTTAAAAATACAAATTCTAAAAAATTTCGTGAAGTTATCAAACCTCTATTAGACTCACGACAATATCCAATAAGAAGTAGAAGTAAAATTGGTGGAGCACTCAAACGAGTGAAAATGGAGAAAATATATAATTCTAAACCTGTGAATTATGTGTACTGGAATTCACCGAAAGAGTTAGTTGCTCGCCTACGATTATTGGTAGCTTCAAAGTCAGCTGGTCATACAGGACATGACAATGAAATAATTTCAATAATTGAAGAATTACGTGAAGAAGGTATAATATATTAACATATTCACATGTAATGATCACTGTCACATCATCATTCAATGCAGTAACATTATCACACTTTCTCTTTAATCATATTGAAATAGAATGACTAATGAAATAAGTGATGTCAAACGACAAGTTGTTAATGAATTACATAAACCTGCAAGACGTAATTTTCGTAGAAGAATAACCACCATCAAAGGTTTTGCAGATCTATGGCAAATAGATTTAGCTGAACTGCAACCTTATGCAAAAAGTAATGAAGGATACCGATATATACTTGTAGTGATAGATTGTTACTCCAAATATCTGTGGACTGTAGCAGTTAAAGATAAAACAGGTAGTACAGTAACTAATGCAATGAAACATGTACTGAAAGAAGCCAAATACTCCCCCAAACACATACAAAGCGATCAAGGGAAAGAATTTTTCAATAAAAGCTTCTCATCTCTCATGCGAGAATATAATATCAATCATTATTCAACATTTAGCACAAAGAAGGCAGCTATAGCAGAAAGAGTGATTCGTACAATAAAGGGGTGGCTCTATAAGGAATTTTCGATGAGAGGTCACCACAAATGGCTTGATATTCTTCCAACTATAACTAGTAGATATAACAATAAAGTTCATCGTACAATAGGTATGGCACCCATTAATGTTGATCCATCAACAAGATTGATATTCAAAGGTATCAATGGAGTTGGAGAAAAACAAAGTAAACCCAAATTCCGATTGAATGATATTGTACGAATAAGCAAATACAAAAATATTTTTGAAAAGTCTTACACTGCGAACTTTACCACGGAACTCTTCAAGATTGTTAAAATCAATAAAACCTTTCCCACAACCTATAATCTTGAAGATATGAATGAACAACCTATTAGAGGATGTTTTTACGAAGAAGAGTTATTGCGAACCGAAAATCCTGATGTATATCTGATCGAGAAAGTGCTGAAGAAAAGGAAAAATAAAGTATATGTAAAGTGGTTAGGACTTCCTAGTGAACAGAATTCTTGGATTGATGAATCAAATATGCTTTAAATGTATCTAATAATGTATTTATGAATAAAGTAATGTTAAAGTTCATTATTGTTTTCATTTCAATTATATGTAAGTGAATTGAAAAAATATTGCAGCGGTAAACATTGCCCCAACCATTCGCAATGTTCTGTGTATACCAAACCAAATTAATTGTATACTCCATTCCCGCTTAAAATTTTTTTCAACTCACAATATTGAGAACACAATACCATTCCCAAAACTAATCGCTGTCACTTTGAAATGCTTTCTCCAACTCTTTTCGCCAATTATCTCTCACTGATAATGCCGTCTCATAAAGTCGAGTCGACTCCTCAAGCTCTGCCTGTGCTTGCATTCTCGAACGTTGATTGAATTTGTCATCTTTCATGATTTTTGAACGTAGTTCATCTGCTTCTTTGCTCATGTTAGCCAATTCAATTTTCGCTAATGCAATCTTAGCATCTAATGCTTGAAGAGTGTCCTTATTGACACTAATAGCTTGCTCACTCTTTTCATGTTCAGCAATAGCCTTTTGCGCCTTTACAAGACGGCATTTCGCTTTCTTTTTCATATCTCCAAACCGAAGTAATGGAGTGAAAGAAGATAGCGATTCAGTCATCAAATCACCCTTCATTTCTTTGGGTTCACATTTTGTCTTCCTCTTCGATCTGTCACTTTTCGTTGTGGGCTTTTTCTCCTGCAAACCACTTTTCGATTGTTTTTTTTCTTTCAACTCAGTGACAATCGATGAAGATGCATTATTAACCTTCCTTTTGATAGTTCTGGATTTTTTATCAACACCAAGAGGGGGGTAGATGAAGGTGTTTGGATGATGATGATTGTGAAATGATTGGAGTTTCAACGATAATTTGTTGAATTGGTTCCGGCACATCTGCGAAGTTAACGAAGTCGCTAATATCAAAATCACTTATCGAGTCTTGAGACTGTAAATGTAATACTGGAATATTTTCAAAATTAGTGTGATCGATATCAACAAGTGGTGAACCATCTTCAGCAATCAATAGTGGCATGGAGCTCATGATAATGATTATTTAGGTTTGGAGGAATGATATGTGATAGCAATAGAATGTGGATAGGAAAGGTGATGATGTTACTGATACTTCACCTTTTATAGAAGAAAATAAACTAGCGCATGCGCTCTTTCGTCAACTAGCCCACTCTTTCATCGACTAGAGATGCCATATCCTTCTCTCCCACTTAAAACGAGTCAAGTGATAGGTGGGAGTCGTACCACTTCCGTTTCCTATTCAATCGTATAAGTCGACTTGCGATCCTGAAGTTCATTCATTCACTCTCTACAACTGTGAGCAAACAACAACAAGATGAATTCTGCAAAAATAAATGCTGCATTAAATAGAATATCTGCTGTTGATGAAAACAATTGGATAGACGAATCAGATGATGATGATGTCAATGTTCCGCTAGAGGAAGTGATAGTTGAAGCAGAAGATGTTGGAGTCGATGAAGATGAGATAGACGAAGTTGAAAACGAGGCCAACCAAAGCGACGAAGATGATGACGTGATGGAGTTTGAGAGGGTCATGGATGAAGAAGGAGATGATGAAGGGATAGAAGCTGACACAACTGAAGGCGATGGTGCTTTGAGGATCGGTATGCGAACGCTCAATGTCAGTGAGACATTGGAAGATCCCTTGGATTTGTATTGTGCAATGGATGCATACGTATTGATCAGCACAATAGATGGAGAGAACAAAAAACTATGCTGGTGCTGCTTTCGGTTTTATTCGCATAGAAACAATAATGGAGGGTGGTATGCCCATGTCAACACCCACAACACTGTCTCAATTATGGAAATGGGACAAAATTGGTGTGAAGCTTGCGAGAGGCCACTAACAAACTTCACCCGAGTATCTACATGTATTATATGTAATAATGTCCAACCTGTGGCACAATAACCGTGGACCTACTGGTCAAAAAAAAAACAACAGCCCTTTTCAGGGCTACATTATTCGCACAAACGGTAGTAGTAGAATTCACAGATTATGTGATAAATGACTACTTTGACTAAAAAGTCGAAGTTAGGATTTGGTTTATCATCGAATATCTGTGTATATGATGAGTACTACTTTGACTGAAAAGTCGAAGTTGATATTTTCTCAATCATTGAATATAATGATGAGTACTACAGAGTTGGATGATGATACTTTCACATAAGTTTTGACTATAGTGTTAACCTATTTCTGATTGAAAGTATAATGATAGCTCTGAAAATAGTTGTTTATTGTCTTTAATTGTAGCCCTTAAAAGGGCTGTTTTTCCTATTAATCCATACAATGGTATGGACTAACGCTCTTCATCATCAGAAACAATCATGATGGTGTCATCATCTGAATCATCTGTATCTGATGATATACTGATGATGTCGTCCTCATATTCATCAGATTCATCTGAATCAGATGATATACTAATTATGTCGTCCGCATGATCATCTAGCTCGTTATCCTGTAGATCGTCTAACTCATCTACTTCCTCTTGCATACGTTCCGGGAAATCATCAGGAAGATCGTAGATGCGTTGCAGCATTTCTGCGAAGGTTGTACTGAAATGATCAAACGTAGAATCTATTTCATGTACCTGGATGGGTCCTGTACTCATCATAGAAGACTCTGGTACACTCATCGGTTCGGTGGTGGAATCAGCAATCGACATTGTGGAAGAATGATGTAGAACTGGGATTGATACTATATTTATATTGGAAGAAATAAAACGGAGGGGGTGAAGTGTAAATGTAGAACAGTGTTTGAGATTCGAAAACATTAAAAATGACGATCTTCATGAAACTCTGAGCGATTATTATGAGAAATTCTAAGTGATTATTATGAAAAACTAATAAGAGAGAGGGAGGAAGACACTGCCCCAGCCTCGCAGTGCCTCGTGTACACCAACCAAAAAAGTGTGTACTCCGTGGAAGGAAAGGAAAGGAAAGGAAAGGGTGGGAGAAACAGGGAAACGATTACATATCGTCGTCGGAATTTAGGACATCATCGTCATCAATTAGGATAGGAGATGGTGGAGGACTGTCCTCGATAAGGATTGGGGATGGTGGAAGTCTGATGTCGCCAGCGTCATCGTCGTCGTCGTCGTCATCCTCATCTGTGATGTCTACAGGCGGTGGGTCACCCCATTCGTCATCCCATTGGTAGGGATCCGGATAATCCCCGTCCGATAAGTCAGCTTCATCACTCCCAGTGACATGCTGAACCTGCACCCTGTAGTCATTATTCATGAATTCGAAGGGAATGTCATGAGGTGCCGTTGTGGAGTCCACGAATCCTTCATGGATAGAAGCCCAGTAAGGATGTTGATGCGCTGGGTCACTGTACGGCTCAGTAGTTGAATCAGGTTCCATGTTGAAGGTGGCTGATCAACTGAATATTCCAACAGATAATTCCTACTTTTATACTTTTGAAAGGGAGTGGGGAGGAGTGGGGATGAAAGAACTTGGAATTGAAAATGGAAAAAAAGAAAAATAATGAAAAGACGAAGTGAAGAAAAATGCTCCAACCATCGCATTGTTCAATGTGTACCAAACCAAAACAATGTACACCCTTTATTTCACTTCTTTTTTCATTTGTTTTTTTTTGTTTTTTATTCCTAAAATCATAATTACAAACCTAAAACTACCATGCTACCTAATTATCCTAAAACTATCCTAGTTGACCTAAAAACTATTTCCCTTTATTCAAAAATTTCTTTATAAATATTTTTAGTTCATTATTGAGCTCTATCGAAGAGGTCTCTGCCTTCCGCCTTTCCTTCAGAGCTGCAGTCCTTCGATCTAGCTCGGCCATCCTCATTAACAACTCGCGCCGTTGGCTAGCAATTTCATTCTCCTCCCGGGAAATGCTAGCCAACGCGGCCTCACTATTTCGTGAAGCAAGTGCAACATCCCTACACCTCTGTAGGAAAGTTTCCATCTCCTGGGGGTTAACCTCTCCGACAGGCTCCGGCACTGGTGGCACTTGTGGCGCGATCTCCCCGGCAGGCTTCGACACTGGTGGCACGACCTCCATGGCAGGATCAGGCACCGGTGTGAGTTCCATGGGTGTCAACATCGCTAATAATGCAAATTGGGTGAGGATTTCACCTGGAGATGGCACCCTCGGCACCGGCTTATATGCCCTCCGTCTTTCCACTGTCAATGCGAGCGGTGTGGGACGTCTCGGAGGATTCCTTTTGGCGGTCGACCAACTACCTGCATAAGGGTTAGTCCTATTGCATTTACTCCTATACCTTTGAATAGGACCAACCTTAGCTGCAGATTGCCGCTTGGCTTTGTTAACAACCCTGTCTTCCTGGAATAAGACAGGGCTGCGTGGCCGCTGCACACCACCCGAAGTTGAAGCCTTCACCTCTTGGACCATCGCCACCTCGTCTCCCTCGAACATATCAGGGCTGCCTGGTCGCTAGGTTTGTGAAAAAATATAATTTTTTTAATTTAAAATTTATTTTCAAATTTCAAAAATTTTTTTTCAAATTTGCTTTTTTTTTTCAAATTAAATTTTTTTTTTCAAATTTTAACAGTTGGGAACATGTCAAGTCAGAATTCGAGTACATCACTAATGCCACTTCAGGGACATTGAAATATATATAATAATACTTGTTGATAACTTTCATTATTAATTTTTCAAATACACATTTTTTTTCCTAACCTAACTTAATCAGGCCCTGCCCAGGCAGGCTATTCCACTTCACTATTCACCATGTTGGTTCAATTAATACGTCATCTGTTGCTTTTGGTTTTGGTTCTATTATTCTAATATTTGGATCAATGTTCAGTCCTGGATATCCCACTCCACCTGATGGCCTGACTTTATGGCTTTTCTCCAAAACTTCAACTCTCTCTTCCAGTACATCATACTTTTTCATTGTAGTCGCTGTTATGTTTGACATAGCATCAAATTTTTTATTTGTAGACGCTGTTATGTCAGACATTTTTATGTCTACATCATTTGTAAGTTTGTCAAATTTACGAGTGAAAGTTATCCGAGCCTCTGCAATTTTATCGTCAAATGCTTGACGGGCATCGCGAGCAATATTGCCTATTGTGGATTGTATTGCAGCTTGTAGGGCTAGAAGTATAACCTCCTTTGTTCCGTTAATTTCCCCCTCAAGGTATGATACAGTTACACAATCACTCTTGTCAATTGGTTCGCTTGTATTTTTCAATATTTTTCTTTGCATGTCATAATGACCATCTTTTGTTAATTTAAATCCATTGCCGGGTGGACCTCGGATGACATTACCACCCCATTTTTTTTTTCTGCCAAATTTATCGATTGTTTTAGACATTGTGCACCCACGATGATTCTTTTCAAACTGATATTCCTTTCATTTACATTATACTATATATTGCAGTAATCGATTAGGGAAATAGAAATAATACAAATAAAATTTCAATCATTTTATATTCATTACAGTAATACATATACATACATACATAATACATTAATATCACAATACTTCTGTCATATTGAATTTTCCGGTTTTGAAGATATTGAATGATACTTCAATCATTGATCTCGGCAGATAATAAATTAATCAATTTATCCAATGGAGTCTCCTGAGATTGTGATTGTTGAATAATATTACTTATCCAACGAATGTTCTCATTTGGATCGTTTTCATAAAATTCAATATCATTATGACCCCAAGGAAGAGTGTGGGTAGTATTCGGAATGATAAATCGTTTATCGTCGTGGTATGATAATGCAACTTTATTTTTCAATTCAGTATACATATCATGCAACACGCTTCTAAATGAATTCATCTTTCTGAATATCATACCACCTTGTTCGACGATTTTTTGATAATCTTCGCATGTCAATTCATTCTTTATTACCGATCGTTTAACCCCTTTGGCTTTCTTAAATTCACCATCAACAGATTTCACATAATATGCTTTAGCACCTGTACCATAAAAACTCATGATTGGATCATTTGGAAATTCATCTTTGAAGTTACCCAAGACTGAACTTGTTACTGGAATATTGAATTGGTTAACTATACTGTAATTGGATGTATCAAATCTACTTATGTTAGTTTTTATGAATTCATAAAAATTTTCTGTGTTTACTTTAAGAATGAGCGAGTCGGTATCTGTGTAAAGTAAAGAGACATTTTCATCAAAGTGTTGTTTGATGCATCCATAGAAAAAGTCATACATGACTGTTTTAGATAATTCTAATATGGAAAATCCCAAATATAATGGTTTATCGTAATGAACCTTCACTCTACCCAATTGAATGGCAACGAAATTATCAGTGAAAATTGAACAATTTTTGAAATTTGGTTTGGCTATGAGAGTGCTGGCACCTATATTTTTCTTTATATTTTCCCAATGTGTAACGAGTCTAACATCAATTCGATTATCTACATTCTCCATTGTCTTTCCATACACCGCATTATTCATTAGTTTATAGAAATCTTTAACAGATTTGTTGTTAGACCTATTACGCATTTCAGTATTAAGATCTATATAGGGTTTCATCCAGCATGATTGTTTGAATTTCAATACTCTATGTGTATTCATTACAATCAATCCATTTTTGACAGCTTGCTGTAGATTCCTATAATGAACAATATATTTTCTTTTATCATTCAAATTTGGAATTAATTTGGGAATTTTCGATTGTGTACGAGGTGGTATTATTTTTTCGACTAAAAATGGAAGGTCAGAATGTTTATCATGCAACTCTTGTGGATAATGAATGTCCACTTCAAATACATACCCATACGGACTATCAGTACTCACATCCATCACATCAAGATTAAGAATTTCATTTGGTGTCAACCATGTAAATTCACTTGTTGGTAGAGGTTGTGACATACTGTGACCGTATAGATTTGTTGCATCTAAATATGTAATGAATGTGGAAGGTTCATTGGGATTATAATTGGGTAAAAATCTATTATTTGCTATATGTTTCCTCTCGCTACATTGACTAATTCCACCTCGTATACCTTTTTGAAAAAAGTGAATCATATCAATGTCAGTTAGTAATTCCAATTCAACATTAGTGAACTTCAACATGGCATCCCATGATAATCCAGGTGCAGTATAATATTGTGCCGGATCTAAGTTATATATCTCTAAACTTGTGGTGCGGAAGTTTTCAAAAATATCACATAGTAGCAATACATCCGACTTCAAATACAAATCAGAGTATTCCCCCAAATTCTGACACTCGAATAAATTCCAAACATTTCTAGCCCTATCATAATCAGTTTCCGATATATGTTCACAATTGAGTGTGTCATAAAACTGATTTTTTGTCAGAAGTAATGGATAATTCAATTTGTCAATGTCATCAACAAAACTATATGGAAATACACCTTTCTGTCTCATCAAATTGAATTTCTCAATTTGTGGGAAATGTTTGTGCATCTCCAAACATTGATCGGAGGTCAAGTTTGCACCCAACTTCTCCAACGAATTAGTCATAAATTTATAACTATCGATAAATCTCATTTTGAGATAATTCTTCCTAACCACACCATCTTTATCGGTATAGCTGTGTGTGAAGAGATGCTTCGTGAAAGATATATATTTCTCTTTAGTTTGCGGGATAACATCAACTTTCTCTTTATTCCTATACAATTCTTTTATGAATAAATGACAATCATAACCACTTAAATTATGAAAAATGATAGGTATGAAGTTTGGTATTTTGAAATTTAAATTACATTTCGAGTGAGCGGCATGTGATCTTTTCTTTCCTGTGACATGACAATGATCTCTCACTTTGACTTCACCATCAGTAAATGCTTTATTACATATACCACAAGTTCTGGCTGCAGCAAACTGTTCTTCTTCTTCGTCAGTTTGTGTATCCATCGGTTTAGGGTTTCTGAGATGATTTTCATGTATCTCTTTCAAATCATCTTCAATGCTACTCACAAATTTCTGAGCTGCATCTACACCCCTATATGTAACAAATTTTGACAAATCATCATTATATGAACACTTTATCAAATAAGCAAATGAATATGGGGCATGTTTGAATGTTTTAATCGTGTATGAACTTTCAGGATTTGGCTCATTCACATGAATCGGTTTAAGCACTGATTCAAAATCAGCATACACTACAAATGGCACCCTCATTTGCCTCTCAAAGTTTTCAAACATTAGTTTATTTTCCGCAACCATTCTACCATATTTATTGATCTTTAAATTAGTAGTTGGTGTTGTGGTACTAATGTGATTACAATCATACATATTATGACGTAAAAGCAATCTCTCATCAGAAAAATATATCAAACATCCGTCACAAAAATATTTTTTCTGTCTATGAGCTGATAGTTGATTAGAAACTAATCTTGAAAGATCTTTGATCCAACAATAGTGACCATTACCGGAGTCATCAGTTATAAACAACAAATTGACATGTCTCCGGAGTCTTCTCTGTGAGTATCGCAATGGACCAATCACTTCATACTTCATTTTACCCTTCTCAAATGTACTCTCTAAACCGTAAACATTAATTGAAATATCATTCCTATCTTCGAATATTTCGATACTCTTATTATTAACTTTAACCGGAAAATCCATACCTGTGACATCTAAAACAGTGGAAAAATGTGGATATGACGTAAGTTCGGACACTCGACTATCTGCAGGATATAATGCTGATGTTATAGCCCAAGCAAAACAATATTGATCTTCATTACGAACATTCACAACAGCTTTCTTCCATTGAATACATTGAGGCAGCTTCACATATGAACGTCCTTCCAGTGGACTGTATTTATTAATGTTGACCTCGAGAAACAATATTTTTTCACAAGTCCAACCTGAATTATTAAAAAAAAAAATTACTATTCAATCTTATTGAAATTTTTAAAAAATAAATACCTGAGTCACGATCCTGGAACTCAGTCGTTTGAGCCACAATTACATCACGGAATCCATCAAAAACAGCATTCAAATCTGAAGATTGGTCCACTATTTTATTTTGGGAATTAAATGACTTCGTGTCCCTCGAATCATCAGTCTGAAGAATATAATTCCCAAAAACTTCCATATTCACCTTGATGCTTTTATGGATCCTGATGGCTGATTCCAGTAATTCAATGACCTTCTGCCTAATCTCATTGAAAAATGACATGTAGTCACTGGTTACAATCGAACTCTCCACCCTGTATGTAGCAATGCGGCAATTGAATGCATTCGTTATAATTTGAACACCGTCAGACAATTGAACACATGCATTATTTTTATGACTCATGGTTCTTCGGTGAGAATTCACTTGGGTCATAGGAATTGTCACATTACAACAATTGCACGTATACATAGGTGTTGCATTATCCACTCTCACCCGTTTCACTGCAGGCCCTCCTTGGCAACTCTGGAGCTGATGCCGACGAAGATTATCACTACGAGTGAAAGATTTACCACAGTCACAGGAATACATTTTATATAATAGTTCTCACTAACTCACTTGATGTAAACTGACATAGCCAACACTCGTACGCTTCTTAAATACACTCTGATAGGACCCGTCAAGACGTCATAGCCAACCCCACTTCTCAACTACATGCGCCAAGATTACCTCCCAACTGAATGCGATAACAGATGTCGATATACGAGCAAGCAGTGGTCGTTGCGGTCTCGGAGAGGGTAGACGCTAGGCAAACGGTCCTCGGCTGCCGTTGTGTCACCATCGATAGCGGGGCTAGAGCGAACCTTCATCGCTTCGGGAGAGGTGAGGGCAGACCGATGAATACGCATTACTCTGCCACACGTCGTGGAGTGAACATGTCGCTCTCTAGCCGTTGAACGGTTATTGCTGTGACGTCACTCCACTACTAACTTGGTGCCCTAACACCGATGGAGCATTTATTACTTGGAGGATCTTCGAAGTATGCAGACGTATGTTTGTACATAGACAAACAAGCACATGATGAAACCCTGTACCGTGCATTCTCCTACACACACACACACACATAAACACACAAAATCTCATATGAAAAAAAAATCTGAACGATCCATGCACCAGACACTTCAAGGTCACAACGCCTTGACTTCACTGCACAACAAAAAAACTTCACCAAACAACAACCAATAAAAAAAGCAATTAATACGTCATAGTGGTGGGGGGAGGCCGAGAATCAGCTGTAAACAACTACTAATAATAAGACCTTCAAGCTTTTTGAAGTAAACAAATACCTATAGAATGCTCCGGAAACAGTAGACCAAAAAGCTTGGGAAAAATGTATCCACAAAACAATCAGAATCGAATTTGGATGATCGCATAGACTCATTTTCAGAAAAAAATATTCCAGTTGCCATCAATGCTAATGAAACTGATTCATCCAGTGAAGAATCACTCAACGAATCCCTGGAGACTTTTTTCAGATTAAAATTATCGCAATGTCTTATTCGAAGTAAGTATTCCTATTAAATCTATAAAATTGTTTCTGAATCAACAATATAAAATCCAATAAGGAATATGAATATGAATCTTCATTTCCAAACCAACAAGAATATTTAAAGTATATCTCTCAGTGCAGCCACACTTTTCTACTTCTTGAAAATGTCAAAGTCGGCAATATTGTGAAATTAATTTTTATATAGCTGAAAATTGTTTTATATAAACATATATTGTAAAATAATAGATAAGGCAAAATTGTAAAATCAATTTAGGTTGGTATACCTGTATGGGTGGTACGCCTGGATGGTTTACCTGTATGGGATACTTATATAGCACAAATAGGTTCAGCTCGCATTAGTTTCTAGTTTTAATCGTCATCTTTGAAGATGATTACTTGGTGATCGAAACACGTGTCGAGGTGTTAAAAATAACGATTTGGTGTTGGAAAAAACTCCAGTAATATTCATTTCTACACCAAAGGTTCCAAACAGTGAATCATCATATGTTAACTTTGTAGTAAATGTTCAAGAGGTAGCGAAAACTTATATGAATTTCTGGAACTTCATCTAGCGTTTCCTAATATGACTAATAACCAGTCTGTACAAATGTTATTGTCAAATCATCTGAAAATGGAATTTTTAACAGGAGATGATCGACTGTATTGTCAAACATGCGCCAACCTAACTGGCTGTAATAAGGAAACAAGTATAGCTGAGGCACCAGTCAATTTAATAATAACACCGATGATCTTCAAACAAGACTCAACCTCTGACGGAAGCAAGAAACTCTTTCGAAGGTTTGAAATAGATGAACATTTCAATCTAGCAGATCACTGTTCATGCGTCATTGTTCACTGTGGTTCTGGCGTTGAATTTGGTCATTATTACGCCTTGGTCAAAGACGAAATGGGCTGGTTTAAGTTTGACGATATTCGTGTCACGAAGTGTTCTGGCGATGTACTGAATCTATTGGTTCTGGAGACACCTTACATTTTGTTTTATGAGAGAGAGGACACTAGCAGATCAAGATCTTCAGATAATGTGGTGCTGCATTAATCAATGAAGTCGCCCCGGAGCGCCAATTAATTTTTATTGTTGTTTTCATATATATCTTCGAAAATAAAAATCACAGGAGCTACAGAATATTGTGCTTTTGATTGGATTTTCGTTTGTGTACATTTGTTGCGTTAATGAAGACAGAAATTGCAACTAGCATTCGATCGTATTTGTAATAGTTTCAGAAAAATGTGTTTCATTTCCACACAATTTACACATCAATCTATTATAATTGGTAGTCTGCCGCTTGTAAGCTTTTTTTATTGTCCTTTCACCTCTATTTGACATTCAGTCATTAAATTCACTACCTGAAATAAACCGACAAAATTTCAGAAAACCTGAAATTCAATATTCAATAAAACTTTTCCTAGGTCACTTTCTGGACAACTAACTATTTGAAATAGGTAGTCATGAAATTCTTATTAGTAAATAACTCTGAAGGATTTTATTTTGGATAAATCCGACTGATTTGTGGACATTTTATCAAATAAAACAAATACCTTTGTAAAAATGCCTTCACTGGTATATCTGAAGGTATCTAATAGGTGAAAAAAAATCAAATAAACACTAATTATTTATTGGCGTGCAAATGAATAAGTTAATAATAGGGTGTATTAGACATTTCCAATAACCTTTTCATTTTTCGACCATGAAGTGTCATAAACCGTCAGGTATAGGTAAATATTCATCTTGAAATAATTCCAAATGAATAATTGGGCATTGATAACCTTTTTCTAGTCAATAGTATCTGGTATTGCGTATCTGAATTTAGATAATCTTATTCCTAAAGGCTATTAACGCATTCTTGCAGTAAAGAATGGTTACTTATTTGACACGTCTTTCACCTGACAAAGTTTATAGAATTTCAAGGAACGTCATTGATGATAATCGTCTTAATTTTTGCCAATGTTGCCACTGATGAGTTAGTTGATACTTTGAAGTTCGATATTCAAGGCATTTCTAATCCGCATTTGGAGAAAAGGTTTTTAAGTTGTTAGCTGGAAAACCAGCCGTTTCGAGAATTCTAAGCTCTTCAACTCCTATTTAGTGCCTGATAATATTACATCCTAACCAGCGTCCAACTGAAGTGTCACGATATCAAAGTGTGACCTAATATTACCCTTCAAAAAGCTCTTGCACATTTTTGGCGGCTGAAAATGTTTTATTTTGTGCTGTTTTCATTTTCTATTTCTCTTTATCTGAATTTAGGTGTGCAATACTATTGAATATCAGAGATAGAATACAAACTTGACGATTGCCATACATTGTATATTGTCCAGCTTCCTGAAAGACCGTTCCCTGCAAGTGGCCGTCTCTGAAATACTTTCACCATCAACGCTGGTGTTTCCCAAGGATCCATATTGTCTCCAACCCTCTTTTTATTGTATATCAACGACTTATTGGAAAAAACCAAGAATCCAATATATTGCTTTGCTGACGACAGCACACTTGCCTGGTCATTCCATTTGGATTCCAGGACATCGGCAGCAGGAGGTTGCAATCTTGAAGAGTATCTAGAAGCGGTTTTGAACTGGGATGAAACTAATCAGGTTCAATTCAATGCCACAAAAAACCAGGCATTCGTTATTTCTAAAAATATAAATGTCTCCAAACCGGATATAATAATGTCAGGACAGACAATTCCGCTTTCTGCTTCGATAAGTTTGTTGGGGGTCAAAATGGACACCAATAAGTCTTGGCACAATCATGTCGCTCGAATTGCAAAATCTACTTCTCAAAAGCTTGGAACACTGTTCCGAACCAGAAAACTGTACACACCTCAGCAACTTCTGATGCTTTATAAAGCTCAGATCAGACCTTCTTTGGAATTTTGTTCCAATGTATGGAGCTCCGCCCCTAAGATACCCTGAAGCTGCTGGATTCCATCAAGAAAAGATCCATTCTCCTGATTGGAGGCACGAACATGATTGCACCACTCTTTCATAGATACTTTCACGAGGTGTTCCAGTGAACTGGCACATTTGATTCTACCAATACGCGACGGACTGAACCTGCTCACGGTTTTGAGGTTCAACTTAGTATACGTAGAACTTCACTGTTCAAAACTCTTTCATTTGGAGAACTGCGTTTTTGTGGAATAAACTTCATGAGAAAGTTTTTACAAATGAATATAATCTCCAGCGATTCAAATCCAACGTGAATCGCGACTTTCGCAGAGTCACCGCTCTTAGAGCGCCTTAACACCTTGTAGAATACCGCAGACCTAACGCTAATTATTTTTCATTAAAGAACCAGCATTCTGCTTGTGGATTTACCAACTGTTACGAGAAGCTGTTTTTGACACTCATTGAAATATGCGAGTTAAAATGACACTTTTATTAGTTCCACCGCCATCGTCTCATAAAACAAGTCCGGGAAAGGCACCACGTCGAGATATCATTTACCTTCCCCCATCTGTTCTCTCCCGTCTATTCGCGAATTCAGAGGGAGCGGCTGGGTTATGAGCATGTCACAATGGACTCTTCCTTAGAAGTTCTAAGTGCTCGGTCAGCTTCCTCAACTGAACTTCACGTCAATCAATCAGCTTCACATAAAGGAACAAAAAGCCACTAGCCGAATTGAATAGCGAAGATGACGACAAGATAAAAGACTAATTGAAGTAAATAATCGAGATTCGAGAGAGCCGGAATTCAGACTTTCGGAATTTTACCGTGCAGGAAAATGGATTATTTTGAGGAAAGTAAGCAATTGAAATGTTTTTGCCATTACTCGATAAGAGAAATTTGAATATGAAAAAGTTATCTTGAAATAAAAAAATATATATATAACATACGATTTAAAAAGAGAAACCACGATTGCCTTTCATGTTTTTACGAAAACCCTTACGTAGACGACGCGGAGCTTTGTCTTTAATTTCCCTATAAACAGCGGCAGTTGAGAAATCGACATCGTAACTAGTTGACAGTGAGTAAAGAAAGCAAGTGTACGAAAAATTGGAGATCACTCGTGAAGGTTTCTTTGGATGATGTTTTACTATTTAATGCAAAAAATAGCATAGATTCACCTGGATGGCAAAAAGATGTATGGACTTCTGGTAGAATCTTCCAGAATTGGTTCACTCCAAGGCGTTAAATCAAATTAAATTTTATTAAATCCGTGTTCCTATTATACAATGGATTGGACGTGTCTGGTGAGGTGTAAAACCCACACACGTACTACAAAAAAAAGTTTTTCCTAAAGTACTAGTTTACAGGTTGAAGATCATTTACATTGACAAAATAGAATATATACACATACATACATGGACATACTACATTGGTGAGGATGTAGCCCAAATAGACATATACTTTATTGTCCAAGAAAATACAATCTTATTGACAAAGCTTGTTAAAAAATCTGGTATATATAGCAATTCAGAGATTAAGAGAAAAGAAACAATTCAAAAACACAAATACACAGAAACACAATTTGAGCAAAACTAAATTCACATATCTAATAGATAAAATATATCAATAGAAATTAAAATTTAACAAGTTGTAGACAAAATAGTTTGTATGGTCCCTTTTGAAAGATTTAAATAACAAATATATACAATTTGAACATAAGTTTACGTTCCATGGCAATAAAATAATATATATCCCAGTATGAAATATAATTTAAAGTATAGGTGTCAATATAAACAACATAAAAAACACCTTTATTTAATCACAGCAAATATGTAATATTCATCAAGATTGTAGTAGTACGCTTTAGTTGCAAGGGCATCTTTAACAAGATTTCTGAACTTTTTATAGCTTTTTTCCTTCCTAATTTCGTGCCGGGTTATGTAATTTGTAGGTTCCGGAGTTCCAACCATGTTATGTTTTTTGTAAATCAGACAAACAGTTTCAAGTATGAAAATACAAGTAACAGTTTTAATTTTTGCTCTCAAAAATAATGGTCTGCATGACTCACGTACTCCCACCTTGCATAAGTATCTAACCGCTCGTTTTGCAAAACAAACACTGAATGAAAAAGTTGTTGACTGCAAAATCCCCAGAAGGCAACACCATATCTCAGGTGGGACTCAATCAGGGAATGATATACCATTTTTGTTGTGGGTATGAACTCAGTTCATTTGAAACTATTCGAAGTGCATAACATCCTGATGCTAATTTTTTATTCAAAGCTGAAATATGTTGATCAAATTTCAGTTTGTTATCCATGAAGATTCCCAGGAATTTGGATTGCGTTTTATTCTCAAGAATTTGTCCATTCAAGTATACATTGTTAATAATACAGCTGAAGGTGAGTAGGTTTGTTTTTTTAATATTAAAGCACAAGTAGTTCGCGTCACACCATTTTTTCACAACTTCTAAATCACTAGAGATAGTTTCTTTCATATTAGAAGTATTTTTTCCATGCCAAAGTAAGACTTGAACCAGTCATTACACACTCCTCTCAAGCCATAGTAGTTCAACTTTTGCAAAAGTAGTTCATGATTTACACAATCAAAAGCTTTGGAGAAATCGCGGAATACTGTAGCTACGACCTCACCATTGTTGATATGTGTGTAGACATGTTCAAAAAAGGAAAAGATTACATCATTTGTGCCTTTCGCCTTCTGAAAGCCAATTTGACAGTTGGTTAATATATTGTATTTATAAAGAAAAGCTAATACCCTTTTTTCCCCATTTTTTCTATGATTTTTGAGAGTGTTGAGAGCATGGAGATAGATCTGAAGTTATTTGGATCTTCTGCATTACCACCTTTGAAAATAGAAATTACGAGAGCTCTTTTTAGACACGGAGGAAAATTTCCAAAGGAAAAGGATTTATTTATAGCCATCACTCGTGTATTCAAAGCGGAATCGGAATGGTTATTTAAAATTTTTACTGAAATTTCATCAATGCCTGTTGCATTTTGGTTTTGATTTTCTTGCAAGATTTCTTTCAGCTCTAATAAATTTGTGTTTTCAAAGTGAAAGTTGTAGGGTATATTTACATTATTTAAATAATCCATAGGATTTGAAGTAGGAACAAGGGATGAAGTTAGTTTTTGAGCAATTGTGCAGTAAAAATTATTGAGTGTTTCCGGATCTATATTGATGTGTTCTGGAAATATTACTCAATGACACATGAAAACAAGTATAGAAGACATGTTGATATAAATATAAAAAATCATAAAGCATAATAAACACTATGAACTCAGTTAATTCACCCTTCGAAGCTTGGTACCAAACAGTTGGACTACAGTAGGGATGAACTACGATGTCTAACAGGCCTTATAACAGGTCACTGTAATTTGAATCATCATATGCAGAGACTTGGACTGTCGTAAGACAGCGCGTGTCGCCTCTGTTTGGAAAATGATGAAACAGCAGAGCATATACTTTGTGCCTGCCCCGCTGGGGACCGAATTAGGTTTTTAGAGTTCGACAGAGCCGACTGACCTGAAAGACCACTCACCATACAGATCAATCTGCTTCGTTAAGAAGCTGGGTTTATTTGCTCGAGTGTGAATAGGTGTGAGCCACAATAAACTCTTGCAGGTTGCGATGGAAATTTGAATAGACCCACTCACTTTGGACCTAACCTAACTTAGGTAGATGGATTCTAGACAAATTGACTGACGTGGCTTGTATGAAACGGTGTATGGAAATTATCAAAAAACATGGATAATCTATAATTTGTAACTTGATAGCCAGAACCTGGAACATCTCATCATTCTTCATCACGTCAACGCCAGCTCATACCTACAGCATTTCAAACAACTGAAAATATCGAACTGGTGATTTATTTCCTATACTCTCATCATTTATCGTTCGACTGTTTGCGTGAACAGTGAATATCATCACCTCAAGAAACTGTTGCATCACAGAACTGAGAAATCAATTTTTGAAAGAAATAACTGAAATTGTTTGAATAAATTTATGCAGAATATTATAATAAGTATCCAGAATATTATAAGAAGTAACAACCAGCACGTCAGAAATGGGAGGATTAACTAATGAATATGCTACAGAAGTATCAACCAGCACATCAGAAATGGAAAATGCACCAAATGACGCATCACCATGTTCAAAATGTTCTGCTGAATAGAAAAATATGCCGCAGAAGTATCAACCAGCACGTCAGAAATGGAAAAATGCCTTAAATGACGCATTGCCAATGTTGAAAATATTCAGCTACATAGAGGAATATGTTGCAGAAGTATTAAAGAGAACGTTAGAAAAGGAAAGATGAAACGAATGACGAATCACCATTATTGAAAATGTTTTGCTGCATAGAAAAATATGCTGCAGAAGTATCCAAGTGCACGTCAGAAATGGAAAAATGAACCAAATGACTCATCACCAATTTTCAAAATGTTCTGCTGGATAGGAAAATATGCCGCAGAAGTATCAACCGACACATCAGAAATAGAAAAATGCACCAAATGACGCATCACCAATGTTGAAAATGTTCGGCTACATACAGGAATATGTTGCAGAATTATCAAATAGGACGTTAGAAAAGGAAAGATGAAAGGAATGACGCATCACCATTATTGAAAATGTTTTGCTGCATAGCAAAATATGCTGCAGAAGTATCAAACTGCACGTCAGAAATGGAAAGATGAACCAAATGACGCATCACTGAAGATTAAAATGTTCTGCTGCAGAAGCATCAACCAGCACGTAAGCACGTAAGGGGAAGATGAAGATGAATGACGCATCATCAATATGAAAAATCTCAAACCATGTGTACTGAACATGAAGATAAAAAATACTCATTATCAATTATTGTTTTTAGTCTCATTCACTTTCATGGTATATGTTGAACAATTGTTTGAATTAATTTCAAGTGTTTGTGATAATTTACATCCAGCGTAACTAGTACTAAATTAAAACATTAACTATTTTATTGGGACTCAACAACTGATTCTCGACGCATTTTAGCTTGAGGGTTTTAGTCTAAAAAACAGATTTTTCAGTTAGTTAGGTTATGTTAGGTCGAAAGTGAGTTGGTCTATTCGACCCTCCACCGCAACCCGCAAAGATTTATTGTGGCCCACACCTATTCACACTCGACCAAATAAACTCAGCTTGGTCTATCAGGTCAGATGGTAAGAGTACGGCTGTGCCGAACTCCAAACACTTAATTCGTTCCCCAGCGGGGCAGGCACGAAGTATATGCTCTGCTGTGCACCAGAAACAATAATTAGATGTGGATTGCTGACTTCAAACGTGGTCGTAGACACACCGATGAAGCAGAACGCAGTGGACGTCCAAATGAGGCAGTACTGAAAGAAAATATGAAAAAAATCCACAAAATATTTTGAATGATCAAAAGGTGAAGTTGCTGACATTGCAAAGATATCAAAACAACGTGTTGCATGAGCATTTGAGTATGAGAAAGCTATGTTCAAAGTGGATGCCGCGCGAGTTCACTGTTGACGAAAAACAAGAACGTCTTCATGATTCTGAGCAGTGTTTGGCTATGTTGAAACATAATAAACCGGAATTTTTGCGTCGATATGCGACAATGGGTGAAACATGGATCCATCACTTCACTAGGGAATCAAAACGATCGTCATCTGAGTGGAAACAACTGGTGAACCTCGTCCAAAGCGTCCGAAAGCACAAAAATCGAATGAAAAAGTTATGATCACGGTATTTTGAGATGTGTGTGGTGTAATATTCTTCGACTATCTTGAGAAGGGAAATACCGTCAATATAGCGTTATTGGAGCGTTCGAAGGCCGAAATTGCAAAGAAACAACAGATATGGCAAAGAAAAAAAATTGTTTGATCAAGACAACGCACAACAATCGCAAAACTACATGAACTGAGCTTCGAATTGCTCCCTTATCCACCGTATTCGCCAGATTTGGCTCCCAGCGACTACTGGCTGTTCCCAGACCTCAAACATATGCTTACCGGTAAGAAACTTCGCTAGAATGAAGAGGTTATTGCTGAAACTGGAATGATTGTGTGGCTCTTGATGGAGATTACGTTGATCAATAAATTCAATTTTGAAAAAAAAAAATACGTTTTCTTAATTAGGCCCGGGACTTTTCAGCCC
This sequence comes from Leptinotarsa decemlineata, assembly GCF_025532065.1. Classification (NCBI taxonomy): domain Eukaryota; kingdom Metazoa; phylum Arthropoda; class Insecta; order Coleoptera; family Chrysomelidae; genus Leptinotarsa; species Leptinotarsa decemlineata. The sequence goes on along the minus strand of NW_027412668.1, from coordinate 12,701,172 downwards.
ATTTGTTATGTCGATAAAAGGAATACTTGATGGCTAACTTAATAGTAAGTAACCTTTACAATATCTTCATTACATGAATAATAACACAAAAATTGGCCTAGAATTTGCCAAAGTGGTGTTACTAGTTAAATTAATATTTCATAAATACACTCGAATGTACAGTACAATGAATGAATCATTCAAACAAGCGTCATCAATGTGTGCACCCGAAATAAGAAATAACATTCACTGAAAAGTAAGTGTGATTCACTACAAAAAACAAAACCAACGCAAATGCAACCTTTCTTCATAACCCCCTGTCTCATCGGTTTGTAAAGTTATTCATCAAGCGCGTATGATGTAAAGAACAATTGAATATGCATGAAAAGCTTGAGGTTACCCACGCATTATGTTTGATAAGGATTGAAAGGTATCGTACGCATCTAAATATCTTTCTATTCACCACATGATATATGACCATTTTTTAAACATTTAAATGGGTATAGTAAACTATACTTCAAAGATAGACATAATGCGTCACGGAAATTTTATAAACTCATAAAAGAAGAACATGTAGTTGAATATTGTTATATCTCAAAGCGTTTTAGATGCAAATTTGCATTTAAAACGTCGTCCTGACTCGTGCGTATAACATCGATGTATTTCTACAATTTTACACAAAAAATTAATGAATTATACACGTTTTATGATATGTAGGTAGGTATAATACGTAGTTAATACTTCAAATAGGTATTGTATAGGCCAATCTTAAATACTCCAGTATGTAGATCATTAGACAGAACCAATGCTAATTTACAATGATAATAATAATGTAAGGCGGTTGTGGCGGTACCGGCCCCCGCCACAACCGCTATGTCTCTGCATTTTAAATCTGTATTATCTTGGAAATTATTCATTTAAATTACATGTTGTAAAGGGCCAATCTATATTAAATGCACACTGTATTTACTAAATTTGATAAGGATTAATGCCATTATTTATCAAAGATGAAAAATGGTTATTGTGGGTTATTTCTAAAAGATAATAATAATAATATTTTTGTTAACGTAGGAAAGAAGAATACAGAACAATGTAGTAAGAAGAAAGTAAGAGAAACTTATAAATAATAAACATGCTGACTGACAATTGTGGAAATATGAAAAAATCCAATCAGTATCAAACTTGTCCAAATTTAGAAATAAATATTGTAACTATGATGCGATTGATGCGTGTGAATGGTATAAGATTGTTTGTATGACATTTGAATGACACAAAAGTTATAAGCGGTGTGTTAGAAATTATAATAAATAAATATGGTAAAATGGACAATCCTGATGTAAAGTTATAACAATTTTGTTCTTTCACACATTTTTTCATTGATAAAAACTTTATTTCAAATTTTTTTTGGCGACAAAATCAGAAATCATTTGTTTTGGCTGTCTGCATATAAATTGCCTCACTGACTTTTTGAAGTGGTGAAATATATTGATGTGTTTTATTGTATTGGAAAGAGTATTGAATAATATACCATCGAGGACTTTTTTGTAAATCTTTCTAAGGTGTACAATTCTGTAGTATCTATCTCGTAGGGTTTACCAAGCGCAAACAATGTGTTTATTTACGACATCACATTAGAAACCCCTATAATATTCATGCATATATTATGCATGTTATATACTTATAAACCTTCCTCTTGTGTCACTCTATTTGAAAAACTCGCATCAAAATCCGTTGCGTAGTTTTGAAGATCTAAACATACATAGGGGCAGACAGCGAGACGCGACTTATTTTTATACCATGTGTTTAGTATAAAAAACTTCAAACCGTATAGAAGCTTTATCATAGAGAACAAACTGTTAATACTTAATAATACATCAATAGGCCAATGTGAACTTTGACGTGCGTTTTATAATAGAGGAAAGAGATGTTATATAAGAGAGTTTTTTCGCGCCAGGTTAGAAAGGGGTATATTTTTCAGGGGGAAGTTTTTAGTCAGCTACTTTCATATGAACATTGTAATGTTGTTCAAAAAGGTGATAATGAGGTTATATTCCGAAATTTCGAAGTACGCCATTGAGGATGATGATGTTCCATGTTACTAATTCATATATTATGTTTCATATATATCTGTTTCAATTTCGTAACGGATGTTCAGATTCCAAACTGAATAGAAAAAAGGAATTTTCATATAATTCAATGTTCATATGAGAGTAATTTTTCTTCAGTGTGATTCAATATTGATGTGAAAGTTCTTGTTTCGGGAGCTCTTCTTTCTCAGTTTTTATATGAAAATAACCCTATACATGATCTACATGTCATTGTAGAGTTTATTTTAAACGTAATTGCTTTCTTCCTTCCTTTGGAAGTTTACTACCTTTTTTGTATAAATATGGAAGAGTGGAAAGCCAAGCTTTTTTTTTTAAAAAAAAATTTTTTACTTATCAAATATGTATTCCTTCAACCCTTGAACCATATTAAATTCATACTGCCTTGAAGACCGAATTCCGAAACAAGCTACGATCGAATAAAATGTATACACTTCGAACACCTCGAGCGTAACGTGAAACTTTTGTTCAGCCGTATGGCACAGTGAAAAGAAAGGAAGAACGCAAATAAAGGAAGGATTGCGAATACGTTACGGATCCGTAGTCAGCTTTTCTTATCTGGCGACCAATAATACTCTGAAACGGTATTATGGGATAGGCGAATGAAATTTATGCGAAACAATTTCAAGTAATCATGGATTATGAATGATTTATATCGCTATTTTTAAACATGTAAAAGTTTATGACACTAATATTGTTGCGAGGCTCCTATTGGGAAATGTACTCGGAAATATATGAATACTTTGTATGTACTGCCATGACAATTATTCCTTGCAATCGATACTTGACAAATACTACTTGAATTGCCTTTCCATGAACATGTGACAAACATTTTCAAAGTATCATTCCTCAAACTCAAATCGCTATATAATTTCAAGTATCAGTTATCAGAAGAAATGAAACTCAGGTTAGTTAAAACTCTTATTTACCCCCATATCGAGTATTGTTGTTCGGTGTATTACAATTTTTTGCCACAATATAACAAGGAGAAATTACAACGTATACAAAATGCTTGCATGGGATTCGTATACCATATGGTGAAAATGTCACACCATTTTGGTTAAAAATGAAGGAGCTGAATGTTAGGTACAGAGTTCAATATTTGATAAAAATGTTTTGTTTAACTTGCTTTAAAACCCCTAGGATTTATATAGTTTATTAAGCATGCATTCTGACATTCTGATCAATTTGAGAATTAACTCATGCAACATATCTAGGCCCTTCTTATCTGAATGAAATTTTACCCCTTTTCTTTGTAATTTCAGTTTTTATTTAATATAATTGTTATTTTTTCGGTTGATCTTTTTTAATTTTTTACAGTTTCTTTCAGGGATTTCAAATCAATTTATATTATATTAGACCTTGGAAGTCCGAACTGATGAAATAACCAAAATAATGTTAACAATATTAAGAGTTATTAACAACTATATGATCTATTAATTTTTTCTCTTCTCTATCATTGTTATGATAGTAAATAAATATTTTTATAATTATTTTCTTACACTCACTGTAAAATTTTTGGGAGAGGTGGAAGATAGCCTTTGGCTAACCCTTTTCCTTTTATGGATAAATGTATTTTTTATGCATAATAAACGATATTATTATTATTATTAATTAAACGTACATACGAAATATCACGTATGAAAGACTGAATGCATGTTTTGCCTAAATACAGGGTCTGTTCAAAAAATAAGGTGAATGTTCAAATTTCGCGATTTTTCGATTAGCGATTACTTTATTTTTCTATGTTGGTACACTCGCCTCGAACATATTTTCACAGTTTCAGCTGTTTAGCATGTTTAGTTTGTTGGCAAGAAATTTAGAAATGTTTTGTGTGTTTAGCGATTTTCTGCTATCAAAAAAATATATCAAATAATCTGCATCATATTTTGTGTGGCATACGAGGTCCGGCTATTAAATAACGAGACTGGTTACAAAAAAGGGTTTTATTACAAAAATTATTTTACATTCGAATGTTCCCTTTCAATATACTCCTCTTCCCTAGCCACACACCTTTCCATACGTTTTTTCCATTGATCGAAGCAGTGCTGGAAGTCTTCTTTGGTGAGGGCCTGTAGGAGCTCTGCCGTTTCTTGCTTTAACGCTTCCATCGACTCAAATCGGGTCCCTTCCAAAACGGATTTTATCTTCGATACAAAAAAGGTCGCACGATGCCAAATCTGGCAAGTACGGCGCGTGTTCGAGCACTGGAGTGCGTTTATCAGCCAAATACCGATTCAGAGCGCGTTATGGCCAGATGCGTTGTCCTGGTGCAAAATTAAAGAGTTGTTCTTCCACAACTCCGGCCGTTTCTTACGAACTCGTTCTCGCAGTGTTACGTACCAAAACTGTCAAAAGTAATTTCTCTATTTGTTTAAAACAATTTAATAAACAAATTACGTAAAAAATTCATATCCTATGTTAATAACTGTCATTGTTCAATGTGAAAACAGACAGCTGAATATCAATTGAAAAAAAAAATTATCAACAATTTTTAGATATTTCATTTTGCAATAGTTATAAAAAATCATAATCAACAAATTGATAAAATTTTTCGAACTTTTATCGCAGGATCGTAAGAAGTATATATATCAAAAGGGCTCCACGAAGTTTAAAATTTATAGGCCAATTATTTATACCTTTTATCCCATTATTTATGCCAACGGAGATTGGGAAAAAATGTGTTAGTTAACAATTGAATAACTTTTTGAGGAATGGTGATAAAACTTTTTTTTCTACGGGACTCGATTCATTCAAGCGTTAAGAAGATACTGGATTTTTCAAATTTTCAAAATGACACTTTGTTACAAAAAAAATATTTCTTTTGATAAACTCTCTTCAGCGGCAGCGCGCTCAGGCCGAAACAGCCGCGCGGAACCCTATTTTCAACGTCAAATTAAAATTATAAATAATAGAGAAAGAGTTTCAGGAGACGGGACTTTTTTATCGGAAATTTCCTCCTCTTCAACGATCTTCTTTTAAAGTTGCTTAAATATTAATATTTTTTGAGTTATTAACTGAATACCATTTTTTTTTAATATTATTTTGTTAATAACAATTGCAATTTTTCACCTGCACCAAAATCCTTCAAAAACATTTTTCTAGAGGTGATTCCGAATCGAATGAGCTATCGCTTATATTTTTAGAACCTTTATCTCTATTTTTCATGTTTTTGAACTTGTTGATTAGACTAGTAGTGCATCGGGAGTTCTTGCCACATATTCGTACGGTCAATAAGGATTATTATCTTGAAGTTATGCGCCGCTTGCGAGAAGGAAAAACAAGTCATCGCTTTTACATAATCATAATGTATTTGCTCAATCTTCATTGCTTCTTCGTAATTTTTTGGACAAAACCAACACCGTAATCATGCCTCAGCCTACGTATTCACCAGATTTGGCCTCCTACGCTTATTCCTATTCCCAAGATTGAAGAGACCCCTGAAAGGACGGAGTTTTGCGACGATTGAGGAGATAAAACCAAATCGCTGAGAGGTCAAGGACATACCAGAAAGTATACATAAGACATACTTCGAGGAATGTAAAAAACGCTGGCACACGTGTATTTTATCTGAGAGGGCTACTTTGAATGTAACAAAATACTAATTGATAATTAAATATATCTTTTTTGAGAAAAATGAAAATGCACCTTACTTTTTGAACACACCTCGTACACACATCAAAAATCTTGTTTAGACCCTCCATATATGCTACTTGCTGTATGTTTATTGCGTTTTCGTTGCTAGGTGAAAAAGTTGAACTATCTGGTAAACAAAGAGGGTAGAAAATATTGACGGATAACATATTGCTGATTTGTCTCACCATATACACAGGATGTCAAACATTCCAGAATCTTCTACTGTGCGAATAGTTCATAGATATGAGGAATTTGGAACAGTGAAAAGAATACCACGTAGTGGATCCCCAAAAACCTACTAGTGGATTTTTCCAGCTACCACAAGTAGATTTTTGGGCATCAATAGTTGGTAATCGTGATATATTATAGGAGATAATTAGTTATTAGTGTAGTATTGGTATTCATAATTTAGGTAACTTTTGTTATTTCAGGTACCAATTTTAACACTTTCTGTTAAGTGTTCGACTGATGGATTAGTTAATGAAGAATATGACAGTAATAATTGCTATTTGAAAAAAGAGTAAATTGAATGAAGAAATATATTAAAAATAATGTTTCATTATAAATGAAAATAGAGAATAAATAACCTGTGAAACTAAATTAATTCAACTTTTTCATTATTATCAAATTGTATACCTAATTCTTGTTTGAATGCTGTTAATCTCAACTTTCCAATTTATTGTGTGATTGTAAATTTCACAACCAATATCTATTTATGGAGTGTTGTTGCATCAAATGTGGAGTTCACTTAGAAATTTGAAGGCATTTATTGATATTTTGCTTCTCGTTATCGAAAGTAATTTATTTTACCTATTCATCAGTTACGCGTGTCTAGAAAAATCGCACCCACCTTCATCTTCTTCTGTTACTCACTAATTTTTTTCGAGTTTTATTCTATATATTTGGCTTTTACTTTTCACAGGCAATTTGCTAGTAAATTTATATTTAGATTGCTTTTTGATGATTTCAAACACTTTTTAGAATTCACATAATTTGAACAGAAAATCTGTGTTTGTAAAAGTTATAATCAAATTATACAAATTTGAAGAAATTTATTTGCAACTGGCAACACTGAAATCCAATAAAGATTAAAAGGTGAAGAAGATTAGGACAGCTGTCAATGTCCATTAATATGCTCTTCATGAGGCTTCCTTCACACATGTGCTTTTTGATCTCTCCACGAGTTGAAGCACTTTCTGCCTAAAAAAATGCACACTTCGTGTATTTTCAATCCACAAAAAAACTACTAACGTAAACAAAGGCGATACTGTATGGTGGTCAGCGGCTGGTGTGTTTCAGTATAACTTTCTGCAACAGTAGAGTCATATTGTGAAGAAATCGGCGAAATGTAACGAACTGTGCGTCAGCAACAGCCGCAACTGTTCAACAAATGAAGTTCGATCCTGCCGCACGACAACGCCCGTCCGCACGTTTCACAAATCATCATCCGGGAATTGAGCGTTGAAGTTCGGCCTCACCCACCATACTCCCCAGACCTTTCGCCAACCGACTACCATCTCAAGCATTTCGATAACTTTTTCACCAGTAGAACCTTTGCTTATCAGGACCAGAAAAAAAGAAAAAACGACCTTCGTCGATTTCATCTAATCCAGAACACCCAATTTTTATGCTGACGGAAATTATTGATTTGTGTTGTTGTCAAAATTGCACTGATTCACTAAGATATCACAGGTAAAAGTAAACTCATAAAAACGGACGGAACTTTTGAAACAAGCCAATTTAATTTGTTGTTGATTGTTAGTCAACATGTCAATCTTCTCTTTAGTAATGTCATCATTATTCATTACAGCATCCCTTCAAGCAGGGCCGTAGCGAAAAGAAAAACCAGGGGGGGAGAAAATCTAAATTTTTCCAACCCCACCAGCAAAATTTCCCAACTTTTGAAAAAATTAAATCCAAGGGATTAGTTATTACTATAAAAAGTAAACTCATAAAAACGGACGGAACTTTTGAAACAAGCCAATTTAATTTGTTGTTGATTGTTAGTCAACATGTCAATCTTCTCTTTAGTAATGTCATCATTATTCATTACAGCATCCCTTCAAGCAGGGCCGTAGCGAAAAGAAAAACCAGGGGGGGAGAAAATCTAAATTTTTCCAACCCCACCAGCAAAATTTCCCAACTTTTGAAAAAATGAAATCCAAGGGATTAGTTATTACTATAATATATCAATTTTCTTACTTAGCTGTCCAAAGATTGGCTGAATGCTTATGCCCGTTAGGGTATGCACAAACAAAAATACATTTTGGTAATTATAAAAATAATAATAGGAATTATTCTACTTTGAACCAAGGTCTTTGTTCTTCCACGATACCCACCATGTATAGGAATATTCAATACAAATGAAAGGAAACAACACTTGAATAATATTGGGCTTATTGTTTTCTACTATTATTTTTTCTATCTTCACGACCCAAAATTTCCCAACTTTACCAAGTCGAAAAAACTGCGAAAAGTTGGGGATTTTGTAAAATTGTCACTTCAAAATTTGTGGACTGTTCTCTTTCTTACTTGGGAGACATTGAATTTTTTTGAAGTTTTCAAACAACTCACAATTTCAAAGTATGGGATCTCCAAGTTATGCATGTTGGGAAATCCCAACCTTCTCCTGGTTCTTTCCCTTTTCTTATCACCTCTCCCTTTGTTTTCTCTCATTTTCATTTTTTCAATTTTTTTCATTTTTTTACTATTATTTTTTTCTATCTTCACGGCCCAAAATTTCCCAACTTTTTCCCAAGTCGAAAAAGCCTGGAGAGGGAGGCTCCCCCCATCCCCCTCATGGCGACGGCCCTGCCTTCAAGTAATTTCATTACTTCAAACCATTTTTCTTGGATTCCTTCATATTATCATATCACTTTGGCGCCAGCGATTTCAAGGGGGATTTCCAAAAACTCCAGTGTCGCACCGCTTCAAAACGGAACGTTCATACTTTTGTGCTTGTACAGAAGTTTTAGTCTTCTTATGCATTTTCAAGTAATTGGTCCCTCGAACTCAACCACCCCCTAGGCTATTTCTTCGAAAGGCAAGCTTCCAAGGGTGAGTAATAAACGACGAACCACCCAACAACAAGTTTGTCGGACTCGTAGTCAAATAACAATAAAAGCTAACAGACCCTTCATTCAGGTAAGTTCTCCACTCTTTCATCAACAGAAGTTTCTTTGTTTGGCAGAGAATATGTCTTTGTGTGAGATTTGTGAATTTTATGTTTGGTGAATGATGTGGTTGCGAAAACAAATACTATTTTCAATCATTATCTTGAAACTTTTTATATTTAAAATTCAGGGTGACACCTTATTCTGAAACCAGCAATCATTTACTTTTTATATAATTGAATGTGAGGACTAATGTCACACAATAAATACTTGCATACGCATACTTATTAATCATATAAGCCGATCATTATAATAATATATTCGACAGTGTATCATTATATTCCATTTTCTAAATAACGACACACCGATCCACACGACGAATAATGCAATAATGAACACAACGGTGTCCATAATGCGTGCTATGTTTTTGTTAATCTTTTTTCCATATTTAGTTGGCTGCTGTTTTAGGAGATTGAAAGAATTCAAAAATTCATTTATCGAAAATTTAACTGAGATTGGTTTTATGGTCGATCAATACTCTTTTCAAATTAAGAAATGATAACCTATTATTGTGAAACCATGAAGCGAAAACTGTAAATTCGAGATTTATTTATTTGATTTTAGCCATTGTAATTGTCATCTAAATATTTTTGCAGGATAACTCTTAAAAACCTGTCTGGTTAAAATTAAATAGTGTTTTGACAGTAGGTATGGGTGTTGCACTTAACGTAATTACTTTTCTTTATTTCATGAGAGTATTTAAACCCATATAAGTACATATTCGATGTAATTCACCAGGTGTAAAAGTATTATCTGGCAAATTAATAATCCATTCAGTTTCCGAATGCACTTTAACCTTTGGTGACTGAAACCCAGTAGTATTTAGTGCCAAAAACAGACATAACGACCAGAGCATAATAAGGTCAGAGAACATCCTACACTTCAGAAATACTCATGTACTGAAACAAACAGGGTGATGAAATAGTAGAAATATCATTTTGAACCAGAAAGCTCTGCGATACAATGCCCAAATGATACCAACCAGGCGTGTGTTTGAGGGAAGAAGAACACGAGAACAATACTTCAATTCTGGGTAATTCTGGGACCACCATAGTAAGTTAATTCTTTATTCACTATGTTTATTATTTTTCAAGGACAAAACACAAGCACTAAAGGAAAATCTTTGAGGCGCTCTCAGAGCGGTGCCTGAGTGAAAGTAGCGATTCATATTGGATTGGAATCGCTGAAGATTGAATCCATTTGGAAAAACGTTCTCAGGAAGTTTATTCCACATAAACGCAGTTCTCCAAATGGAATAGTTCTTAAACAGTGAAGTTGCAGGTGTACTGAGTTGAACCTCAAAACGATGAGCACCCACAGTCCGTCGCGTATTTCTGATATGTACCGCTCTTGGTGGCATCAAATGCGTCACTTGAACACCTCCCGTGAAAATATCTATAGAAGAGAGACAACTCTCCAACCTTTCTTCGATATTCCAGGCTATCAAGGTTGCACGTGATGTTCGCGTCTCCAATCAGGCGGATGACTCTTTTCTGGAAGGAATCCAGTAACTTCAGAGTATGTTTGGGGGCAGAGCTCCATACATGAGAACAATACTCCAAAGATGGTCTGATCTGAGCTTTATAAAGCTTCAAAAGTTGCTGAGGTGTGTACAGTTTTCTGGTTCGGAACAGTGTTCCAAGTTTTTGAGAAGCAGTCTTTACAATTCCAGTGAAATGATTGTGCCAAGACATATTGGTGTCCATGTTAACCACCAACAAACTTATCGAAGTAGAAAGCGGAATTGTCTGACCTGACATTATTATATCCGATTCGGAGACATTTATCTTCTTAGAGAAAACCGAGGCTTGGGTTTTTGTGGCACTGAATTGAACCTGGTTACTTCGCTTCTAGATCTTCATTAAGATTTGAAACCTTCCACTGCCAGTGAAGATGTGCCTTCGTAGCCGATGTCCTGGAATCCAAATTAAATTACGAGATAAGTGTGCTGTCGTCTGCAAAGCAATATATTGGATTTTTAATTTTTTCCAATAAGTCGTTGATATACAATTAAAAAAAAGTTGGAGACAATATGGATCCTTGAGGAATACCAGCGTTGATGGTGAAAGTATTCGAGAGATATCCATCGACGGCCACTTGCAGGGAACGTTCTTTTAGGAAGCGGAAGAGCCATATACAGAAATGAACCGACACTTTCAATGGAGTGTATTTTTGCTTACAAAAAAAATTATGACTGAGGAAGCCAATTAGAGCTCTCGCTAGAACTTACATGGTTTTTTTTTTACCAAATGAATACTGAATACCGTTGACATATTCATCAGAAAGGTAATTGTTAGATTGAAGTGTTCATCTATTTCGAACCTTCGTGAGAGTTTGGTGCTTCCGTCAGAGGTTGAGTCATGTTTGAAGATCATCAGTGTTATTATTGTTTTCTCATAAGCTTGTCGCTCACTTGTCCGGCACAGCACAGCACGGCGCTGTCCGTCGCCTTATGGCAACGGGTAGTAGTATCGCCCACTTGTCCAGCTACAACCAGCATACTAAAGGTGATGTTTTTTCTCGTCCATTTTCATAGGTAGACGGTACCTATGTGCTGCCAACTGATGAAATAGCAAAACAGAAAGACTGAAACTTCCCAGGCACTTTTGGACAAGATGATGCTGGCCGGCGCTGACCGGCGACGGACGCTCGTGGCTCTGTGCCGTGCCGGGCTAGTGGGCGGTTGTCTATTCATTTTCATTGTTCCAATCCTATCCGTATTTTGACGGGACGTGCCGTGCTGTGCTGGACAAGTGGGCGATAAGCTTTAATAGTCAGTTAGTTTAGCGCATGTTTGGCAATACAGTGATCATCACCCGTTTGAAGTTACATTTTCAGATGATTCAACAACAAGCTTTGCACGCACTGGTTATCATCAGTCTTAAACGTTAGTTGAAGTTCCAGAAAGTCACACACGTTTTTGCTACCTTTCGAGCATTCACTACAAAGTAAAAAGTGAGGATTTTTTCAGCAAAAGATCTACAAACACAAGACGAGATAGACTGTACGGAATCATTCAATCCAGAGCGGTCAGGAGTATTGATTCTGTTATTTTTCTGCTCTCGAAGAGTATTCAACAAAAACCCCAAGAAATCGGAACAATCCTCTTGTTGTCCTAACGAGTATCTAGTGGACTTCGAAGACCCCAGGAAATCGGTTGATGGTGGAAAAGATGATACATTCTTACGAAACTGCAACTGCTATCTCACATACGCACTGATGTTCAAAAATGCTGATAGACTAGACTTTTATTTTCAGATGAATCAAGATGCTAGTACTGTTAATCTACCTTCTTCTCATGGTCTCAAAGAGCACTGACGAAAACTGCTCAGTAAAATGAACAGAAGCTTTTGGTAGACGTTTCGTTGGCAACCCACAAAGTACGTTGCGTGTTTCCGAGAAATGGAATATCAAGCATAATTTAACATACGAAAGCCTTATGGACCCCATTGAGTGTTAATGGAAAACAACCTGAGAGACTTGTTAAGAAAATGTTTTCAAAAAATTATTGCAAACTTTCAGTGCTTACTGTGAAGAATGGAGTTTCAATTCAGGTCAAACTATTAATCTATAAAAACTATATTCGAATTATATAAGTACTTAACTACAACTTTTTTGTTCAGATCTATCCCCTCTCTTCCTATCAGCCATTTTCTCATATTGTTTTCTTTTTTTCGATTGATTCTACAAGCTTAATCGTTAAATTGGCAGAGGCAAATCGAATTTTTGGAAATGTTTTAATTCAGTATAATTTGAAGCAATTAGCTGAAATTGTAAAGAACTTTCAAGTATACCGGCTGACTGTTTAGACGCTCCCTTTGTTTAAATAAGTTTGAACAAAATTAATGACTTGGCTCAACTGCTTCGATGTTTCGTGAATTTAAAAGTGGTACAAAACATTAGAGGTTGGTTTAAACGGAAATGGTGGCATAAAATGTCCTTATTTTATTTGAATATCTTACACATTCAACGAATACCTTCCATTCCAAAGAAGTTGATTTCCCTCTCACCGTCTGTTCTATCCAAACATTGAACTGAAAGGAGAGAGAATGTGATAAATGAAGTCAAAAAAAAATGGAAAGATGAACAGTTTCGATTTGATTTTAGTCCATTCTAGTTTTCGGATTTTTACGATATGTATTGAAATCTGAAAAGAATATACATCACCTTCAACTTTTAAAACTTTCGAAACTTCAAATCTTATATGTCTCAGATAGGAACGTATTTATATTCATTTATGAGAAATTTTTTTAACTGGAATATTTTTGTCAAATCAATCAATATTCTTCTATATTTTATATCATGTTAATGCAAGCTATAGACCGAGCTTTAGATCACTTTGCCTTCCGTGGCAAACTAAAACATATTTTTTTTGCTAATTCCAGAGCATGTTTTGAAAATTTTGTTAAGTAGGTACCATTGAATTAGGGTACATTTATTTCGATGTGATCATATTGCATTACATACATGCTAAGTACTTATGCTGGCAGTCCTTATCCTTATCCTTTCTATAGGATAATAGGAGGTAATATATTATAAGTAATGAAATGCTTTATTCAAATAGGATAGGAATTAATATACATATCAACACAATAATAGAAAAAGATCTACTGATATTTGTTGATAAGTAGTCTTACCTACGATAATTGAAAATACAAAAAAAAAATACCTAATAGTTTTCTTTTGAACAGAATAAGACTGTTAGAAGACTTTACATTTTCAGGTAGAATGTTATACTTAATAAATCCTTTAAAAATTAATGCTCTAGTGTCAAACGTTTTTGTTTGATTATTTACATACTAATTATTTCTTATTCCAGTATTATACTGATGGATTTGATTATTAAAAATTACAAATTTGTCAAAATATGAAGGTAGAAGGTTATACAACATTTTGTAAATATAAATCATCGTTAAATATGTAAGCCTACTTTCTATAGATAACCATTCTAGAGTATTTAACATTAAACATATATGGGTACTCCTCTGTCACATCTCAAAATAATCCTCATTGCGCGATTCTGTAGTTATTGTAGTGTTCTCATTTTATTTAAATACATGAATTTAATATACCAAGTATCGATAATTATTAGGAATCAATGCTGTGACAATGAGTAAAAATTGCTTTGGGCAATTATTGAAATTATACAACATAATGCGTTCTATTTTATTTTTCTTCATCTAAGTGTTTGTAATACAAGTAACACACCTTTAAGGGAGAACCCTATAAAAACTTATGAATCAAAACAAGAACTATCTACATAATTTCATTTGAAATTGTAGCTTGATACTTGTCATCCAAGGCAAACGGGGGGAAATACAACAGAAACAAATGTCAAAATCTAAAATTGGGAACCAGCGCAGTAATTGATGGATTATCCAAAGCATCTGTATCGGCAGATGAATCAACAAACACAACAAGACATCGATCCATTCACTAAATTCCAACAAGGGTTGAAATCACCCCACTTCAATCCAAAACTAATATTCTTTGAAAATGTATTGTCTAATGGTTTCTATTTTAAGGCCTGTTTACTCACCCGCCGTACTGAATGTAATCCGAATTTTTGAAAGCAACACTCACTTCCACTAACAGAACTTTTGTCAAACACAGATGACACTGATTTGGTCATAATCAGAAAAGTTCGGATATTCAACAAACAGATATGATAAATGAATGAAGCGACGTCTCCCTTTTATCTAGTTTAAACACTTATCGTTCACAACATTCGCCCTATCTTTTTCATCGTACCAAAACCCCCATTTCTCACTAAATCACCAAATGTTCCAAAAAAAATTCACTCTTAAGAGTTCTCACGAACGACGGAAATACACTAATTCTAAGATAAACCCGACAACAGTCTTCAATCGTTTTGAAGTTTACTTATACAACCGCGTCGATTGTTTTCCCTATACAGTTTCACGGATTCCCGAAGAAACGCTTTAAAAATTAACGCGTGGCACTGACGACGAGTTTGGAGTCTCAACACGCCTGGACGAGAATCGAGGACCTCCTCTTTCGCTTCTCCCGTCAGAACGCGGTGGTGCCAGATTGTGGAGATCCGTCGTGTGTTCACATACATTTTGTTAGACATTAGAGGTGTACAGGGTGAGTCAACAAGCCTCGATCCATTGCTATCAGGGAAAACAATGTTTTGAGTTGGGCAATTTTGTTTCGCAGTTTTCGATAAATACTATCTTTTAAAAGTATTTTCTCGCATACTGAGTGATTCAGCCGAACGTGGCCAACCAAAGTTATATTTTTTTAAATGGAACACCCAGGTTATGTATACGTCATTCGATTCCATATTTTTTTAGTTCTCTGAAGAATTTTTGTTTTCAAATTTTCATTGTGGCATCGCTAAGTTATTTCAGAAAAATCTGATTGCAGACAATATTACTTCAATTCACCACCCGCATGTCTACAGCAATTAAGTGTATTTTTTTAGGAGTAGTTAGTCAACATCACTATGATGATTACGGAAATCGCAACTTTCAGAAACAATATATAGGGAGCTCGGTAAAACCTGTCAAGTTCTATTCATTTTCAACCAGACATATTAACTTTTTCAAATAAAACACTCTTTATTTTTTCATTTGTATAAAATGTTTCAACATTCCACTACATTTTTTATCAGAGGTATACTATACGAAAAACATATATTTTACAAATTATAACCAATTTTATTAATTGTTGTAACCACAAAAATTAATTTATTTACATTCACTCACTCAAAATTTTTTCAATATAAACAATAACGCCTATTTTTTTTATTGAATATGTCTGCAACACAATGACGGTCTTTTTTTAAACGAATTCTCTACACGTTCCAGCATATCCTCTGGGATTTCCCTTAATGCTCTAGTGATTCTTCGTTTCCTGTCTTCTATAAATGTTGGAGGAGTTTGGATGGACAATCCATTTGATATACTCCCATACAAAAATCCTTTTTGGTCAGGTCAGGTGATCCGGATGACCCCTACCTATCTATTTTTGATTGAAATGATCGTCGAGGTATTCCCGTATCTCAGTTTAAAAATGTGGTGGTACACCGTCTTGTTGTAGCCACCTTCTACGCCTTGTTCCATATATAAGCCCTCCAATAAATTCGAAAACTCATGCCGAAGAAATCATACGCATTTTCTTCCAGTGACATGTCCACCAAAAAATACGGACCAATAACTCTTTTTCAGAGAATTCCATCCGAAACATTCAGTGACCAACGCTGTTGATGATTCAGGCAACGAACAAAATTAGGGAGTTTTCCGCTGCATAATAATGCATGTTATGCCGATCCACAGTTCCATTTTTACGAAAAGTCGCTTCATCAGACAATAACACGAAATCGAAAAAATCTTTTCTAAGCCCCATCGGCAAAATCGAACACGTTTTTCAAAATCTCTTCCTCCTTACTCTTGCATCAATTGCATGTGGTAAGGATGAAATTTGCTTACTCGAATCATTCGAGACACGTTGGTTTGAGAAAATCCTAATTCCCTGCTCAGGTCTCAGGTACTCACATAGGGATTTTCAACAAGGTGACAGAGCAATTTGAAATGTATTCTCTTCATTTGTTACTGGGCAGACACGTTCAAACTTGTCGTGATTGACATTACCAGTTCCTTCAAATCTTGTTTTTAGAGCCTGAAATGCCCTTCCATTTTTTTGGTTGTCTTCTTTCGGGGAACTTTTTTTTGTGAATCCTAGATGCAAGGAGGCAGTTTTCGTCACTTTCCATCAAAGCATAGACCATTTGCACCATATCTTCCAATACATAATTCATAATGAAAATGATTCAAACTATACTCGAAAGAAACTTCAACACATGGCGTTATTGACAAATTCCGAGATTCAATTTTTGATGTCAGTCATGGATAACCGAGTTTTTAAAGAAAAAAGCAGTATAAATATTCTTTAAGTTTTTTATGCACTTCTTACCGTTTAACCACTATACTAGCGTTGTGCTAGCGATTAGTTTGAATATTCGAAAAACAAATTTGAGTAAGTGAACGTAAGTAAATACATATTTTTTTGGGTTACAACAATTACTAAAACTTGGTATAACTTGAAAAATATCAGTTTTTCGTATAGTATACCTCTAATGAAAAATGTAGTGAAATGTTGAAATATTTCATACAAATAAAAAAATACAGGGTGTCCCATTTGAAAACGTTGAATTATGACTGTTTGAAAATGAATGAAACTTGACCGTTTTACCGTGCACCCCATATATTGATTCCAGAAATTATCATAGTGATGTTCCTAAAAAAATCCACTTAATTGCGGTAGACATGCGGGTGGTGAATTAAAAAAATATTGTCTACAAAATATGTTCTTTTGGAATAACTTGGCAATGCCGCAATGAAAATTCGAAAACATAAATTCATTAGAGACCTGAAAGATATGGAATTGAATGATGTATTCATATACTGGGTGTTCTATTCAAAAAAAAAATATAACTTTGGTATGCCACGCTCGGCTGAATCACTCAGTATGCAAGAAAATAATTTTAAATGATACTATTTATCGATATAACTGCAAAAAAATTTAAACAGTCCAAAGATTGTTTCCTCTGATAGCAATAGACCGAGGAAATCTTGTTGATTCACCTTGTACTTTTGAGGAATTAACAGGAAGAAAAATATTAACAATTTAAATCGGAAGGAATAATCTAAGACTCTACAATTTGAAGGTGACGATGGACAAGAAAAAATATAACTATTTGAAGAAGAGTCTTTATAATGAATAGTCATAAGAGTCGACCAAAACGCCTAGGAATTTGTTATGGCTGGATTATCGAATAGTTTTATTCAGTGCAAGTTTTCATATTCGTATTCATAATTGAGACAACGAATGAATACACATGCGTCATCATTTACTCTGTATGCAGACGATATATCCATAGTTATTTTTTATAAAGAAGAAAAATGTAATCAATTCTCTCATGAATCACATAAACGAATGGTTCGATGACAATAACTACTTAATTTTTTTTCAAAATCGACAAAGGAAATGTAAAATATAATTGGGATTTATCATCAAGCTCAATAATTATTCCATTATCGGAGCATTAGACAGTGCCACTCTCAGTTTGAGGTTGAAATTTTTATTTGCTATAAAAAAGTATTTACTTCAAAATATGAAATACCCAGTTTATTAGTTGTGAAAACTAATATTGAAATCACATCTTTTCAATGAACTTTATGTAAGCTGTTGAACGATAGTAATGCGTCATCAATTGGTTTCAACATTTAGGAAATTGCCAACGACTCAGCTCAAGCGCAAACGTTAACTGATGTGTCTTCGTTGTCATTTGTAGAAGAAAACATGCCTTGTGTGGCATCCACAGACGGGTACTTGAACAAAAACTCTAACCATCAGCCACAACAGAAGATAGGGTTAATTAAAACGTTTGTTGAGAAAACACGATGTATCTCCGAACCTGAGAGTCTTCCTGAGGAACTCAATCACCTAAAGAATGCCTTCAAAAGAAATTGGTACAGCGAAGGAGAATTCGAGCTGGCCATACGACCCAGGAGAGAGATCGCCTACGTAACCCCAGCTAGGCGGTCAAGGAAAAAGCTTTCCTTCCTTTTGTAAAAATGTTATAGACCGGATTGGGGTAATCTTAGAGAAACACGACGTGAAACCAATAATTAGGCCAACAAAAACTATCAGACAAAGTCTAATGTCAGCTAAAACATAAAAACCTGCAGATCACGGTTAAAAACCCGTAAAATAGGTTTCACACGTATTTTAATTATGATCCATGTGTATTCTTTTGAGGTCCCAACTGTAAGTAGATTCCATGTATGTTAAAAACTTCCTAACCGCTACTGACAAGACTTTTTGGCAGCGGTTACCTAAAAAATATAATTTTGTTGGTTACATATGAAACAGGACGGATGTGTCGTTTATTCGTCTTTGGTTAATCAACTGCAAATTTTTTATTTTAAGTGATCATCTTCAAGAGGAAGATGATCACCTCGACACGTGTTTCGATCAATTGGTGATCGAAACACGTGTCGAGGTGTTAAAATAACGGTTTGATGTTGGAAAAAACTCCAGTAATATGCATTACTACCCCAAAGGTTCCAAAAAGTATATCACAAGCGTCAATCATGTTGTTAATAAAAGAAAAACTGACTCAATGAATAATTTTGTTAACGATTCCAATTCAAAGAACCTAGAAGAATATTTCATTCAGAATTTCAAGGTTTACAAAAAAGCTGTTACATTATTTCAATTTGTCACGCTGAATATATTACTTGACATTTTTATGGTTGTTAAGTCAGTAAAAAGAATATTAGTTATTCACAGAATCAAACAGTTAATATGAATGAAACATAGTTGTAGCAATAGTTGTTTCAGAAAGAGTATTTCTCGTTTTTCCAGTTTTGGGTTCGAAAAATATTCATGCATATGAAGTGCATATTTTTTAAAGAGTTTTTATTGATATTTGTTAATGATTTCTCGTTTTTCTGAAGTTGAAATAATTTTTTTACATAATAAACTGTACACACAACAAATTTTTTTTAATGAATACAATTTCGTTCTGGAATTGATGTTTATAGTCTCAGGTTCTAAAAAAGTATATACTTTCGAGTAATATTATCACTTATCATATGTGTTTTCGATAATGTCAAATATCTAAATTAAAAGTAAGAGGGTTTTAATATCAATATTCTTGTCTGTATTACGTTGCGTATTACAAATTAAGAAAGAAAAAGTGATTTCTGTATGATATAATATCCGTAGGGAAAAGTAGTTGTTTCAGACAAACACATTCTTCCCTCTTGTAAACGATACAAAAATTAGTGAATGATCCATACATATTTTTAAAGACAATTCATGGATTTTTGTTGATTATATTTCCTTTTTCCAATCGTCTAAAATCATGAAGTGACATAGGATATTTTTTTTAAATTTACTGGGTCACAACTTGTCGTCGAAATGACGGTTTTCAATTGTGCGTGAATGTCATGTATTCTTGTTTTGGATTGATCATTAATGGAGTTTAGATTTAGATTATTTATGATGACTTTTAAAGAAGAAGAAAAGAATAAAAACAGAATTTATTGCCCAACAGATGAATCCATTTACAGGACAATATATAATATAATAATGCAGGCTACTTAAACTAAATATATAACAAAAGATTGACATATCACATGACATTGAGAAATTCACATATATGATCGAATTAAGAAAAAAAGATGAAATATTTAATTATTATTCATAAATAACATGAAATGAAAACAGTAAGCTAGATGATGGTTTGTTCAGTTTTGGATATGGTCTTCAATGGATCGAAATTAATATCGCATTGACTACAGTGGGTATTATAATTTTCACACATCAAATTTATAGGAGACACTTCTCCAAGGTTGGATCTAGTAAAGATCCTACCTTGGGGTATAGAAATTATCTATCTGTCTATGTGTAGTAGCTTGAGGTACGTTGAAGTTAATTTGTTCTAGTATAAGGAGGGTGCATTAATGGAACAATGCAAAATTTTGTATAACATATCAATACTTGATGAAACTCTACGTTGCTCCAGACCGAATCTTTGAAGTAGTGTGGAGTAGTCAGTTTCTCCAGTAGGGTACACGCCATCAGTTCTGAATGCAGAGACAGTTCTGAATACTCTAACTTGGAGCGAACAAGAGATGTATAAAGTATGGTTAAGGCGGTAATATTGGTGAATGATTTACAGTTGCGCAGAACAAAGCCAAGCATTTTTTCAGCCGATGCCGCGACAGTATTGTTGTGGCCAACAAATGTCAACCTGCTGTTGAACGTCTCCCCTAGATCTTTGACAGCTTCTTCGCGAAGAAGTATTTCACCCTCGAAAGTATAAAAATACTCAACAATATTGGCATTACCTGTAAAGAAGCAAACTTTGCACTTTTTAACATTCATTGCCAATTTATTGATTTGACCATCAGGTCTAATTGAGACTGGAGATAAGAGCAGCTCTCTAAACTTGTGATAGATGAAAAGATCTTCAAGTCGTCTGCAAAAAGTATAAGTTGCCACAAGAAATCTTGGAGGTGAGATCATTTATGAAGATGAGGAAAAGCAGATGTCCCAGATTGGAGCCTTGTGGCATACCGGATGGCGATAAGTATGGTGCAGACGCAAATCCATTATAAAAAACAACATTGGTTCTCCGTTTCAAATAAGAGCGTGAAAGTTGAGTTACTGAGAGATTTGAACCCATTTAAGCTATTTTATCTAGTAAGATGGAGTGACTAATTCTCTCGAAGGCCTTTGCAAAATATATGTATATAACGTTAACTTGTTCTTTTCTGTCCATTACTTCTATCAAAAACTACTTGATACTGAAGAGATTCGATACAGTGGACTTATTTGCTAGAAAGTCATGCTGGTTTGCAGAGGCTTTCGCGAAGTTACACAGAATAGATATTGGTCTATAGTTCTCAATATTCTCTGGGTTTTCTGATTCGAGAATTGGGCAGACTTTTGATTGTTTTCATCGTTCAGAAAAATAAAATTTGCTTAGGATTGTGTTGAATATTTTTAACAATGGACAAGCAAAAACCTGAACACAGTCCCTCACTAGGAAGCTGGGAATAAGATCATATACAGAAGTCATTTTATTGGGTTATTTCCTCAGTGAGAGTATTACTTGTTCCTCTGTGAAAGGTGTTATGAAAATATTTTCTCCTGTCACAGTATAGAGTTGAATTCAAGATTTATATGGTGGGGGAAACACTGCTAAAGAACGCAGCAAAACTAACAGGAAACACGTTCGGATATTCCCAATTGAGGATGACGGCGTTCCATATAAGTTAAATTTGACTTCTTTCTGATTGTGTAGCAATCCTGATTCAATTCCAAAATGAATGTTTCGGTTACAAACTGAATAGAAAAAAGAGTTTTTTGTATGATTCAATGTTCATATGGAAATTGTTGCTTCGAACGTATTTTTCTTTCGTGTAATTCAATGTTTATAAGAAAGTAGTTGTTTCAAAAGGGTTTTCTCTCTTAGTTATTGTCTGAAAGTTACTTCTTTGCATGATATACATTTCTTTGTATAGTTAATTTTCATAATTCGATTAATTTCTTCCCTGTCTTTGGAGGATTTCTACTTTTTTTTAATAAAGAAAGAAAAGTAGAAAGCCAGAACCTCTCTTTCCCACATTCGTGTCATTTCACGTGTATAGGAAAACCGCATTAACACTGTCGTGAATGACGTAATGACCGCCAAAATTCAACCGTTTATTTATATTTTGATAAACAAATAGAGTTCGTTGATACTTTTTACGGCAGTTCAAAGTAATGAAATGAGTTTATACGTTATTTTCTGTTCATGTTGTCGCTCGTTTCGCCGTTATTCAAGAACAGTAATCCCGACGGAAACAAAGTATAATTATCAGCTTAGCACTTGGCTCTATGTGGAAGGGTCAACTTCATATAATACTAATTGTGTGCGATTACATAAACAACACAAAAGTTTCAGAAAATTTAAATATACATATTTGTTGAATTTAAAAAGATATCACTATAACTGAAAGTACAAAAGTTTTGATCAAAATTGTAAGAAGTTATAATAATACACACAAGCTATTTCTTTCTTCGATTATATGTTGTTAAGGATGTAATATTGCATTTCACTGATATCCTTTTATATGGATATATATGGATATCAGAGATTGTTTTCATCGTTTTGCTTCCAAAATTGATTTGAATAACTTTTGTAGCCTTGCATCCGTAACAACTCTGATCGATCAGAGTTGATCTTGTCAGGTAGAAAAACCACTAAACTCGTCTAGTTATATTGTTATTACATATATCAGTATTCCATAGTTTAAACGGAAACGGTTCTTAGCTGAAAATAACTGAAAAATGAGTTTAAGGCATATGTAACAAAATACTTGGAAGAATCCAATTACGCTTCTTTCAATTGCTATGAGTCAAATGCCCAGGAAAAAAACAAATGCATACTAATACTACGATTATTTGTCAACTAAAACTAATGTACACGCCACGACTGATAGCAAGCGATTGCGCGGATATAAACTCTCCCAACTAAATTACTATTGGATTACGATAAGCCCCTTGCCAGCTATAATTGGTTTTAATTAGGGTAGCGAATGAGACATGACTTCTTCGTAATTTCATTTCATATGTTATTAAGTATTATAGGTAGTAGTACCCATTTAGTTCTGACATAAATTTCACTATGAGCTCGAACCGATCGCTATAAGCCCAAATAACCCTATATTTTAAAATCAAAACTTTTGAAGAAAGTGAAATGAGTGAAAATATATAGGGTGCTCCGTTAAAAAAAACACAACTTTGGTGAATCACAAATTCATTGAACACCCTGTATATTTATGGCTATTTTTAAGAAACAGTTTTTATTGCTCTCTTCAACCATTATTTCAGACATCTTTGATCTCCAATAGGGAAACAACTATCGTCCACAGCCTGTATAAACTTGATAAGTGAGGTTTGGCAAGTTTCGTTTTTTTTTTAGTACAGCCAGCACCAAACGTGATGGCGAGCGATCGCGCAGGTATAGACTATCCCAACTAAATTACTATTGGATTACGATAAGCCACTTGCCGGCCAGTGTCGTACCTATATTTAGTTTTAATTAGGGTAGCAAATGGAACATGACTTCCTTGTAATTTTTTCATATTTCATTTAGTGTTATAGGTAGTAGTACAGTTCATTGAAATGTTATATAATATGATACACTTATCCAAAAAGAAACTTTAATCAGTCACTATCTGAATACAAATTTTCTTCATCTTCACTGCTGCTCGTGCTGCTATCGTCATTTAAATTTATAATCACTGGATTTACCTCTGAACGTCTGTGACTGTTTCATATTCCCAATATTTCCGCGCTATATCTACTACATGTCAGTAACGCTTTTGCCATTCCTCGGATATGATTTGATCAAACTTGTGCTCAACCAGGTTCCTCACATCCTCCAACTTGAAAGTTACTTTTGGGACTTGTTGTTTTTGATTGTAGCCCTAATGAGTTCATTGGAATTAAAATCCGGATGTCCGTGTTCAAGCAGTACTCCATCAAATTTGTATCTAATATGATGCATTTTAAATATCCATTTAACTCTTATAATTCCGGTTTGAGCATGTAAGGGGTGAACACAATGCTTTTTTCGTGCAGCCACTTCATCATGTCCGCCATCCTAGAATTTGAAAACTATGGAATGGAGCATTTATCGGTCACGACTACCGAATTCACAGGTAAATTTGAATTCACTTTTCTTGCAACCATTTACTATAATTTTCAGAATTCATGTCTAAATGATAATTTACTGATGTTGTGCCTGATCAAAATACAGGCCGACAATCAAGTATTAAGTCTATGTCAACTCCTGCATGGACAATAATGGGTATTGATCTCTTCGCAATATTTTTAAATAACCTTTTGGATGACTCATCCGTCCAATTCTTGGAAGATGTATGTCCAGTATGAAGGTATGTTTCATCAAAAAACATAATTGGAAGCTGTTGGCTACGAAAATAACAGATTTTTTGTAAATACTTGATCCTCCATGCTCTAATGTCCATTTTCTCTATTAAAATTTTTCTATTATTTTCAGTCCTGCATTTGAAACCTATTTTCTTTGAAAGTCTACGAGGAGATGTTCCGAAAGCCACAATTCCCAAAACGTCATTAATTTTGTGTTGGAACTTTTTTATTGTAAGGCGACACCCTTCCATCATATGAAAGTCGTAAATAATCTGTCTAATATTGGAATACTCATATTCTGGAATATCAGTTACTGGTGCTCTTCTAGGCCGCTTCTTTCTTGGGGTGGAAAATTTTACTTCTCCGTTATTTGCAGAAATTGATTGCTCTCTTTGTTTAACCACCGTGAAATACCTAATACAAAATAGATTTGTGTTGAAATAGCTATTTTTTAAATTAATTAAATGTAACCTGTAGCGAAAGATATTTTATTTTTCACATCGGATAACAACATATCCGACTCACATTTAACAATTTGAAAATAATTGAACACGTTAAAAATTATTTTACGTGCCCGACTCTTGATGACTGTTTTTTTAACAACACAAATTATTCAGAAAATAACAAACGCCAATTGGATTGGAGGACAAGTATATAATGATACGTTATGTCGTCATGTCTTGCTAGAGCTCTGGTGGAGTTTATATTGAAAATGAGTGTGTTCATCTACATCCAAATATTGTCTATGGGGATATACGAGATGCAATGATAACAAAGCAATTTTGAGTTTGTACGCTACATGTTCATGAAATCTCAGTTCATGATCTAAAATTAACCCCAATTTTTTTTCAATACGGTCTTAATTGCATCTCAAAGTCTTCAATTTACGAGCTGTAGTTTTTTACTTACACTTAAAATCGTATTTAGATCAAAATTTATATCGTTTACTGCTTTACATATATATGAAAATTCAAATGATGAATATTTTTGAGAGTTATCTGCATAAAAGTGGTATTCACAAGATTTCAACTTCTTGATAAATGTGGCAGTAGAGGGTATAGAAAAGTGGGCCTAAAATGCTGCCTTTGGGTACTCCTGTTTTAACTTCTCTCCAAGTAGAAAAAATAATATGAATCTGAACTTTTTGTAATCTATTATCTAGATAAGCTGGTATCAAAATTACTGATGCATTACTGAACCCACAAAAATGTAATATAGCACAGAGTATTTTATGATTGATTGTGTCAAATGCTTTTGAATAATCCAATAGAATTAGAATTGTTCATTTTTATTCAAAGCATTAATTGTGTCATCTAAAACCTTTTCTAAAATCAGACTGTTTACGTGGCAAAATAATGTAACGATTAATAAAATGATGTATTTGATTTTCCATAACTTTTTCTATAATCTTCCATACTTATAATAAAGAAAAGAGAATTGAAACTTTCTATGTTTTTTACCACTTTTATTTGTAACTAACGTTACTGCAGTTTCGTACCATAAGGATATTTTCAAACTTATATATTAAACTAACAATGATTGATTACATTAGCCCTTATGTAACACCTGTGTAGATAATAATAGAGCTACTTAGCTTGATTGAGTACCTGAATTTTGTTTACTAGTTACAATGCGGATATGCTAATTTGAAAACCGGTAAGTAAACTAAATCAATTTGATCATTTAACAGGTTTCACCCGCAATGATTCCAAGGATTCCAAATAAATGAGTTTGCCACCCTTCCTTGCATAGTATAAAATTTCCGTATCGTTTAGATTCGGGAACTTGCGGTTGCATGCCAAGAAATGGTTTGAAAACGACAAATTATTTTTACCTAATCTGAAGGACCTTTCATGATCAGTATACCGTTTTTGTGAATTTCGACTACATTATCCCAAATAAACACTATTACACTAGGAACACTTGAGCTTATAAACTCCAGATTTCTCCAACTTGTCCACTTTATCTTTGGCATTGAAAATGGAATCAGATAACCTGGCATGTGGTATATTATTCTGTAAGTGAATTTACTGCTTTGTTTTTTGACTAACTTCTGGATTGTATCTGCGTAAATTCCGAAGAGATCATCATAGAGTATATTGAATATATCTCACAAATTTGGTATATGTTTCTCGTACATGATTTTGGGTTATGTTTCAAGTTAAACATACTTGGTGTTTTTAAATTATTCGTGACTATAAATATGGTCCTTCAACTATAATTCTATGCGGTTATGTTTCGCCAACTTTTAAACATTATGGGTGTTAAAACTGTAGACAATAGCATAGTGACGTCTATTCAGTAATATCAGGTATACCCAATCCACTGGGGGTCTTTCTTCTTTGTGTTAATATCGGTCATAAATTTCTTGCCCTGCCAGGACCAGGTTGAAAACACTGCGACAAGCACCTTATGACAGTTATAATTTGTTTTGATACTAGGAATTGTTTCTCACTAAAAAGGTATGAGTTGTTGTTTGTAACCCTTAATCTCGGGTGGCGTTATGGAGAAGGAGGGAATAAATATTGCGGGGTATATGTTATAAGTTTGTTTGCTATTGCACCCCTACGAACGATAACCCTCAGAAGTCGAAACTTGTGCGAGCTAAGGACCAACGAGATCTTACCAAATATTTTAGCACGATACTAAGAAATCCAATAAAAAATAATTCATTTCTTTTGTCATGATATGTGAATTTTATTTTCACACAAAACTTTATTATCTCGATTTGTGTTTCTAGCAGTATCCGTTGATTCAGACTGTTGTGATAAAGTTTGTACAAAATTTCACTACACTACTACGTTAAAGACGCTTCATGATCTGGTCGCCCTTTTGTTAAAACCAAAGAGCTTTAAATTCAAGTTTTGGAAACCACTGCTACTCAACCCAAGCTATGAGAGCGTATAGTACTTACCGCTGTAGGTACAGAGGCAAATCAACAGTGCGTGAAATTTCAAAACAGCATAAATGTCATTCCTTAAAATCCATCTCAAACAAGAACTAAATAAGATGACCAAGATCGAAAACTGTTGGCTTGTGAAACCATGGAACATTTAATTGCCACAACAACCCAACAAACTATATCAAACTACATCAGATTTGTTTCAGTTTCTTTTATATGTCAATTGAAGAAACTCAAACACAAAATCCTGAGAAATTAAACGTATGGGCCGGAATTATGGTTGATATTTTAATTTTTTTATCAACGAAAATCTCACTCCGCCACTTTTAGAAGAAGCTGTCACACCTGTTATTAAAGTAGCAGGATGAGAAACCTAAACACTTTTATGTTTCTGTAAGAGAATGCCTGGGTCCCCCGACCTTCCTCTTCTTGATTTATTCTTCTGGTGTTGTGTGAAGAAGCGGATTTTATTAGGAAAATCAGCAAGAACTACGACAACGAATCACAGATGTGTGCGACATTATAACACCAGAAATTTTTAAAACAAAAAGGCAGAATTTGAAAATTGACTCTATTATTGTCAATAGGTTGGTGATAGTCATTCTGAACATACAATGAAACTCTTTTTTGCGACTAATTTTCTTTATCAATCTTCTTTATCAATCGCAAACCGGTGACCTTGGAGACCTCTAGTTTGTGCGCAATATTTGTTTCTTGAAGGCCTTCAAAATGAGCTACATATCGATGCTATACAGTTCCATTCAAAATTTTGAGGTGCAGCCTGGTATCGCTCCTGCAGAGGTGAATAAGTTCTACACGCGTAAAGAAGTGTATTTCTTTGTAAGTACATATTTAATTGCCAAAATTTCGTTTTTCTACCTTCACCAACTTCGGAGATATCAGCCCGTAGTAAGACTTTTTGGACACCTGGTACGTATTTTTTAGATTCTACAAAAATTTTCGACACCGTCAATCTCCAGAAATTATTTGAGAAATGAAATAACCATCAGCGTTGCAGATGAAACAATTTTGTGTACAAAGCAAAGATTTGGATTTACCTAGAAGGTTATATCGTGTTCCCTTGGTATAAATGAAATAATAAAACAAGTTATTTAATCTTTTGCTGGATCTCAGACTGGCCTGCAAAATACAGTGCATTTCTTTAATTGCCCCCCTTTTATTTTTTGAACGGGGCAACTCAAAAAATTGAAATTTGGGATAGTGAAATTAATGCATGAAATTTACAGATGAAACTTTCAAGATGTCGACTGGGCGCCACCTGGGAAAAAAATTAAATGAAAAGGCGGGTCTTGTGATACATCATTTTGAAGCTCCTGATACAAAATGACGGAACATTTAATAATTTCCTAAAGACCAACACATTAATATCGATATTTCTAGAAATATTCCTTTATATCTGTCATGTGGCAATTCCAACATCCCGATGAGGTTTGTTAAGTTATTTTTTTTTACAAAAACGACAAAAAATGTCAGTACGACAATGAACATCATAGTTCACTTAGAATATTCTCATTTAGTTTTCGATTTACTAGTAGAAAGGTAACACGTCAACAATTTGTAAAATGGTCAATTCTCATCCATTGGAAGAAAAAATTGAAGCGGTTTTTATTTACGGTGCGACGCGTAAATTTCACGAGACCGAAAGGTTTTTCAATAAACGTTTTCCGAAACGTCCTATCTGTAGAAAATATTTGAGGGAACTTGTATCCAAATTCACAATTACCGGTAGTGTACATAACAAAAAGCCCCCATGTTATCTGTTCATTCTGGAAGAACAGCAAGTGCAAATAATTGGTGAGATGGTAGTAAATCCTGTACAGTCTACTTATTCCGTCGCGAATGTTTGTGAGGTGTCTTCTTCTACTGTGTGGAGACTTTTGAAGAGGAATAGGTATCATCCATACAAAATTAAAATGGTACACCAATTAAATGAAGATGACCCTGATCGAAGAACACAATTCTGCGAAATCATGACGAAAACCATTGCAAAGTATCCTACCTATCTCCACAATATTTGTGGTGACGAATATATTCTTTTTCCAAACGGCAATGTTCACAGACAAAATTTCCGTTAATGGAGACACATACCCAATATCCAGAAAAAATTAACGTTTCGGCAGGAATATTGGGAAATCATATTGTAGGATCTCTATTCATTGATCAAAATTTAACAGGGGAACTGTATTTGAATATGCTGGAAACTACTGTTAACCCTCTCATCACTGAATTCGTCGGAGCGAATCCTAATGAATTCTATATGGATATTGTATTCCAACAAGATGGAGCACCACCACAATATTACAGACAAGTAGGAAACTATTTGGATACTACTTTTCCCCGTCGTTAGTTTGGCCGTCGAGGTCCTACAGAATGACCAGCCCGCTCGCCAGATTTGACACGTTTGGCGCCCAGTCGCCATCTTGACAGTTTCGTCTGTCAATTTCACTTCAAAATAAAGTATTCATGCATTAATTCCATTATTCCAAATTTCAATTTTTTGAGTTGACTTGTTCAAAAAATAAAAGTGGGGGGCATTAAAGAAATCTGTAAAATGTCTAGAGATAATGATAGCCATGTTCCTACAAATTATTTTTTGAAGGTTACACAAATAAGATGCATATAGGCGGTACCCAAAATTTAAATATTTCAAAGACCTTATCACTTTGATTAATTTTGAAATTAAGTCAAAACTTCATTAATAACATTAACAATGACAAAACAATTGTGTGAAGATCTCAGATTATGAATTCATCTTCTAAATATTTAAGAAAAGTGTCTGAATTATTCTAAGAAAAGAAGAAATCCGCATGAAATAGGGAGAAATGAATGGAAGAATTATAGAATTCATTTTTAAATAACTTTTCAATACAAAATATTTTTTCTGGCAATGAAAAAAATATTGGCAATGAAATGTTAACTATTCAGCACCACTGCCAGTACTGACTTTATTCCAATTTTTCATATGGATGCTTCAAAATAGTCAAAAATAATGAGAATGGACAACGGCTGATCATATGAGTGTGACCTGTTCTTCTTCAATGTTCATCGTAAAAATAGTTTATGATTTCTCAACTGGTACGATATTTTCCACAGGTTTTAGAATGATACATATCGATCGAGTAACAGCTGTAGTCCTCTCGATGTGTTTCGGCATAACAAAATCTAAACACTCCATATGTTAGCTATCAAATGAAATATATTAGCAATTAACATTAATTTTCAAGTCATTTTCATACATTAAATATTTATAATAACTCTCATATTTCTTCCCACCAATCCACTAAACACTAATATGTTTCATCGATCCTTTTAGCAACGAATATTTATAAAACAAATCAAGTAACACACGAAAAATTCGTGAAAATGTATATTATTGCTGTGATGCCATCTAATCAGATAATAAACTATGGTGATATATGAACTGACAGAGAAGTATCAGATACGTTGAGACAACAATATGGTACGAAGTTTGCGAGTGTAAAAAAATCAAACAGCTAAGTAGAAATCTTGGAAATTTAAAATGCTCCCTCACAGAAACTTTCACTGTCATAACATAACTACAGACCTTGAAGACCGAATTTTTTAGACACGACTAGAAATTTTTCCTCGCTATTGCCTCCCTATTGCCTCCCTTCCCATCAGTTCAGATACCAGCAACTTCCTATTCCTTTGGCTTTTGCTTACCTACCTATTCTAGTTATTTGATGAGAACTGTTAATTATTGGAAAGCCATTTATTTGTTCTCTTGAAACAATTGCTCACTTTTCCCTTTATATATTCTCCTAAATGATTGACACTTTAGTTTCCTAATATCCAGGTTTCTTTCATCACAAGTAGCATACATATTCCACCGGTCAAATCATCATCCAAACGAAACTCTTCTTTATTTTCTTTGATATCTTCCTTTGACTGAAAATCTCTTCAATTTGATATTTATAGCCGCCTTCATTTCTAAATTTTTTATGATTTTCTGGCTCATTTCTATTAAGTCGACACAGGATCTAAATTTTCTTGTAAAGGAAAGGTTCACAGTACATTTTCGTAAATCTGATAAGAAACAGATTGGTGGTCAGTATGCGACTATTTCGTTCAGGTAGGTAAGGTAGGTGGCTTGGGAGGTAGTCTTCTGTGATAAATTTCAGGCCTCAGCCTTCCTATGGCTACAAGATATTAACTACCCACCATCGAGGCCAAAATGGAATCAGTCCTGTGGACCATCTTCTGAAATATCCTCTACGACATGCAGCAATGCAATACTGAAGAGATTCCAACTGATTGGCCAATATTGAGTTTGTTGGGTGTTGAAGATACAATATTTCCACCTAAATAACAACAGCAATATTTCCATATGATGGTATCTATGGGTCATCTATATATCTGACGATACATTAGATTCAGCAATGCAGGGCTTTTACGCCTTTGATTTGAGCGTGAGCATTTGCTTACTTGCTCATGGGAAGTTTGTTTTCTCTCCTAATGCAGATTCAGCTTTTACTGCTCAAAAATTTGAGGAGGCGATAAGTTGCTTCCTGGCTTTACCACCTAGCTTCCGAGGCTTGTTAACAGGATCAAGGGTGTGAGAACTGAGAACCGTTTTCTCTTGATCCGCTGGATCGTGGTGATCGTTTAGTCGATGTAGACTCTGTCGCCTCAGAGTTAGATTTTTTGGTTGCTTCATGGTCCATAAAGGGTCATACCAGTAGCTAGGAAAAGAATGCCGTCACGACAGAGCCCACAATTACCGTGATAAGGCTTTTACGACGAAAATGCAACTGGTATTTCAAAAGTTCCGTCAGAGACAATGTGAAAGATCAGAGTCACAGCTCCTTTCGGCAAGAATACACATTCCGATGAGGTGTCATTCAGCAGGATTATTATCTCCACACCTCATCCAAAAGGGGTATTCTAACGCCCTACGCTGATTGTTAATAAATAAAAATGTGAAAATCGTTTCACGTTTTTAATCAGTTAGACATTTTGTACGACTCTGATATAACACAACGTGTATTCAGCAGGTGATATCAATCAAATGTAGAACTGATCAGAAAATATCAAGAATTGAAGACCAAGGTTTGATTTTGGCTCCAATTCTTTTTCTAATTTATTTCGGTACTACTGAAAGAAAAACATCAAATGACATACATTTCTCCTTTGCAGTTGATATTGCCTTGATTTGCTGACAACGAATAATTGAATTTGATTCGTTTAAAAATAAATTCAAAAATGTTAAATAACCAATCTGAAAAACAGGTTTTCATAAATCATCTAATCTGAATTGAAATTATGAAAAATAATTTTATTATTGTCATGTTTGTGATGGATACACTCGAAAACTATATAATCGATTTCAGAAAATCTAAATAGCAAATAAAATGTGCTGTATTGTATTTGAACAAAATTGTGATCCCTATACCAAAGTTATGATAATGTTACCCAAGATATAAAAAAATTACCTATAAAAGTCATCATGACAATTTGTAAATTACCTTTACTTTTACCGTGTTAAGAATCACACGTTAAAAGGTAAGACAGACCTCGTTAGTCCTCAGCTCGCACAAGTTTCTCAACTTCTGAGAGTTGTCGTTCATATGGGGGCGACATCTGATTAACGAAAAAACAGATTTTGAACAGATTTTTTACAATCTTTTCAATTAAACTCTTGTTCATTCAAATTTTTATTTTTTATATACAATTTGTGTCTCGTTATTCTCTTGATTGGATTGGACTTCCCATATCATTTAAATGATTTGAGGGTCAAATCACATTATCATATATATTTTATCATATTTTTCCTCATCTGTTTAGTATAATTTCCGTACGCCACTGCAAGAGACAGATTAGGGCAGAAACGTCAGTAATTTCTGAGAATTTAGTGCCTACTATTTTGTAATTATATTAAAATCTGTAATATTTTTCACTCAAATTGATGAATACCAATTGAAGAACAAAATCAAGTTCTATTTTGTATACTTTTAGGAGTATGACAATAAATTATTAAAACTTCATATTCCGCTCCATTCGCGTTTTGTCATAAATCTGGATGTTTTCATTCATAAATTCACAAAATTCTCGGTGATCTCGAAACGAAGTTGGAGTCAATTTCGTTCTTTTACCATAGGAGTGCGCTCTTATGAAAACGAAATATAAAGTTATAACTAACTACAAAAACTAAAAACAATAATAACAACAGCGAAAAAACTGAACACAATATCAATTTCCGACCGTTTATTATAAGTAATCCGATGTCCGTGGAACGTTAAATCCTTCGATACTACAGCACCAAACGCGTTAGATGAGAATCTCATCCTGCGGTTGTAAAGCGAATTTTGTAAATATTAATTCAGTTGTATTATTATTTTGGTTTTAGATATTCAATTTTCTATAAGATATGTTTACGAAAAATCATTGAATGACTTATGGTTTTAAACTTTTATAAAAAAAATTGATGGTTGCTTGGATTCCTCGAAAAAAACCGCATTATCCACATCTCAAGTCCGTTGGAATTTTCCACAACAAAACGATAAAATCAAAAATCTTTACTAATCCCTCCTTGAAAGGAATACCACATCAATACGTCAGTCATTCACATAACAGCGCCTCAAATGTAATTCACCGTGAGAACTAGGATAAAATCTGCAACGCTTGGCAACGTTACACAGCCAGTTTCGCTATTCAATCGGATGTGCCGTTCTTGTCGGTTGGAAGCGGAGGTCAGCTTTAAGGTGGTATACACACGTCATCCGAGCGGCAGAATCCACAATCTCGAACTGGAGTAGATGGAAACCCTCCGGCTGACTAAGCATAAGAAGTGAGTCTGTGCCGGAGGATTCTTGACGACTGTAACTTGCATTTCTGAACGTTGGCGAAGGAAACTTTTAATTCGGAAAGTTGGAAATGAGTTGAAACATGTTTTTATGGTATAGTCCCACGTTAACTTCTCTCATTTCTTCTCGTTTTTCCGTGTTATATATTCAAAAATTTTCTTACGTGATTCATTTTGTTACGCTTCAAGTCTACGTATGATTTGTTTTCTATTTTATGGTATTTCTAGCTCTACATAACGCTTTCCTGAAAAATCCCAGGAATTTTAGTTCCTCACGTATATTCTATATCTTGCCAATTCGTTTGAATTCAAATGAGGCGAATCATAATTCTCCAACGCATTCCCTCAAAAAACGAATGTATATACATTCACAATATACATACAGGGAGGTCCTTATTTTTAAACTTCGAACATTTACCGAAAATCAGTATTTCGGATCTTTACTGTTTTATTGTATTTTAAACCGATGTTGAGCAAAACAAAATCTAAAATTTTTTTAATATAAATGTTTTCTTCATACAGTTATAACCACAGATGAAAATTAGCCACCATATTGAAGAAAACAAGAAAATCAAAATAATCTAGAAACGAAATGAAACTAATATTTCATATTCTCTTGAGTTCTTTTCTATCTGTCTTCTTTTTTATACATTCTTGTTTTTGGTTAATACAGCTTTAGCCGAGTCCACTTTTCTACTCCAAGCGAGTAGAATATTGAGATTATGATTCACCTGAGAAGTGCCAGAGAATCCGTCATGACTTCAATTTATTCATCTATTATTCATCTATTTATTGAAAACAGTAGGGACTAAACTTCCACTGTCTAATATATCAGTAGTATATAAGTTGACCAAATGGGGAGATCCTTTCCCCAAAGAATAAAAGAACATAGGAGTATAGTTTCTTGAAGACTGAAATTTGAAACTAACTCAATCTTTTGGAATGCGTAGAAATTGATAGATTTAAACATTCTGCAAATTTATAGAATTGAATTTTTCACCTCTTCCGAATCTGTTCTCTAGTGTGGAAATTGGTAATTCGTTTTACATGCCCATTTAATGGATTTGTTAAAAAATTTCGTTCCCGATGTTTAGAAATATTTAGTCAGTTTTCACCTGAATTAATGTGAAATTTCTTAGATATATATTTCAAAATTTATAACACTTCCCAAATACAAAAACAACAACAAAAATTAATTGGCCCTCCAGGGCGACTTCATTGATTCCGGTGGCACATTTGCTTTTTCAGCTGCAGGAAAACCCGGAAAAACCTGCACCACCACATCATCTGAAAATCTTGATCTGACAATGTCCTCTCTCTCATAAAACAAAATGTAGGGTGTCTCCAAAGGCTACACAATGAATTTAATACATTGCCAGAACACATAGTGACACGACTATCGTCAAACTTAAACCAGTCCGTTTCGTCTTTGACCAAAGCGTAATAATGACCAGATTCAACGCCAGAGTCACGTGAAAAATGATTGCATGAAAATTATAATAGTGGTCTGCTAGATTGAAGTGTTCATCTATTTCGAACCTTCGTAAGAGTTTGGAGCTTCCGTCAGAGGTTGAGTCATGCTTGAAGATCAGTGTTATTATTAGATTGACTGGTGCCTCAGCTATACTTGCTTTCTTATAATAGTCAGTTAGTTTAGCACATGTTTGGAAATACAATTGATCAACACCCGTTAAAAGTTTCATTTTCAGATTGACTGAAATTGTTATTATATGAAACACAAACTGTCCATTTGTTGAGTTGACATTTTCTTTCATGACATTTTCAATAGCTTTTATCTCAACGCAGGTAAAACAAAATTATAAGTCATTACTTGGTAGAAGGTCATTTGATCAAAATTGTTATTATATAAAGCACAAATCAACTATAATTGACTCAGTGTAAAAACGCTTGAGAAAACTATTGTACAGCGAAACACGTGTTGAGATTTTGTGAACTGTCCAGTGAAAATCTCACAATAAAATGTAACTTCTATAATAGAAACTCAGTCATATAGACTGTGAGTTCATATCGTGGTATCCGAAAAACAGAGGACATTCAATTCCAGAAAAGTTATGAATTATTCACCTTACTATGAGAGTACTATGAATATCGGTCGGTCGGTCGGTAGCCAAGCGGTTCGGCGTGTGTGCTTTGTTCACTCACTCGAATTGACTGCGGTGTTGGTCGGTGGTTCAAGCCCTAGTCTGAACGATCGATCTTCACTTGCTACCGTCCAACCCGTGTTAGGAATCACACGTTAAAAGGTAAGACCTCGTTAATCCTTAGCTCGCAACAAGTTTCGACTTCTGAGGGTTGTCGTTCGTATGGGTGCGACAGCTGGTTAACGGAAAAACAGATTTTAAACAGAACAGACAGATTAGGGGTTAGGAATCACACGTTAAAAGGTGAGACCTCGTTAGTCCTTAGCTCGCACAAGTTTCTCAACTTCTGAGAGTTGTCGTTCGTATGGAGGCGACAGCTGATTAACGGAAAAACAGATTTCAAACAGATTTTTTTAAACAGATTTTCTTTTGAAAAATGCCAAGAATTTACGAATATCCTTTTTAAATTTTCTTTCAATAATCACCTTATCCACAATATTCTCGGGCCTAACACATAGATTCCATTCACCGCTTTTTCAGCTAGTAATAACCTTCAGAAGGAAACTGATGAATTTTTTTGATATTCTACTCATAAGTTTGTGAGTTATTATGGATCAAAAGCAATTTCGTGTGTTAATTTTACACTGCTTCTTGATGGGAAAAATACCGTTCAAGCGAAGCAATGGCTTGAAAATAGTTATAAGGACTCTGCTCCATCAGAAACAACAAATAAACGTTTGTGTTCTGACTGCAAACGTGGTCGTAGAGACACCGATGATGCAGAACGCAGTGGACGTCCAAATGAGGCAGTTACACCAGAAAACAAAAAAAACACAAAATCGTTTTGAATCTAGTCCGGTCATTATACAATAATGAATTAACGAGAATTGCGACAGAGCTAAATTTTGGTGAAGACCTTCATTTTACCATAAAAAACAAAAATTTCAAAGTCCCAATCTGTCCCATGAGCGCTTCAAAAGCCATTCGGGGTCGAAGGTCAAAATTTCAGGTTTTTTTCATCATATTACACAGTACGTGACTTTTACAATTGCGATATCTCAGGAGCTGTGATACTTACAGAAAAAATCATAAGGACCATTTCTGTAGAGATCTACAACTTTGGTATATATATATATATATATATATATATATATATATATATATATATTACAATGTAGGTTTTCATCCGTTGTGTATGTTGTTGTACGTACGTACGTTGTGTACTATCGAATAGTACACAACGGATGAACACCCGGAAAAACAACACATCATATATATATATATATATATATATATATATATATATATATATATATATATATATATATATATATATATATATATATATATATAACCTAGAAAACTTAATTCAGTCAAGTTATTTTTTGATTTTCTCTATATCACCTCTTTCATAGCTCAAAGGGGAAGTGACAAAATTTAGGTAATGCCAAGATGATGATGGGTCAAGATGTATACGAAAACGTTAAAGTTGCCGTAACAAATATCTCCTGAAGATGCTAAGTCGGTTAAAGAAACGCACTTCGAGAGACAGGTTCTGGTGTAGGAAAAGTAATAGAATAATTCAAGAGGCGAGAGACGAAATTATCTTATTTACTGGCTCTCTATGAACTTCAATTATAAATTAAGATATCTAGTTCACGTCAAATATCTCAGAAAATTCATCAGGCTCTCATCTCACCAACCGACAAATCCGCGTCAACGTAGACAACTCCCTCTCTATCTCCCCAACCACCAAAGCCAGAGTCCCCCACCAACTACCCAGATAACCCTTCAATACGCAGATGACACGATCCTTTACTCATCCGCATCAAACACCCGTATACTGAAAACCCAAATACAAACCATGGTAAACCACTTTGCACTACTTGGGGGGTAACTTTCACGAAACCATCAACTGGGAAGTTGACCTACGCGACACTCTAAACAGAATCCTAAAATAAAAAAATCCGAAATATAAATTTCCCTAGCTAGGTATATTGTTAGCAGACAAAGGCAGTGAGAATGCTCTGTGCAACATTGAATTGTAGGCTGCTAATTTATGACGGAAAGATGGAAAGAATCGCTTGAGATGGTAATGTCTGTATAGCTAGGTTTTCTGAAAACATTGAACTCAAATTTATTCTGATTGTGTGTAATGGTCAGGTCTAAGAAATTTATCAGTTTCTCTATCTCTGTTTCGAGTGTGAACGAATGATGCTATTGAGATTATTCATGAATGTCATAAAATGGTTCAGCTGTCGTGTCGTACCTCTAAAACAGGCGAGAACATCGTCTACATATCTGTACCAAAAATTAATATGTTTTTTACCCAGGTTGGAATTTACTATAGTGATCTCCAAGTTGTTCATAAATATGTCTGCTAAAAGTGGACTCAGGGGTGAGCCCATTGGTAAACTTGAATCCTGTTTATAAAATTTGTTGTTAAACTGTAGGTAGCTCTGATTTAGGCACACATCGAAAGCTGTTGAAACTTCAAAGGAAGTGATATGGTCTACTTTGGCTTGATCCAACATATCTAAAGATATATCGAAGATATCTAACAACGTATGGCGTGCTTCGCCCATTTTACGATCGCCATAATTATCCTACCGAGAGGACTATTCGCAATGTGGTGGAAAAATTTGAGTCCACTGATTCTGAAATTATTAACCAACACATGTACGTCGACGAAACGCAAGATCTACCAAAAACATCGCCGCTGTCTGTGAGAGTGTGCAAGAGAGTCCGGGCAGTTGATTTGGCGTCGTTCACAAGAACTCAACCTTTCGCAGACCAATTGGCGAATTTTGCGTCGTGACTTGGGCCTGCAGCAGTACAAAATTCAACTGACCCAGGAACTGCAGGCAAACTTCCATAGACAACGACATTTTTTCGCTCTCGAGCAGTTAACAACTGAACTTTATTTTCATAGAAAAATCATCTTCAGCGATGAGGCCCATTTCTGGATGAAGGGGTACGTAACAAACAAAATTGCCGAATTTGGAACGATACCAATCCACATGAGATCCACATCAGTCCATATTTTTTTCAAAACGACGTTAGCCAAGCAATCACTGTCAACGGCGAGCACTATACGTCGATCATTAGCAACTTCTTTTGGACCGAATTGAATGATATTGGACACCAACAACATGTGGTTTCAACAGGACGGCGCTTGGTGCCACACAGCTCTGGCCACATTGAATATTCTGCACGAGCGATTCAATGGTATGGTCACCTCAGGTGGAGGTGTTGTGAACTGGCCACCGAGATCGTGCGATTTGACCCATTTAGACTTTTTCTTGTGGGGCTTCCTTGAGTCGAAAATGTATGCGAATAAGCCACAAAGCCAAAATAACTCATGTTATCAGTCAAATTCAGTCTGATTTATGGGATATAGTAAATTAGAAGTTTCGGATGCGCTTCACCTAGTAAAGTCATGACGGACATTCGAACGATGTTATATTCCACACATGATGGCATCGATAGATCTTTCAAACAAATTGAAAATTCGATGATATCCCACACACACTTTGTTTTATTTGAATTTAAAGAAGAAATCAGCATTGACAACGCTACTGATCGCAACGGCGTGGTAATAAACGTGACGTCACACAAAGGTTTCCAAGAATATTCAATTATCTTGGATTGTAGTATAAATACGAGGGCGTCTAGTTACAGATATAGGTATGGGACTGAAAGTGAAGCTGCTCATGATAAAGACCGTAAACTACCGATAATCCTGTATGCCTGCACTGCCTGGAGCCAGTGCGCAGCGACATACAGAAGACAGATCCAGTTGTTTATGAACGCGTGCGTAAGGGCCGCCGTAAACGCTCCAAAATATGTACCGAATAGGTACATATTCCGGGAACTAGACCTGAACATACACTACTATAAAGTCGCTACACATGAACCAACATTCCACTACACTGCTCCATATTCCACTACGCTAGTAGTATATCTGACGCAATCAGATCGCGCATGCGCCCTATACAAAATTAAATACCACAGTTCTTACAGTTTATAGTTTGTGTACCGTTCAGATACCACAAAACAGAACTGTCACTAATGTCAGGAATCAGGATCATGCTAATTTTCAACCGCGCAACTCAGTAGATGGTATCGAATTATCTAAATTTACAGCAGTTAATTTTTGAAAACTGTCGTCTCGACCAAATATTTTTTAGCTTGGAAAGTAAAAATAAATATCAATTTGTTCACGTACGTATAGGTCACACTGAGCTCTTGAACTATCATTCGCGACAAGTCTAATTCATACTTTCAAGTTGGAATCAGACAACCAATGTTGAGAAAAACTTATGTTTCCGAGACTTTTTGTATTTTTTGAACATGTCCCGTTACCGTCAATTTCAACTGCGGTAGCTCTTTTGCTCGAGCTACAATCAGATGAACTATCTTCCATTTCCATTGTAATTTCTTCCATATAATTTATAATACTCGAGACAGTCGGGACTTTTAGTTTCAAGATATTGGAGGTTATATGGTTTATATCCAAAAATATTCTTCTTCTCTTTCATCATGTAATGGCCTCAGCTACTAAGACCATAACGTGCATTCACTTATTCAAGTGTCATCCTCTTCTTCTTCCATATGTTTTTCAATATTGATTATTTGTAGAAAATTCCGCTACTTTATGTTCAAATCCACTACGCCGCTAACGTTGAGTAAATTCTGCCACAGTAGCGGAATTCCGCTACGGTTGGCAACTCTGCTACGTAGACGCATACGTGAGGAAACATGCAGAGGAAACGTTTGACAAAATTCGAGCACACGACAACCCGTCGCTAAGCGACCTACATAACGCGCTAAACAGGGATGACCCCAGTTTCCGAGAGAGGGACAAACATAGGAGGCCAACGGAGCAGAACCAGAGACCACCCCCGAAAGTCGCTGTCAAGCGGCTCCGGTAAGTAAAAAAAATTTCTCAACCAGACTTGATCTCATTTTCAGAATCACTGAGAACCAACACTTGCTCGCGACTAAAAAGACACTCGTCTCCGGTTAGTTTTTGGGGACCCCAATAATTCAGTTAGGAAAGTCATGATGAAACAATTCAACAGATCAGAAAGTGAAAGCACCTTGGAGGCTGACTTTCGACCAAAGGTCAGATGTCAATCTTGCTGAAGTGCCCATCGGTAAGTCGAGGACCGCTCCGGAGGAGCGGGGGTGGATGGACGAGATGGGATGTTCTGCACACATTAACCGTGGGGGGGCAGAGATAGGTAGATTAGTTTGGACATCACATATAAAGCTTCAAGTAAATTAGTGAAGTAGTAAAATAATTTTGAGTGTATAGTCAAAGTATAGTGCTACATCGTATTCTGAATTACAAGTTGAAGTCATTGAAGTATATTATAATTCATTCATTACAATCAATTTTCATATTTCATTTCACTCATCCAAATATTTCGATTTTGAAAAATTGATTTTTTCATTCCCATTCTAACTCTTGAAATATGTAATTTTGGGCGGAGTAAACCTGAACCTATATGACATTCACTCTATATGAGTATTGCTGTACTATGAAACAAACAATTATTTTAAAAACAAAATCACCCGATGGAGTGAAATGATTCTCGTGATAAGATAAGAGGAAAATGAGTAAGTACGTAGACGTTTCCATCAAAACTCCACGCAAACATAAAATATTCCATAAAAACGACAAGAGTTAGCTTGTTCGTCCCGGCGAGACCCAAATACCAACTCACTAGAACTGATAACTATACTAAAGTTTGTCATGAGAGCACGCAGTACAAAAGTAACATTTTATGCGCTTATTAAAATATTAGATTCACGTTGCGTGCCTGAAATTTATACTTCCATATTTCATTTTCTCTCTGCGAAGGAATGCCCGTGTTTTAAATTAACGCATTCCGATGAAATACCGGAGCCGAGAGAGTCAGTTGTTTTTGTATCAAGGAATTCTGTGGAACTTGTTCAGCAAATTTTTGAACTTTATCGAAATTGAAAACTAAAATCTTGGATAATTTTACAACAGGCTTTAGTAACTAGCCGTGGTGGGAAAATCGGCAACACCTCACAACTAGGGAATGCAATCTCGTTCTCGCGAGATCTCGGCCTATTTTAGCGAGATTGATCTCGGCCTATTTTAGCGAGATTGATCTCGGATGAAAAATGGGCGAGATCCCTCGAGTTTAACGAGATTTATTAATTGAGATTAGTTTTCGTGTTGCAACTTGATTGTAAAAATCGATGGTCGAACCAAACAGACTTGATTTCTTCATTTGATGAAATCAGCAAAGCTTTGATCGACCGGGGCTTGGAACTGTTCCGAACTACTCTTTGAGTCATGAAGAACATGTAAAACTGTCAATGGAGGCGTAATGTCGTCGGGATACTGACTTAGCTATCCCAGAAACAACACTTAGATTTATAATTCTGTAAACTGGCAGAGCTTAAAACTCTTTTAGCAATGAAGCTCGAGGGCTCCTCGAGAAAGCGGATTGTTGAGCGGCGGACAAGTTTGATAACATGCTTGTTATACATCCAGCACAGATACCACGAGGTCCTGTTGAACAGCTTCCTATTGGAATTGAACCGTATCAGTACTTTCAACCGTAGCAGTGTCCCAAACTCTGTAGATGTATCCCAGGTCCGATGTTTATTTCTATTGAAGTGTTCAGAATGCAGGTTCCATTGCAAGGCAGATTTGATTCCACCAATATCAGCTGATGCGTTTGAATCTAGTCTTTACTTCAGCTGGAAGTAAATCCACCAGGCACCATGTTTGGCACATCCACCATACACGTTCACCATCACCAATATATCGTCTAAGAGCTGATTCTAAAGCTCCCTGAAAGGTATAAAATCCTATTATTTTTATTCATCATTCATGTAATGGATAACCATATTCGTTCATAATTATCTTGGGTAGTGTCCCAGATTTTGTATATAACAAAACAAAAATTATTGTAGTAATAAATCATTGTTGTAGATTTTGACTTTCATTTCATGAGGCTCTGTCATTCTCAATATTTTGTTTTCTGGGTTTCATAAAATCAAATTCTAGTGGCGCCTAACACTTTTTTGTGCTATCAAACGATAGTTTAGACTTGAACGCATGCCCAATGCCGTCAGACGAAGAGC
This sequence comes from Leptinotarsa decemlineata, assembly GCF_025532065.1. NCBI lineage: Eukaryota > Metazoa > Arthropoda > Insecta > Coleoptera > Chrysomelidae > Leptinotarsa > Leptinotarsa decemlineata. Next base: position 12,657,823 of record NW_027412668.1, on the reverse strand, counting down.
TGCCGTTCGCTGTGTGTATGTATATAAGTAAAATTTATGCCATACGCTTTCGAAAAATGTGGTTCGAACTCAAATTGAATCACTCATAGAGCGCTTGCATTCGCAGCATAATCTGACTAATTCACAGACACAGACAAATTCAGATTCATTTTGGTGGATTGGATCAACGAGTCCGGAGGTCAATTCGCGGATGACTGCCTGGGATCTGTGGTCGCAACTAGCGTAGAATCCGAAAGGGCCATCTCAGCAGCTTGTTATCTGGCTAGCAAAATAAAAAGCCGTTTAGCAGACGATTCTTTTGACATTTTGTGCTTTTTAAAGAGCAACTTTCAAAATAATTTGTGTAATAATGGCGTGTGATGTGAACTGAACAAGCCTTTCATTTGATTGGTGTATTTTGTTAATTATTCTCTAACTACTAAAAGATCTTGAGAAGGTATAGTTTTCCTTAATTGGATGGTTTATTTCATTTCTTATTTAATTAGATACGTTAGAGTGAGTTTAGGGTACTACATCGTTAAATGAAGAGCTAGCAAATTTTTAATTTATATGAATGTTCTCGACGAAGTCACAAGCAGTCAGATTCGTGCAGAAAAGAACAACAAATAATGTGCTGTTCGAAAAATTTGTGATAATCAATTTTTGGTTTCTACAGCTCTCAAATTTGCAATTGGATTTTTTCATGTTTGGGGTTAAAATCAAACGTGTAGATGTTTCCTGAAACCTTTTCAGATTCTCAATTCCGAATTTTAGTAATAGAAAAAAATCGGTCATGTATTAGGTGCATGGTTTCACTTGTTTGTTCAGCTGAAAATAGTGGAAAAAATGTACTCATTACAAGGCTGAAATAAATTTTTTTTTGATTATTAAGCTAATCATACAAATGAATTACTGTCTGTGTTTTCGTGGTATTTACTTGGAATTTGTTTTTCAAGGCATTAACAACGTCATAAGAAAGAACTATACATTTTTAAATTTCTAATAGATTTTGCAACTTGTCTGAATAAATATGATACTCTTTCTGAAAAAACTTTGACATACAAATGAATTACTGTCTGTGTTTTCGTGGTATTTACTTGGAATTTGTTTTTCAAGGCATTAACAACGTCATAAGAAAGAACTATACATTTTTAAATTTCTAATAGATTTTGCAATTTGTCTGAATAAATATGATACTCTTTCTGAAAAAACTTTGATTGATTCTGCAATTATCAGTTACAATACACAAAATTTCAAAACCTCATTTCTAAATCTTCGTAACGGGACCATTCCATTTCCAGAATAATATCATTAACGTATGACACTAATTATACAATTTCATGATAATTTTCAAAAGCTGAAGAGATCATGAGAGCAAAACTTGAAAAATATTTTTGGGTGACCAGCAGAACGGAAGTGTACTCTTATAATAAAAGTTATTCCAATATTTCGATAAAACTCATTCTCATCTTCAAGGAAAAGTTACAAAAGTTATATGACAATAGTGAAATTTTTGAAAATTTACAAAATGGTTAAACTTAGATACTGTTAGTAAGGACGACCGTGTCAAAGCAAAGATAAGTAATAACACATAGCAATATAATAAAACACTGCATTAAAAAAGGTGGAATTCTCACTAATGCAAATGGATTATTTGAAATTTTCTTGATTAAATTCGAATTTGTTTAAAAATTATAATTTACCGGTAAATACGGTAGAATTTTGGTTTGAGAATGAATTACCTGATGAATGATTATTGAAAAAAGAGTGATACGTCATGCGAGACCTTTATCTTGGCTAGAACGTGATTTCTGAAATAATTTGTAAAAAACTTCAAAAACTATATGCAGTTATTTTCCTTACTTTTTATAAAATTAGATAGTAATGAAGTATATGATTTTTATGAACGTAAAAACACATTTGTCACAAAAAATTACATGGCAAGGATACTTTTGTTGGGAAGAGAGCAGAGGTATGCAGTCACTTTCCATGTCAGATAGTATTCATATAATGAAAGTTGTTTGTTTATCTTTCTTGTGAGTAAATATTATAATTCACTTGATTTTTCCTAATAATCCCAAGACAATAACCCCAATTTATACCCATAAGCTAGTGTCTAATTCACTTCCAACAATTCCCCACATTGGTAAATATAACGTAAATAGGTCCTCTCCTAACTAAAAATGATATTTGGGTAACGTGTTAATTGTTCCGCGACTAAAATTACTTTTTTGAGTCTTGATTAGTCTTTATATCAAACCAAACGCTTTTATATTGAACAGATATATAAGGCAAAAAATATATTAGCCAGGATAACAAACTGCAAAGAGTGACAAAAGGTAGAACTATCTCAAACTCGGGTTCAAACGATAATAATAGGGGGATTTACTCGAGCGTCAAAGATACGCTAATTTTTGAAAATAATTTTTGAAAATTGCTCAAAAAATTTAGTTTTTTATAATCAATTGATTAATTAATCATCATCTTCAACACGAACGAGTCTCTGATCAGCTACGATGGAGTCATGGCAACAGAATTCAGAGTTGGGACGGAGTGCGAGAGTAATAGATAGAGAAAAAGTGAAAGAGGAATAGAAACACTCGGAGAGGGAAATATAGGTATCACACAGCTGCACGCATTAAACTTCATCGACGAATTTTTGTTATTTCGGCTTGCGGAAATCGTCAGATTATATATTTTTCGTTATCCTTGAATTATTTCCTTCAAAATAAAAAAAAAATAGCTACGCTCGAAAATGTCGAAATGACGTTATATTTTTACAACTTTGCTGTCCTCCCCTTTCTTTACATCACTCTCAAATTGTCAGATTACTGGAATATACACTTTTTAGCATGTAATTAACTCGCCCTACCTTAATCTGACGCGCTCGAGAATTTCTGATGATCAATTTTTTTTACTAATCTGATTCTTTATCCTTCACGGGCGGCCTTATATAAGGGGCTCATATTTGGTGGAGGTACTTAAAAGAGTACAAGGTATCCCCCTGTATATTAATCTGCCGCGCTTTAGTAAACCCCGAAATCCCCGCTTGGGCTCCCTTATTATAAACGGGTGTTGCAATTCATTTATTACCTTCATCGGAGTAATTGAAAGAAATTAAAGAAAGTCTATTACAAAAGTAGTTGAAGTTCAAAGCAGTTTTAGCCCGTTATTTCTTGGATATTTCTTCAAATAAGGCCTTAACCCACGGGTGTCATAACCCCTCATAATAACTCATTCACTTGAACCATTGAACTAATAGCGAATTCATAATTCACAGCTATTACGTATTTCGTTATTGTTGGCAGAGTATTATAGAAGGCGTGCCTTGGCACTGGAAATTCTGACTTACACATATCGGCTTTACTGCGCCAGAGAGAGAGAAGAACGTTGTTCCGCAAAGAACGATCAAAAAGAGAGAGAACACACGTCGTCGATGTGTGGAATAAATAAAAATTTCTGTTTACATGACCGTGAACGACCGGCGGATTTATTTTTGCAACATTATGAAAAAATCAAAATTGTATAATCTGCATGGCGAGAACGGTGTTCATTACAAAATTACTTTTTTGTTTTATAACGCGGTTTCTCTTGTCCTCAGTCGGAACATTAAAGGTGACATTAAAGGATACTGAATATTATACAACACATTTGTTTATTAAATTCACCTCATTTAATGAATATGCTTCCATTCAAAGCAGAAACTTCGGGAAACAGAATACGGGTTATATTTACGGAATATATTTCACACTAGTTGTTCCCCGCGGCTTCGCCCTCGTATAATTTGGTTTGCCACATTAAGTTTCGTGACAGACCAATTTAAACAAATAGGTACAATTTTGTTTTATTAACCCAAACTTCAGGTTTCCAACTTCATAACAAATTCAATACACTTTTTGAATCCCTATTTTCCCCCTTGGGGGATGGAAATTCCTGACTAGATGCTTATTTACGCTATACAATGATCCTACCTGCATATTTCAAGATTCTAGGTTCAGTAGCTTTGGCTGTAAAAATATGCCAACTACACTAAGTAATGAGTAGCTTCAAGAATCGAATTATCTTACCTATAAAGAAATTCTCAAAACTAACACGACAACGATGTCTGACCTCACGCGTCTGCCCGCGTTCGGGCAACATCTAGAATTCTTAAAGATAGAGTAACTTCACATAAAAGTAACATAAATCTTAATAAGAAATCATGTGCATTAGCACAACATTCTATAGAAACAGGACATAGACCAAATTACTCTAATATAAAAGTTTTAGATACAGAAAAAATATTTCCAAACACGTTTTTCTTGAAGTAGTTGAAATTAATAAGTCTTCTGATTGTATGAATAAGAAAACTGACATTGATAATCTCAACAGTTTATATACACTGGAACTACGCCAAAAAACATAATGATAATAATGAAAATTTTATCAATCAACTCTCTCTTTAGAGTCAAAGACTATTAAATCATCATGCCGATTGAAAAATGACATTTATGTGAAGGTGTGACATTTGTCAAATCCAAAAAAACCATACATGTTTAACTTTTTTTCGTCAATTTTATGTTCAATTCAATGTTTTCCACTCATTTTTACTGTATAATTTGTAATGTTATTCATTGGCAAAGAAATCTACATTTCAATAAATTATAGGTTCCGTATAAGCTTTCCAGTAGAAGCGAAAGCTTGGCAAAAAAAAAGCAGAGTTTTGATTTTTTGACTGAGAGACCCCGTTAATGCATTTCACTGTACATTTCTCCAGTGTGGTGCTTTTTTTCGTAATGTTTTTGTATTGAATTCAATATATTTTTCTTTTTATGTAGTTGAGTAAGGTAAGTGTTTTCTCACTTATCGAGTAGGTATCATTTATGCAAAAAAAAGTATTTGCTGCATACATTCTCTGTCTCTTTTCATTAAGCAGAAAACGGAATCTAAACACCCGAAAAGCAGAAAAAATTGTAACTGTACAAACATGTGGTAATTCCAACAAACCACCACCTCCTATCTCTCCATGTAACCATTATCTCCTCTGTTCATAAATACAGATAAATTCTTAAGAATATACGAAACCGAATAGGCTGCATTTGTTGGAATACATTCTCTCCTTATCTCTAACCTCAACCACAAGAACGATAAATCAACAGACCGACCATCAGATTTAAAGACTAGTTGTCAAAGGTAACAGATTATATTTCGAACAGGAAAAACAGATTTATTGTTATTGTTAATGGGTAGAAGGAATTGTGATGATTATTGTCAATTTATTTTTAAACGTGACTCAGTTGACAGATAATTTTAGAGAATTAGGCATTGGGTAACGAATATGAAACGCAAGTTTTCCACTACATACTTGCTACAATCTAAATCATGAACAGTATAGTTGTAGTAAACGGTATTGTGCACTCTTAAAGTTGGAGGCACTCTCAAAGGCCAAAAAAACCAATACATAGAAATGAACCGGCATCAAACTAGTTCACGTGGACTGTACACTTGGCGGTTCGTACTATTGGGTAATTTTTACTAACCGAGTTTTATGATTGGCTGAAGAGTCATAAAATTAAATTTGAAGTCATGTTACGGTGACGAATAGAAATCGGAATGCGGGATGGTTATCGCCGTCGTGTTCAGATCAGGAACTTATCGCGATTTGAGTGTTGAAATTCGATATTGGTGCAGTTATAATAACTTAAAATGTTTGTTATCTGTTTCAAATATGGCGTCCTTGGACAAGGACTAATAGTAATAACGAGTGTGATAACAACGCAGACTTTTGCCTGTGTAGTGATTCCAATAGCGATGGTTAACAATGCGAAAAAGAGATAACAGTGATTAAGCTTCGGATGCATTTGAATATTAAAACACAGTGAGTATGTTTCAATGTATATAAGAATCTACATCTCAAGTTTGGTTTCGAGGCAAACAAACTATTTCAAGCAGCATCAGGTTTGACCGAAATTCCTTTCTCAGCTGTACATAAAATAGTCAAAAACAAACCTTATGAACGCAAGACGCGATGTGATACAGGATTACCAAAACCTTCAGATGTTCATCTAATAAAATCATTGAAAAAACAATATACGACCGTTACAAAAGAAATGAGATTCCTACAACTGAAATCATAAGGAAGAAATTGAATACTTCTGGCCATAACGTGAGCTGCTGTGACAAAACTCTTCAGAATTGGATAAAGAAGAAGACTGGCAGAAAAGGATTAAAAAAGTAATTTCAGTTGAAAAAGACTGTATGGAGATTGGGCACTTCCATATTAATCAGAAAATTTCCAGTATATCTGTGATTCCAGATTGTGGTAAAGCAATAATTAAGTCATCGACATATTTTTTTATGAAATGTAACTTGAAAGGTAAAACTTTCAAAACAATGCCTAGTAAATCGTCCATCACGTACAGAGCTAAAATTGGGCTTATTTTTGCACCCATTGGAGTACCAAAGGTTTGTTTGTAAAATTGATTATTAAATGTGAAAAATGTATTGTTAAATAAGAAACTTATGGATTCAAGAAAATTTTCCTTACTGAATGAGTATCAGCCAGAATTACTCATAAATTTTCAAATGGTAAACAAATAATAAGACAAAAAGTTACATTGGAAATACATTTTAGGGGTTGCTTTTTCCACCCCTTACAACCATGGGGTAAACCAAATAAATTACTGGCTAAGTGTCTTTTCGGTAGTACAAAACAACAGGTTAATTTCAATATTGTAACTTTTTCAGTGCTTGTGAAAAAAATTGTTATACAAATTTTATGTACCCCCTTTAAGAGGCTGTATCTTAACAAGGGATGCTCCAAAGAAATTTCTTTGTATGAAAGATCCTATCTTTTTTTAGATGAGGAATCACCTCCCTAAATGTTTTACACTTATTCAATTACACCCTGTATTACAATTTGAAATAGACTCATAAAAACGGTCAAAACTTTCGAAACAACTTAATAATATACGAGACGAAATTATTCTCGCGCCCAGCTCGCCCAGTTATGTGATACATTAAACTTCCAAGCATTAACTTTTTCGAGAGTTTTTTTTTATATCCCAGCGCGATATTCACGTATACCGAAGTATATTAAATTTGCGGTTATTTTGGCAGTTTCCGCCATACCGGTAAATATGAAGCCAATTAGTTACGTCGGGCAGGTGTTTCGTAATAATATTTGGCAGGCAGGTTGTACCGAAATGGATGATATCTTACAATCAACAAACTATATAAAGACTGAAATGACCAAAACAAGTAGACCACTGTAATTACCACCAGCCGGTTTTCGTTCCGGAAATGTAACATTCGAACCGTACCATTACAGTAACAGACATTGATTATTTTCACAAATTCATAGTTAGTTTGTTCGTCAAACGAGAACAATTCGCAAAAAACATGTTTCATTATATTTTTCTTATTAGTCAGTGGGTTATGTTTGAAGACTGGCAGTAAACAAATCTAAAGAAATGAACTTTAAACGTTCAAGTCAGTCTCGAATATACCTACACAGTAGGTTGAATGGACTGACGCCTATCAGAAAACAACTACTCCTTTGATCAAGACCACAAAGGGCGTTTGATTATATCCGACAGGCGTCAGTGCAGGAATCTTCCAGAAAATTTCCTGCATATGCAATTGGCAATACAACTGAAAGAGTCGACATTCAATTTTGGAACGGGCACACCTGCACACCGGTTTCGGGTTCATTAGCCACTCATCGGAACCTCAATGGAACCTGAACCTCAATGGAACCTGAAAAAAACAAACGTTTCGTCTGCTACGGGAGCTACGGAAGCAATTAGTTTCGAATTGCACTATGAAAAAGCGTCGATATAACCTATAGCCTGATTTTTCTATTCAAACTTTTGCAAAACAAAATCGAAGATCCATAAAATTCAATGTATTTACCCATGTCTTCACCAGAAACTGGTTTTCGTTTTATTTACAGACTCCAAGTAGTAACATCACATTATACATTTTGTGTTTTTACTTGAACATCTCATCCTTCGATTCACTTGATGCGTCATTGACTGATATTGTGAAACTCCTCAAAACTAACATCACATATGAATAATTATAAAACCGTATGTTATCAAAGAATTGTCGATGTCCATTTTTTCATATTCACAATAGGCAGTTCCTGAACAGTACCTTGTTTTAGATTCGGATGCATTTCTGTTAGGCAATAAATTACTACTGAAAATTTTTGTTTTTTTTTTTCATAGTTTCTGAGGGTTGCTTAAAAGAGGTTGCTGATTTTTTCTGAATTGAGTAATTTATTAATTTCTTAATGAAAAATGTATGGGTGATTATCAAAAGTACAATAACTATTGTTGGTGTTTCTACCCCTTAGGATAGTCGCCTGTTACGCTAATGCATATCAAAGGATGAAAAAGTAGCTGATTCACGAGTACGAACTGACAACGGAGAAAAAAAGCTACGAGGCGACAAGTGGAATTAGAGGATGTTGAGAAGGAATAAAAACTGAGTGATTATTGTTTCGAAAAACTTGACAAAATCAAAAAACTGAATTCAGATGTCAACGAGACGAATATCATTTATTCGATTATTGAAGTTATAGGAAATGAACACATCAAACTTTCCGCTAGAGCAGCTAAGTTTACATCTATAAGACATCTAGCCAATTACCTGGACCATGCAAATAGTATAGATATGTGTGACTGTGTGAGATGGGTACAATATATGTACAAGGATCAATCGCATATGAGAATGTGTGACTGTTGAGATGGATACAATATATGTACAAGGCTCAATTACATATGAGTATGTGTGACTGTTGAGATGGGTACAATACATGTACTAGGCTCATCAACAGACGAGACTGTGTGATTGTTGAGATGGGTACAATACATGTACAAGGCTCAATCACATATGATAATGTGTGACTGTTGAGATGGGTACAATATATGTACAAGGCTCAATTACATATGAGTATGTGTGACTGTTGAGATGGGTACAATATATATATATATATATATATATATATATATATATATATATATATATACAAGGTTCAATCACATGTGTGACTGTTGAGATGGGTACTATATATGTACAAGGCTCAATCACATATGATAATGTGTGACTGTTGAGATGGGTACAATATATGTACTAGGCACATTCACAAAATATGTGTGACTGTTTGGATACTAGTAAAAGGCTCAATCGCGATAAAAAAAAGAGAAGTAATTTCGAGATGGGTAAATTATAAAAACAAAGCTTATAAAAAAATAACGTACCCTGAAGTAACTCTTGGTATTCTATGAAATTAATGATTTTTTTCTTTTTATAGGTGAAACTATTGAGAGTTCGCCTGAGGACAGGCTATACGACAGGATGGCCGAATGTTGGGAGATCGACTCCGTGTTTCTACCCCTTGGAAGAGTCGCCTGTTACACTAATGCATTTCAAAGGATAAAAAAGTAGCTGATTCACGAGTACGAACTGAAAACGGAGAAACAAAGGCTACGAGGCGACAAGTGGAATTAGAGAGGGTGTTGTACGGTCGATCGAGCAGAATACGTGTATTATATTTCGGTTGTGGTTGCGGGATATTTCCATTGAAAATATTATAGTAAATAGCTGATTGTTATTTTTATTATTACCTACTACACTTTTTTAGACAAAAAATTCTAGAATACATTTCCTTTTTAGTAATTCCCTGGTAGCCCAATATTTTTTCTAGTTGAACTTGACAATGAAATATTCGTTGTCGGACCAGACAAGCCAGGAAATAAATACACAAGACCTCGTCTGGCCGACCGTCAGCGGCTGCTCGATCTTTTTTCTTCCTCTACCTACGCACTTCAATGGCCTCCGGCCTACGCATTTCGGGGGTCTTAAATCGCCTTAGACAAGGACAACGAATGACGGCACAATCCGCGACACGTGGGGTGAACATCTCTCGCAGTGTTGCCAATATCTGAGAAATTTCACGTGATTCACATTTTGACTAGAAAAACACATTTCGTCCGCTGAAAAAAGAAACTCAATTCATTAGGAAATTACAGCGGACTTGAATGAAATAAATAAAAACACTTTTGTCTAAATACCACTGGTATTTCTAAAGCAGGCTTTACAGAGGTATCGGACATCGAGATTCTCAATTTATAGTTCTCGGTAAAATTAGCAAATATGACGACATGATTAGAATCAGTTTTGGGCGTCAGGCTTTCCTGATTCAGTCCCTCTAGAATTTTCCTGTATGGTGCCCTGAAGCAGAAAGTGTGAGAAACGATTGGGAACTGTAAATATTCTTAAGCAAAGAAAAAAACCAAAAAGACTTTAAGACTATATATATATAAGAAATATTTTCCTCTCAATTTGATACTCTTTTATGAACTTGAATATTGCGATAGTTTACAAAATGTTCTTTATTGTACGTTTTCCAAGTATTGTTGCATTATTTCAATGTATAAGCTTGTGAACACAATATCTGATTATTTATTATATGTTTTAAAGTTATGAATCGTTCAGAGGGTAGTGAAATATATTTTTGCTTTGAAAATCCAGTTTATGACACTCCACATCATTACCATATATTCAAATCAGTTGTTTTAGAGAATATGTAGAATTTCGTCATTTTTCGTTTATGTCAGTGTTCAAATAAATTTATTTGATTTACAGAAATGATGATTTTTTTTATAAAAATGCGTTTCTATCTGTATTTATGAAATCCTATAAAATTTTAAGTAGGTAGAAAAAGCTCATTGAATAAAAAATTTATGAAACATACGAGAAATTCAAATGACCATAACTGAAAATTTTTCCTAAGAATTGGTAGATTCCCCAAATAACTACTAGGATTTCACAGTATTTGAAGCTGGTCGATAGCCGGTCGGTTCGATGTGGGTGTTTTGTACACTCACTCAATCGACCGCCGTGTTAGTCGGTGGTTCAAGCCGCAGGCTGAACGATCGATTTTCACTTGCTATCGTCCAACCCGTGTTAGGAATCACACGTAAAATGTAGGACCTCGTTAGTCCTTAGCTCGCACAAGTTTCGACTTCTGACGGTTGTCGTTTGTAGGGGTGCGACAGCTGGCTAACGGAAAAACATATTTCCATATTATACCTACATCAAGTATGTATTTTTTCGCAATTGAACAACTATATCTACATGAATGATATTATGAAAACATTCAAATTACCTATAACAGCACCAACATTTTTCATTATTTATGATGTGAATAAACATGATGAGTTATGTAAATTCATATGACTACGAAAATATTTGCAATCTATTCATCGTGCATATTCATGTACTATACATATAATGCTGAAATGTGAAAATCAATTTCTGTAAAATGTATAATGTGGAATTACATGAAGGCATATCCATAAATTACCACTTCTGATTTATTGTAAAATTACACGAATAATTTTTATAGCGTATGATATAACTTGATTTTAGTATCCTAATCTAGTCAAGGTATAATTGAAAACTGTTGACAACTGACAACTTGCATTAGTTTCGAAAAAAATCTTCACTGTTTCACTGTTTTATTTTACACTAGAAGGGAATTTACATCTATATTGAAAATCACTCGGAATAAACTTTTTTCAATATACAGAATTATTCAAAATAAATATAATAATGTTGTAAATCATGACCGAGAGAAAATAACGCCGGCCGCCACTGGTAACCATAAACCAATCGTGACGTAGCTAAGAGAGCGCGAATGCACAATGTACCCTACCGCTCTAGAAGCAGCAAGAATAATGTTACCGATTGCAACGGAACGAAGTGATCTAGTAAGGCGATAGATATTCAAAAAATAGTTGAAGTTTCAGTTGAACTGTTTGTTGTATGTAAAGTTAGATTTGATTATTCAGTGTAGTCAATTATTGACCAACCCACGGCGAAAAACGTAACAATAATATGAATTCTCTAAAGAAGATTCTTTAACAGCCAATATGAAATGACATAAAAAATTCAGATTTTTTCTGTGCCATTACTCGAAAGATACTTATTCGACAAAAAACAATAAAATTGTGAAGCGAATTCAATCTTTGGTGAAACTTGGTTTGTTTCTTGAGACCCTTTCCGACTTATCAACTTTCACTACCGGGTTCTCCATTATAACACTTGCATAAGTAATAGCTATTGTGGAATAACAGAAACAACAATATAACAAGTTATATACGGCCTTGTAAGATGAAGATGACAGTACTACACGGCAACGGACAACAAAATATTATACCTAAAATGAGTTTTCATAATCTGTTACCAAATATATTTATGGTAACTCTAACATATTTTGGTAAAAGAACAGAGATTATTGCGAGTTTCTTCAGAAAAAACAATGTGGAAGTGGTATTCAGACCACAGGCCAGGTTATCTGATTTCCTTTTCAATGCCAAAGATAAAGTGAACAAGTTGGAGAAATTTGGAGTTTATGAGCTTAAGTGTCCGGTGTGAAATTTCCAAAAAACGGTATGCTGAACATCAAATGTCCTTCAGGCTAGATGAATATGATTCGGTTTTCAAATCATTCCTTGGCATGTAATGTTGTAAGGGTAGTGGTGGGTCTACTAACGGGGCATAGCCGACTCAAGGAACATATGAGCAACTTGGGTTTGACAGGAGAAACCCAATGCAGGTTCTCCTCAAGAAGAGGAAGAATCCGCACTGCATGTGCTCTGTGAATGCGAAGCGATAGCAAGGCTGAGACACGCAAGATGCGGGGAAGAGAAACCAAGGGCTGCCAGCAATATGAAGGGGTCAGTGTCAAAGCTACGGAGTCTCATCAAAGAGATCAAGCTAGACAATGGGCTCTAACAACCAAGGAGCTCCAAAAACTATACAATTTTGGAGTTAGAATAAAAACTCATGAATGGTTCGAATCGTATCTTCGAAATCGTACTAAAAGTGTCAAAATAAATCATAAAATAGAAAATATTCAAAATCAGTTTGTATCGACACTTAATGACACTCCACTTATCGACACTCCAATGAAATGGAGTACTACACGGTATTTCTTGATATTGAAGGAGCATTTGCCAATGCACTACCTGAATCTATAGGATTGTCTCTGGCTAGAAAGGGTATGGAATCGACCATAACTGGCTGGATCTATGCCATGCTAGTAAACAGAACTGCAACTACGACTCTTCAAGGCGAGGCTATCAGGTTCAGGGTCAACAGGAGCAGCCCTCAAGGTGGGGTACTATCTCCCCTTCTGTGGTCGCTTCTGGTGGATAGTCTGCTTGATGCCCTCGACAGAAGAAAAGTTGATCTGCAAGCTTATGCAGATGACCTTGTCATTCTGGCAAGGTCCACGTCGGGAAGGGTAGTTTGTAATATCCTCCAAAGCGTGTTGGACGTTGTTCACAGTTGGTGCCTGAGGGAGCACATATCTGTCAACCCCAGCAAAACTGTGTTAATCCCCTTCACCAAGAGAAGGAAATTGGATGATCTAAAGCCACTTTCCCTCAATGTTGAGGTCATTCAATTTGGAACGGAGGTGAAATATCTTGGCATTGTCCTTGATAAAAAACTCACCTGGAACGCTCACTTGGAAAAAGTTTTACACAAAGCCAGACTGTCTCTATGGATAGTCGAAGGATTTGTGGTAAAACTTGGAGTTTAGGTCCCAAACAAATCAATTGGATTTATGTGATGATTGTCAGACCAATGATCACGTATGGTGCAATTGCTTGGTGGCCGAAGGCTTTACAGAAAACGGCCCAAGCGAAGCTCTCTGGCTTACAGAGACAGGCTTGTCTGGCTATCAGTGGTGCCATCAGAACCACACCGTGAGCGGCCATGAAGATCCTTCTAGATCTACCGCCTCTCCACATTTTTCTGGAAAGAGAGGCTAGATGGACTGCATACAGACTTGTGCACATTGCCAATTGCACAAATCAATTCAATGCAGAGTGCAACAGACTGTTGGTTGGCATTGGAAGTCACAGCATTCTGGAAATGACCTCTGACTTTATGCCTCCAACTGTCAACTACGAATACACATGGTTCACAGATGGATCAAAAACACCTTCCGGTTCCGGTGCAGGTGTTTTCAGTCGCAGACCCAGGACAGAATTATCTACCTGCCTAGGAATTTATGTGACTGTATTTCAAGCGGAAATTTACGCTATTGAATTGTGTACGGAGAGATTGAATAAATCAAAACCTCACTCACAAGTCAATAAAAATAATCTCCGACAGTCAAGCGGCGTTGAAAGCTCTTGGCTCCCACCGAGCAACGTCTAAATTGGTAGCAAACTGCCAAAAAAACTCTCCTCGATAGGAAGACTAAACAGATTGTCTCTGGTTTGGAGTCCTGGCCATACTGGCCTGAAAGGCAATGAAGCTGCTGACTTTCTTGCAAAGGAGGGTGCTGCAAGCTGCTTCATTGGACCAGAACCTGTCATTGGCATCGCTTTGGGCTTTGCTAAACCTGGATAGCAAGAAGAGTTATGGACTTCTGGCAGAATCTTCCAGGATTGGCTCACTTCGAAGCGTTTATTCACCCTTCGAAGCTTGATTCCAAACAGTTGTTGGGCTACAGTAGAGATGAACTACGATGTCTAACAGACCTTCTTACAGGTCACTGTCATTTGAATCATTACATGCAGAGACTTGGACTGTCGGAAGACAGTGTGTGTCGCATCTGTCTGGAAAATGATGAAACTGCAGAGCACATACTTTGTGCCTGCCCCGCTGGGGACGGAATCAGGTTCTTTGAATTCGGCAGATCCGTGCTCTTACCATCCGACCTGAAAGACCACTAACCATACAAACTAATCGGCTTCGTTGAGAAGCTGGGTTTATTTGGCCGAGTGTGAATAGGTGTGAGCCACAATAAACCCTTATGGGTTGCGGTGGAGGGTCGAATAGACCCACTCACTTCAGACCTACCTACCTACCTACCCCAAGGTTCTGGGTCCGGTTTTGTTTGTGCTTTATATTAATGATTGCCTGTGATTACAACAAAAGCCTTATCTTGTTTATATGCTGACGACACGTGAAAGGAATGAGTGTACTTTTACAGGATACAATTCACTCCACTCTCCAGAGTCTATATGTCTTTTCAAAATCGTCATCGTAATAGTACCACCGAAATAGATATAAAAATAAATAATAAATCAGTAGAACAATCGAACTGTGTAAAATTTTCAGGAATAGATTTTGATTCTAATCTCTTTTTCACCACTCATTGCGTAAATCTCATGAAGAATCTGAATAGCAAGTGTTATCAAATCAGAGCTTTAAGAAATGTTCTGGATAAACAAGCATTACTATTATTTTATTATGGTCACATTCAGTGAAGAATTTGATTTGGGGTAACTTCGATTCTATGAAGGATATTTTCATAACACGAAAAAGAATAATAAGATCATTGCTAACGTATCTTTAAGAACTTCCTGTCGAAGACTATTCAGAGAGTATAATATTCTCACGGTTTATGGTTTATTTATCGTTGAACTATTGATGTATATACACAAAAATTTAGATAATTACATCATTACAATACAAGAATAAAAAATGATCTACATATTTCAAGAAATCGTACAACATGGTGTCAAAAATCATACCAAATAATGGGCCCAATGAATATAAAAAATTAACCAAGTTGGAATATTTTAAATATAATATCAAGGTGCTTATGTTAGATATAAGTCCATACAATATTGATAAGTTCACAATTTTTTTTTCAAACAGAGTCGTTTTGATGTGTTTAAATTCTTAAATGTTCTTAAATGTGTAATATATATGTGTGTATATATATATACATATGTATATATGTGTGTATATATTAGTATATGTATTTGATTGTATATATTATGTTTTGAATCTGTTAAAGTGACATATTTTTATCTTTTTATTTATATGAGTTGTTTCGTGACTTAACCCATAACTTGTAAAAGTTCTTTTAAATGAATCAATAAATATACACGATAGATCTAAAAAGGTCGCAGTGAATCAGCCCATGGGCCAGCTCCCCGATCATCTAATCCAAGTCCCGTCTGTCAAATATTCTGACAATTTCGATTCTTGATTCGCTGTCAAAATTCAAGTGAAATGCGATGAAAATGCGCGATAATCTCTCTGAAATCTACGAAGCTAACTACAAATCGCGCGAATACATTGCTAGAGCTTGCTGCGACGTTATCGAAGACATCCTGAGAGTCACTTACGACGAAGAGAATCCGCTGACCACTGCTTCGAAGAAGTGCAGCCAGAGTACGCAGACCGACGATAACCTCCACTACGCTTTGATGATACAAGAAAAACTAGTCGAGAACAACAGTAATTTCGATTCAAAAGGTGGGTACTGTCTTCCACGTTGTTTTTCGTAAATTCCGCCGCTTTGCTGAGTTGGAGAGGAGATACCTAGTTTCTAGACAGTATTGTTTCATAACTTTGTATAATTTTAACATTATTATCATGAATTTATCAATCTTCTTTTAAATTTCAAACCTGTAAACATTTTACAGCACGAACTCTTGTAAAATTCCTATAATCAATTCTCAACCACACGACTTCTATTTTCCACGTGTCGGTTATTATCATCCTGACATGTTGGCGTTCGTTAAAAGTTAATTTTCTCACTCAAAACCAAGCTCATGTCAAAATTCCTCATATTTATCTATCACATTACCATCATCATCGCTATCTCATTAGTTCCCGTTCGCTTCGGTACACAAAACATATTTGCATTGCCAAAATAAATAGTGTTTAAAGCCTTCGAAGATGAAAGAGGTCCCAGTAATATTCAGTAAGGTTACGGTTTATTTATACCCGTTCAATCACCATTATGACAATAAAATAAATATTATTGTGAATTTTTATTGTAGGAATATTTGAGCCCGTTACACAGGTTAGCTCACTCAATCAGGGCCGTCGCCATGGGGGATGGGGGGAGCCTCCCCCCTGCTTTTTCGACTTGGGAAAAAGTTGGTGAAAGTTGGGAAATTTTGGGCCATGAAGATAGAAAAAAATAATTGTTAAAATAATAATAAAAATTAAAAAAATAAAAATGAGAGAAAAGAAAAGGAGAGGCAATAAAAAAGGGAAAGAACCAGGAGAAGGTTGGGATTTCCCAATATGCATAACTTTAAGAGAATTCTGAGTTGTTTGAAATCTTCAAAAGAGTTTAATTTCTCCCAAGTAAGAAAACAGTTCTGAACAGTACACAAATTTTGAAGTGACAATTTTACAAAATTCCCAACATTTCGCTGTTTTTTCGACTTGGAAAAGTTGAGAAATTTCGGGTCGTGAAGATAGAGAAAAAATAATAGTAGAAAACAATAAGCACAATATTATTTAAGTATTGTTTCCTTTCATTTGTATTGAATATTTCTATACAAGTGGATGTGGTGGAAGAAGACCAAGGACCTTGGTACAAAGTAGAATTATTCCCATTATTATTTTTATAATCACCAAAATTTATTATTGTTTGTGCATACCCTAACAGGCATGAGCATTCAGCCAATCTTTGGATAGCTAAGTAAGAAAATCAATATATTATAGTAGTAACTAATCCCTCGGCTTTCATTACTTCGAAAGTTGGGAAATTGTGCTGGTGGGGTTGGGAAAATTTGGATTCCCTCCACCCTTGGTTTTTCTTTTCGCTACGGCCCTGCACTCAATCTTTGATGATTTGGTGTGAAGTGATGGTGAAGCAGATGAAACTATTTAAAACTTGTTAGTAATGAAGAAATGGCACGGATTTGTTAACAAATTGGAAATGTTTTTCAAAATGCAAAGAAATTGAGTTTTGAAACCAATTTCAAAAGGTACTTAACTGAAGCCTTGAGAAAATATTACACAGGCTCGTTAAAAAAACAATGGATATCTCTCGAATCCTTTCACCATCAACGCTGGTGTTCCCCAGGGATCCATATTGTCTCCAACCCTCTTTTTATTGTATATCAACGACTTTTGGAAAAAACTCGTCGTTGCTTTGCTGACGACAGCACCTCCATAAAGTTAGCAAGGCAACTTGCAGAAAAATTATTGAAATATACTTTTTTAATTGTCGAATAATTGTCGAGGATTTGTGGTGAAAGATAAATAATTGTCGCGCATCTCCTTTTTTGTTAAGGGGTAGCCCTGCTAACTTGATATAAAGTTAGCACAGCACCCGTAGTAAAATTTTTAATATAACTGAAATATTAAAACTTTCATTACTAGTATTTGTCGAATAATTGTCGTAACCCAATCCATATCAAAAAATTTCCTGAAACGTATATTTTTGTAAAATATAGTATTTTTCGTTTCATACCTTGTAATATATGGATATTTTAAACCATATGGCAACACCGCAACAGACGTATTTAATTTCTTCATATATTTTTCAAAAGGATCGCCAGTGAAAAGTGCTAAAATGAATTTGTAATGTATTAAGGTGGAAATTATCGATAATTTTTTTTGTTTCATCTATTTTTGTAATCCTATAATCATGTCGAATATTTTTTGCGATTAGCAACTTATTGACCAATTATATCTCTTTCGACAATCGTTTATGAATAAAGATCAATCAAAAACAAAAGTATTGTTCAATTGTCGAAACAGCAGAATTGATATATCGTATGTAGGTATATTTAAAAAGAATTGTGAATTCAAAGTGATCTGTTTTTCAGTTAATTATTTTTTTTACAAAAAACAACTTATTGATCAATTGTCGTATCTCTTTCGACAATTGTTTATGAATGAAAAGCAATTGTCGCTCAACATTTTTTTTTTAAATAGGTGGCTCTGCTAACTTGATACAAAGTTAGCACGATCATCCCAGTACAGGTCTGAATAATTCTCAAATGTCGAAATTTTTGTTATTAATATTTGTTGAGTAATTGCCGTATCTCTTTCGAAAGGAAAAGCAATTGTCGCTCTTCAACTTTTTTTTAAATAGGTGGCTCTGCTAACTTATAAAGTTAGCAGGGTCACCCCTATACAGGTCTCAATAACACTCAAATATCGGAATTTTTGCTATTAATATTTGTCGAGTAATTGTCGTAACGCACTTTATGTGAGAAAATGATAAAAATTGAATTTTTCTGTACGTTATATTTTAAGAATGGTTTGCGCTAGATGGCAACGCCGCAATCAAAATATCTTATACGTTCATTAGTGTTTTCTAGAGATATTCAAAAAGTAAAGTATTGATGAATTGTCGAAATATCAGAATTGATATGTCGTATGCATTCCTGTTGAAAAAGTCAATTATATTAAAGAGGAATTATGAATTTCTCCCAGCGGGCAACGTGATGCTGTTTTCCTGTTAATTATTTTTTTTTACAAAAAATACCTTATTGATGAATTGTCGTATCTCTTTCTACAATTGTTTATGAAGGAAAAACAATTGTCGCTCTTGAACTGTTTCGTAAATAGGCGGCTCTGCTAACTTGATATATAGTTACCAGCACATCCTCCCCAATAGAGATCCCTAAAAGTCTAATCTATAGTTATTAATTGTCCCAAACTTTTGTAAAAAAAAAATAATTAACAGAAAAACCGATCACTTTGCCTACTGGGAGAAATTCATAATTCTTCTTAAATATACCTACATACGATATATCAATTCTGCTGTTTCGACAATTGAACAATACTTTTGTTTTTGATTGATCTTAATTTATAAACGATTGTCGAAAGAGATACAATTAATTGGTCAATAGGTTGCTAATTGCAAAAAATATTCGACATGATTACAAGATTACAAAAATTGATGAAACAAAAAAATGTATCGATAATTTCCACGTAGATACATTACAAAATTTATTTTAGCACTTTTATTTTTTTCACTGGCGATGCTTTAAAAAAATTTATGAAGAAATCAAATGCGCCTGTTGCGGTGTTGCCATATGGTTCAAAATATCCATATAGTACAAGGTATGACACGAAAAACGCAATATTTTCGAAAAAAATACGTTTCAGGACATTTCTTATATGGATTGGGTTACGAAAATTATTCGACAAATACTAGTAATGAAAATTTTACTAATTCAGTTATATTAAAAATTTTACTATAGGTGCTGTGCTAGCTTTATATCAAGTTAGCAGGGCTACCCCTTATAAAAAAAAGGAGATGCGCGACAATTATTTTTGAATTTCACTAGTTCGGACTTCCATTGTCTATTATATATAAAATGATTTGAAATCCCTGAAACAACTAAAAAAGAAGAATTGAAAATGAATACCTGAAAATAACAATTATATTAACCAAAATAAACCTGAAATGAAATAATAGTGAAATAAAATACAAGTAAAAATAGAACAATTGAATAAATAAAAATGAAGAAATGAAAAAAAAATAAAAATAAAAAGTGGAGAGATTCCAAGTCGCGTTAGTTCACGACGTTTCGATTGTTAGTATCTACAATCGTCTTCGGGTGATGACTTCTTTTTAAACTTATTTTTATTTATTCAATTGTTCTATTTGTACTTGTATTTTATTTCACTATTATTTCATTTCAGGTTTATTTTGGTTAATATAATTGTTATTTTCATCTATTCATTTTCAATTCTTCTTTTTTAGTTGTTTCACGGATTTCAAATCATTTTATATAATAGACAATGGAAGTCCGAACTAGTGAAATTCATCATGAAACATTGTCAATCACCTTCAAACAAACGCATAGTTATTTTTCTTTTACGACAAATTCTCGAAAAGTATTCGACAATTAAAAAAGTATATTTCAATAATTTTACTGCAAGTTGCCTTACTAACTTTATGGAGGTGACGACAGCACACTTGTCTCGTCATTCTAGGTCAACGTCTACGGAGGCTCATCTTCACCGGCAGCAGGAAGTTTTAATGAGGATCTAGAAAAGATTTCGAAATGGTGTGAAAGTAACGAGGTTCAATTCAATGCCACCAAAACCCAGGCATCGGTTTTCTCCAAAAAGATAAATGTTTCTGAACCGGATATAATGATGTCAGGACAGACAATTCCGCTTTCTGCTTCGATAAGTTTGTTGTGGATTAAAATGGAGACCAATATGTCTTGGCACAATCATGTTGCTGGAATTGCAAAGGTTGCTTCTCAAAAGCTTGAAACACTGTTCCGAACCAGAAAACCGTACACACCTCAGCAACTTTTGATGCTTTATGAAGCTCACATCAGAGTATTGTTCTCATGTATGGAGCTCTGCCTCCAAACATATCCTGAAGTTGCTGGATTCCATCCAGAAAAGAGCCATCTGCCTGATTGGAGACGCGAACATCACGTGCAACCTTGATAGCCTGGAACATCGAAGAAAAGTTGTAGATTTATCTCTCTTCTATATATACATTCACGGGAAGTGTTCAGGTGACTTGACACATTTGATTCCGCCAAGAGCGGTACATATTAGAAATACCATATCGAATACAATATTGTATTCGTCAGTTACAAATACAAGTGGCATAAAAATGTAGGAAGTTCTATTTCATATTTTTCACGATTAGAAGAGTCCTTGGAAGACTAATTCCCTATGAAATGGAAGAATTCCCTACTCCAGAAACTCAAGATAGTGTGTTACCGAAGACGAAAAAATGCATGCTTGCTGACAATTTTTCATTTTCATACACTGTTCACTTACGCGGGAGCGAGGAGTATTTTTGAGATGGATGAGACCAACATTTTTTTTTCTGAGTTTGGAACCAGTCGATGAGACCTTGATTGGTAAATGCTTTAGGTAAAATCAGCTCAGTCAGTATGTATTTTTACAGACAGGCGATACTCAATGCCTTGAAATTCTAGAAAAAGAAAAAGTGTGTAATGTCACATAATAATTTTCTATAATTTATCTTCAGTAAAATGCTCGGTAAAATTTTACGACGGCAAGATTATAGTCATGGGAGAAGAAATTGTGTCTCTTGTTAATTGAGAAAGAGGAACTGACTATAATTTGCAACTGGTTTCAGTATTCAACCGAAAAATAGTTATTGATACCTTTTGTCAACTCTCTCGATGATCAACTGGTATTATCTGATGAAATATGGGAAAATAATACTAATTTCTCAACACGCAATTGATACCCTGATCACAATCAACCAATCAATAAAGTTCTATCGATCCGCTTTTACAACTACTGCAATTATGATATTGATAACACTAGGTAGATATTTGTGAAGAGTTTATTACGATAACATAATCTAATGAAGTAGAGTCATTCAGATTCGCAAGTTATGAGTTTCATATGACTAAGTTGGATTTCTAAAAAAGGAAGTAAGTCGTTTCAAAAAAACGACTACATGTAATTTCATGTAACAAGAACCTTATTACACTGGAAATCACGAATCTACTAAGCAAATTAAATAACTAGCGATGGTTTCATTTCAGAGTACCTACTGCCTTTGAGTTTGCTCAGTAACTCAAAAGATAAACGCATTCCATAACATGCACACTAACAACACTATCCTGAACTACAACAGCACAACACTAAAAATGAATGAAGTAATCCGATCCAAAGCTGCCAAGCTGATATGCACATTCCAGATCAGCAATTCACAATTTTCCGACTCTGAATTGTTGTCGTTTTCCAAAATTTTTTTTATGTATGGCTGGCTCTCTAGCTTCATGAAAGAACTTTCCCAGCAAGTGGGCGTCGATGGATATCTCTCGAATACTTTTACCATCAACGCTGGTGTTCCCCAAGGATCCATATTGTCTAAAACCGTCTTTTTATTGTATACATTGCTTTGCTGACGACAGCACACTTGTCTCGTTATTCCTTTGGATTCCAGGACATCGGATGCGGATGTCACCGGCAGCAGGAGGTTGCATATCTTGAAGAGGATCTAGAATTGATTTTAAATTGGGGTGAAACTAACCAGGTTCAATTCAATGCCACAAAAACCCAGGCATCGGTTTTCTCCAAAAAGATAAATGTCTCCGAACCGGAAATAATTAATGTCAGGACAGACAATTCCAGTTTCTGCTTCGGTGAGTTTGTTGGGAGGTTAAAATGGACACCAATATGTCTTGACACAATCATGTCGCTGGAATTGCAAAAGCTGCATTTTAAAAGCTTGGTACACTGTTCCGAACCAGAAAACTCTACACACCTCGATAACTTTTGATGCTTTTTGAAGCTCACATCAGACCTTCTTTGGAGTATTGTTCTCATGTGTGGTGCTTCGCCCCTAAACATATAGTCTTCTAATCAACAAGTTCAAAAACATGAAAAATAGAGATAAAGATCCTAAAAATATGAGCGATAGCTCATTCGATTCGGAATCACCTCTAGAAAAATGTTTCTGAAGGATTTTGGTGCAGGTGAAAAACTGCAATTGTTATTAAGAAAATAAGATTTAAAAAAATGGTATTTAGTTTTTCGTTAATAACTCAAAAAAATATTAATATTAAAGCAATTTTTAAAAAGCTCGTTAAAGAGGAGGAAATTTCTGATAAAAAAGTCCCGACTCCCGAAACTCTATCTCCATTATTTCTAATTTTAATTTGACGTTGAAAATAATGGTATAAAAGGTATAAATAATTGGCCTAAACTTCGTGGAGCCCTTTTGGATATATATATACTTCATACGATCCTGCGATAAAAGTTCATAAAAATTAAAATTTATTAATTTGTTGATTATGATTTTTAATAACTATTGCAAAATGAAATATCTGAAAATTGTTGATGATTTTTTTTTCAATTGATATTTAGCTATGTCTGTTTTCACATTAAACAATGGCAGTTATTAACATTGGGTATGAATTTTTAACGTGATTTGTTTATTAAATTGTTTTAAACAACTAGAGAAAGTAAATATTTTTGAAAAAATTTTTTTGCTATTTTGTTGTCTAGAGATAATTATGATTAAAAAAAAATTCTCGATTTAAATTTTTGATTGTTTAAAATCGATTTTTTTATATTTCGATTGTTTAAATAATTAGTTAAGGAATAATTTTGCTTTTAAAAATCATAATTTACACTTTTAAATAGTTTGTCAAATTTTTTTTTTTATTTATTATTCAATTGTTTATTAATTTGTTATTAATGACCAACGTTATATTTTTTTCTGGAGCAGAAAAAGATTATAAAACAACTATATATAAAAAAAGTGCCATAAAAAGTATATTATGATAAATAAAAAAAAAGTATGACACTTTTTTATATATAGCTGTTTTTATAATCTTTTTCTGCTTTAGAAAAAAAATATAACGTTGGTCATTAATAACAAATTAATAAACAATTGAATAATAAATAAAAAAAAAAATTTGACAAACTATTTAAAAGTGTAAATTATGATTTTTAAAAGCAAAATTATTTCTTAACTAATATCTAAACAATCGAAATATAAAAAAATCGATTTTAAACAATCAAAAATTAAAATCAAGAATTTTTTTTAATCATAATTATCTCCAGACAACAAAATAGCAAAAACCAATTTTTCAAATATTGAATTTCTCTATTTGTTCAAAACAATTTAATAAACAAAT
Source organism: Leptinotarsa decemlineata (assembly GCF_025532065.1). Lineage (NCBI taxonomy): Eukaryota > Metazoa > Arthropoda > Insecta > Coleoptera > Chrysomelidae > Leptinotarsa > Leptinotarsa decemlineata. The sequence goes on along the minus strand of NW_027412668.1, from coordinate 12,633,464 downwards.
TACTTAAAAATTCATATCCTTTGTTAATAACTGCCATTGTTTAATGTGGAAACAGACATAGCTAAATATCAATTGAAAAAAAAATTTATTAACAATTTTTATCTATTTCATTTAGCAATGGTTATAAAAAATCATAATTAACAAATTGATAAATTTTTATGAACCTTTATCGCAGGATCGTATGAAGTAAATATATCAAAAGGGCTCCACGAAGTTTAAAATTTATAGGCCAATTATTTATTCCTTTCATTCCAATATTTATGCCAACGGATATTGGGAAAAAATTTGTTAGTGAACAATTGAATAACATTTTGAAAAATGGTGATGAAACTTTTTTTCTACGGGACTCGATTCATTCAAGTGTTTAGAAGATACTAGATTTTTTTCAAATTTTCAAAATGACATTTTGTTATAGAAAAAATTATTTCTTTTGATAAACTCTCTTTAGCGGCAGCGCGCGCATGCCGTACCTAACAGCCGCGCGGAACCCTATTTTCAAAGTCAAATTGAAATTATAAATAATAGAGATAGAGTTTCGGGAGTCGGGACTTTTTTTCGGAAATTTCCTCCTCTCCAACGAGCTTTTTTAAAATCGCTAAAATATTAATATTTTTTGAGTTATTACCAAAAAACTAAATACCATTTTTTTCCATAATTGCAATTATTTATCTGCACCAAAATCCTTCAAAAACATTTCTCTAGAGGTGATTCCGAATCAAATGAGCTATCGCTTATATTTTTAGGACCTTTATCTCTATTTTACATGTTTTTGCACTTGTTGATTAGACTAATACCCTGAAGCTACTGGATTCCATCCAGAAAAGAGCCATTCGCCTGATTGGAAACGCGAACATTACTTGCAACCTTGATAGTCTGGAACATCAAAGAAAGGTTGGGGATTTGTCTCTCTTCTATAGAAACTTTCAAGTGACTTGGCACATTTGATTCCACCAAGACCGGTACATATCAGAAATATACGACGGACCGTGGCTATTCATAGTTTTAAGGTTCGATTCAGTGCACCTCGAAATTAACTTTTTAAGAACTTTTCAATTTGGAGAACTGCGTTTATGTGAAATAAACTTCCTGAGAACATTTTCCCAAATGTATCTAATCTCCAGCGATTCAAATACAATGTGAATCACTACTTTCGCACAGGCACCGCTCTTAGAGCACCTTAAGGATTTTTCTGTAGTGCTTGTGTTTTATCCTTATTCATTTTAAATAATTTGCTGAGACCTTTTTCATTTTATTTCATCGCAATATTCATTTTTCATATTTATGTTCTTACCACACTGATGTTTCAACCGAGGTTTCAACTAAAGAAAGACAATACATAAAAATTGTGATACTTTCAATTTTATACTGAGCATTTCTTTCTTTCTGGGTGGACCTTAAGATCATTTCACTGAGAAAATATACAAGAAATGGTTGAAATTAGACAACTGAAGCCGCGACTTGTGAAGTACATCGAATTGGATAACCCCGACCCAACGGAGTTGTTCGAAATAGAAAGTTATGACGCTGACGACGACCAAGACGATCTAAGTGTAGAAAACATCGAAAATAATCCGGAATCTTCCAACGAAAATTACACCACGGAGGACTGTAACGACTTCATTCAGAATTTTACGGTCTTGAGAAAAGTACAAGAAGCTCTAGATCAAATCTCTTATACTCTCGGTAATTTCCTGAGAGACAGAGATCATTTATTCATGGAGAGAAACATATTCAGCCTGAATAACAGGGGTGAGTAAAATTCAGAAATATTTCAGTAGTAAAAGCGGAAATACTTCATACTAACATTGTTGAAAAGGTATTGAAATTGTTCCCAAAAAGATTGGTTGGGTAATGGGATCATTTATTCTCCGAAAATTAATTGTTTTTTACCAACGTTTCGAATCGAATTAAATTCTTTTTCAGGTTTTTGTAACAATGAGTTTTCATAACATGCCCCCTAACAAATTGTTGTCGTTTTGAAGTTATAAAAAATAATAATAGATTTTTAGTAAAATAACTCACCGAAAAGTAGTTTGTCCGTGTCAGAAATATAACTCATTTTGAAAATGTCATACATAGTAGATACACAATGAAAAATAAATACCCGTTGTGCTACGAAATGTGCAACAAATTCTTTGTTGTACATTTCTTCGAATATTTTCAGAACTTCACTCAACTCATTTGATGAGAAAGGACTTTCCGAAAGAAAATAAAATAAAATAAAAACTCGTCACGAGGGTATGTAGAAATTTGTTCAAATACAAAACATAAAAAAATCAATTCGAATCAACTACCTTCGATTATAAACATTTATTACATGGAAATCATCTTTTTCATTTTGTAGACTACATTAATGTCATAAACGTAACTTTCAACAATATTTCAACTGAACAAAACTGCAATAATTTTGGGATAAATGATTTATTGAAATTTGTTAGTTCATCTTTGAAACTATTTTAAATTACCATAAAACCTTTATTCTTTAACTAAAAACCCCCCCTGTTATCCTCCTCATCTAATATATATAAATTATGTGTCACGTTGTTTTCCGCGATAGATTCCTAAACTACTAAACCGATTTTAATCAAATTTGCACACCGTGTGCAGTTTGATCCAACTTGAAAGATGAGATAGCTTACATCTCAATTTATATTCGCATTATTATTTAATTTCAAATTATTTGTCTATTATTTGACGTTCACAATTATCTGTTAACTCCAAAAAAATTTAACAGATGGCGATATATGTTGTCTAAATTGAGTGAGTAATCAATAGATGGCGCTGTAATGTTAAACCTACAAACGTGTCATACAAGCTACAATTCAATAGCATAACGACAACGTGAATATTACTGAAGTTTTTTTCCCAACACCAATTCGTTATTTTTAACACCCTCGACACGTGTTTCGATCACCAATAGATCATCTTCAAAGAGGAAGGATAGGAGGATTGGATAGGCAATATTGTGAAATTGATTTTTATATAGCTGAAAATTGTTTTATATAAACATATATTGTAAAATAATAGATAAGGCAAAATTGTAAAATTAATTTAGGTTGGTATACCTGTATGGTTGGTACGCCTGGATGGTTTACCTGTATGGGTTACCTTTATAGCATAAATAGGGTTAGCTCGCATCAGTTTCTAGTTTTAATATTCCTCTTTGAAGATGAACACGTGTCGAAGGTGTTAAAAATAACGATTTGGTGTTGGGAAAAAACTCCAGTAATATTCATTACTACACCAAAGGTTCCAAACAGTGCATCATAAGGACAACGTGTTGTTGAGGCTGAAGTATAGATTAAATTTATTTTGTAGTAAACGAAATACCGTGAAATTCAATTGTTGTTTCAATTGTTACTTTAATCATAACTGGCTCAGTCATCGGGCGATTTTGGCAGCCAAAAATGTTGATGTTGACGAACTTATCTTCCAGATACAACAGTTGTTATCAGGCGATCTGATGTCTTCTAAATCAATCGATACTGTTGTTGATGAAAATGAAAGTGTAAATTTTCCAATTGAATTTTTAAATTCATTAGTTATACTTGGAATGCCATCACATAATATTCGATTAAAGATTGTTTCCCCTATTATTCTCCTACCTAATTTGAATCCACCTCAATTATGCAACAAGTACGCGTTTGGTCATCAAAAGGATCACATTAAATATTCTTGAGGCAACCATTTTTTTCATTTTCCAATGATACCGTTAGATTCTACTATACCCTTCAGAAGGCTACAGTTTCCAATTCGTTCAGCGTTTGCCATGTCTATAAATATGTCTTAAGGGTCAAACAATGTTCATTTGTGATTTAGATTTGGTAAATCCATGTTTTTCTCATGGGCATGAGATAGATATATTGCATACATCTTGATTTTATTCAGGTTGAAGCCTGGCTCCCTTCCCCTTTGAACTGATGTTTGCCAGAAAGACAAACGGGTCATGACTGATGTTTGATGGTGGCATGAAAGTCCTCAGACATCCATACCGCCCTTCGCGGTATACCCTTACCTGGCTGTTATCGGAGGACATAGGGGCCTCATTCGACAGAGTGTCGGGGCCTTCTATATCGGGAGGGGTCGTCTACAGCGTAATCTATAGCTTCCCTGACTAAATATATTGCATGTCCACGTGTAGGCAAACCGTCGAATCTATTTGTGTTAGTTAAAAACAGGTTAACCAAAAATATTGTGCACCGATTCGTGCTAAATTAAATTGAAATTAAAAGTATTTATATTTCAAAGTTTAAGTGTCACATGTTAATTACTAACAACTTTGTAATATACTCATTTGTTACAAAATTGAATAAAAATAATAATAAATTTTAAAATTGATTCTTTTCTATTGATTTTCACTTAATATCAACTGTACGAAAATTTTAATCAATTGTGTTCAAAGTCCTTTCTCTTCAAATCCCAATCCAGTGGATTTTTGTACCAGCTTTAACGTTTCCGTCTTCTTTCGTAAATAATAATTTCATTGTACTAAGGGGTTACGGTAATAGAAAATATGTCATGGAGGTCGCCATATTTTTTTACAAATGGCATCTATGTAAAAAAGCATGGTGGTCCCCGTGACTAATGTTCTCCTACCGATCCTCTTAAATAGTTTACTACAATGGAATATAATAAATACCTTAGCAACAGCAACGCTTGGCCAGGTCTGCTAGTAAATTAATATAATGGGTATCGAAATATAGGCGAGTTGTCACTACGAACTTCAAAACTTACATAACTTCCTTATATCTTCAGTGAAGCTACATTCTCTTTCCAAATTTTCCTTTTCAATCTAGTCATAAACTGAAATAATTTTTTTATTGTAGGCATAGGAGTGGATGCACCCGATGAAGATTTACCACTGGACGTACGCCTAGCTGCTTATTTACTCTCGCAAGGTGACAACAGACGGGTGGACGATTTAATTACCAGGCTCAATCAAAATGTTGTGGTCAACGTCAATTTATCATACTATTTTAAACTTATGCTCGTTATGTTAACTGTCAACACCTTGTTACTGTTCAAGTGGATCATTTGGGACCATTTTCCACAAATTTTTCCTTAACTACCATAATTGTAACTACTTGTGAAAAATTGCTGCCATTTACTCAGAACGTAATATACGATTACATTTTCAAAAGTTTTATATGAAGATTCTTTCAATATCTTCGATACCTAATTTTTTTTCCTACCGATGACCTTAAATATGTGACTTATTACATACACTCCTTGTACCTATATTTATGTTACTTTGGACTTTTATAATTTTCATTTCCTATATAGTGGCGGATCCAGAAAATAACATTGGGGAAGGGCAGTTTACAACTCACAGTATGGGGTATATAACCCCTCCATAAAGCACCGAGTTTTTGGACGTTTTCTACTGATGTTCAGGAGTATGCATTCAGGAACAAATATTTGAAAAAAAAAACCATTGCTTAGATTTGAATATTGTGCTAGAGCTAGGCTAGAGGTCATGAGCTTCCTGCATCTTTTCTGACAAAGCTTTAAATCTTGCAGCAGCGGAGTCACGGAAAAGTTTGCCAGGGAAGATATAACTACTATGGCATTTCTGATCAGATATCATTCACGGGATTGCTACACAATACAGTATGTGAAAGAGGTGAAATTTCACTTATACATATTACACTGTCATTCAACTTTGTTTCGTAGAAAGAATTAGAAAGCCGAAACCTTTCTTTCCCTACATGTATAATTTTTGTCAATGTTGCGGTAATGAGATAGATCTCAAATGAAATGGAGACGATGATATAGCGACGATATAGAGTATATAGTTTTTTATTCGATTCAGATGCATGCAAATGAATGAATCACTTGAATTATTTCAAAATAATGATAGTATCGGTGTCAATTTCGTAGCAAAAAAGACCGCACTGCAAGTGAAATGCAATGCATTTTCAGCTGTTTTTTCGGCGTTCTATGATAAAAAATGTATGTACTTACTCAATATACATGTACAGCCCGTTTCTTTTATCATGTGGTAACATTGCTATATTCTAAACCGTAACAGATACGAAGACGATTAAATGGAAAAAAAGGTAACTGTCATCGGGAACAATACAATGGTAGAAGAAAATTTACGGGACTCTCGCCCTCCACGAATTATATGGGGAAAACCAAAAATGGAATTGTTATTTCGGAGAGTATCAAAAAATGGAAAAAGAAAATGTTATTGTATTTGAAGTGTACTATGACGATATAATAATAAATATTCGATAAAACGTTTCGTGTCAATATGGAAACTATAAACTTTTTTTTAAATACAGACCTGTCTTTTTTATTACAGATATTAAAATAGCGATACATTCACAATCCAATTGTATATCAAATTTGATATTTTTATAGCGTTTCATCTGAAATAACCATCATCATCAGTGACAACAATCAAACAGAAAAACGATTTACTTTATTATGAACTTTTGGAATACGGAAAATCAAAGCTACATGGCAATCTACATTAAATGCTCGAATTGACTACCTCTTTGTTGAATGGACATAAGTTGACGGTCCAGATAATTTCTGTGGCAATTTTCTAACATAATAGGTGTAATACTAATACGTGCATCTCTTATTTTTTGTTTGAGATGGTCGATATCTGTACTTGGTGTTGAAAAACTTTATTCTTTATGTATCACCAGACAAAAAAATCTAAAGGAGTAAGATCTGGGGATCGAGCTGGCCAGTTAATTGGTCCATTGTTTCCAATCCATTTTTTTGGGCATATTGCATCTAAATGCTCCCAAACTATTGCTGCGTTATGGAAAGGATCACCGTCCTGTTGAAAATATTGTATTTCAAGGCGGATATTCATTGGCAAGTCATGTAAGTAGCCATCGAATTCATTGAACAGAAAATGAAGATACATTTTACTATTCAAATGATTATCGTAAAAGAAAGGTCCATGGATGTTTATTCTCACAATTCCCAAACAAACATTTATTGTGGTTTCCCTATGTAAATGATGTGGTAATATTTGCTTACCCACAACATTTATTTGATTCCTCACACTTCCAGTAACCACACATTTTCTTGCTTTCTTTCAGTCAAATGCACCATAGTCCCTCAAATTTCTTTATAATCGTCCAAACATTTGGATGTTCGGATTACGATGATTCGGGTATAGCTCAACATAAATATTACTTGCCAAAAGAGGATTTCCATTTGATTTTGCATAAATAAATATCATATCATTCCTTTCATCATTTGAATACATATTTGATATGTTCATAAACGTCTGACAATTCTCAACAGATATTAACAACGCATTCATTTTTCTTGTCAAGCAAAGCCTACGCGTTTAAGATGGTAAATGAATTGAGATGCTATTTGATCAAACCAAATTATACAAAAATCGAATTTTGACCAAAAACTGATATTTTCGTTACTTCCAAAGTGGAGAATCATAAAAATATTACGAATTATAATTGATTAGGGAGAAATATGCCTTGAAAGAAGGATTACGGCAATACAAAAATTTTCAAAACGAAAAAGTACGAATTTTCAATATGTTAGGGTACCACCTGTCAAATTTATTGGGTTGTCTGAATGATATTTTGAAGAAATCGAAACAATTTACAAAAGAAATAACGACAGGACCGTAATTCAAAATAGTTGTCACTGTTGATGGTAGTTATTTCAAATGAAATGTAACAAAAATATCAAATGTGACATACCCATAGATTGTGAATTTATCGCTTTATCAATACCTGTAATAAAAAAGACAGGTCCGTATTTAAAAAAAAATTGATGGTGGCCATGGTGACACGAAACGTTTTATTGAATATTTATTATTACATCGTCATAGTTCACTTCGAATACAATAACATTTTCCTTTTCCATTTTTTGATATCCTCCGGAATAACAATTTCAATCGAAAAAAACGAAAATCAGCATTTTTTATTTTCCCCGTGTAACTCGAGAAGGACGAGAGTCCACATAAATTTTCTTCGACCATTGTATTGTTCCCGATGACAGTTACCTTTTTTTCCATTTATTCGTCTTCTCGTCTGTTACGGTTTAGAATATAGCAATGTTACCACATGATAAAATAAAGGACCTGTATAGGAATGTAGGCTTTCACGGATGGCGTCAATGTTTTGGTTGGTTTCCGGGTTTGACCGTGGCCGTCTTTGATTAGAATCTCAACAAGTTTCAACTGCAATTGACGTATCAACTGATACGTCAGAGTACTTCGACCGCGCCACTGAAGATGACTGCCGTAGTTGCAGTTGAAACGTTTGTAGATTGTAACCAAAGAAAACTACGGCAAAACCCGAAACCAACCAAGTCAACTTGCTCAATGTTTGTCATTAACCTCAATATTATCGTGTGGGATCGAGCGACAACATTCTCAAGAGTTATTGATTTCCAAATTCCAAAAGCGTTTTCTGTGACCGATTTTCAATTTGAAGTTTCCAGACAGTCGACGATTTATTTTCAATGAAAATAAATTTCTCACGGTGCCTGTTGATACATTATTCGATGATACATTATTCTGTGACCTAAGTCGAGCTTTTGACTGCGTAATACATAAACAACTACTTGATAAACTTTATCAAATTGGAATTAGAGGAAAATCCCACGATTGGTTCAGTTCTTTTCTTGAAGGAAGAACCCAGAGAGTAAAAATTAGCCACACTAGTGCAAATAAAAAACTCACATATTTCTCATCTCCACAAGAAAATAATATTGGTGTACCTCAAGGCTCTGTCTTGGCTCCTATACTTTTTATCATCTATATAAATGAACTCCCAATAGTTTTACGGGAAGCGTTCACTTGCTTATATGCTGACGACGCTACTCTACTCCTCTCAGATAAATCAAAATTAGAACTCCAAAATAAAATATCTAACACCACTGATGTCCTACACGGTTGGTTTGGTAAAAACTCGCTATATCTCAATCCTTCCAAAACAAACTACATGACATTCCATACCAGTCAAAACCTCAATTTGCCTGCCTTAAACCTGAACCTATGCGGTATCTCTATCGAACCCTGTACCACTATTAAATTCTTGGGCATTTCTCTTGACAACGACCTCACTTTTAAAACACACTGCAAAAGTCTCACCGGCTCACTGAACTCTAAATGCTATCAAATCAGAATGTTAAAAAATGTATTGAACACTGAAGGTCTACTATTATTTTATTATGCTCAAGTTCAATCCAGAATTAGTTATGCAATCAGTATCTGGGGTACATCTCCAGCCGCTAAAGATATATTTATTGCACAAAAACGAATAATTCGTTGCATAACAAATGCACCAAAGCTGCAGTCATGTCAAAATCTCTTCAAGAAATTCGGTATTCCTTCTTTTTACGGTCTCTATATTTTGGAAGTCTTAACATATATTCATAAAAAGAAAAACACGTTTCTCACAAGTACTGACTTTCATAGTTACAACACCAGGAGAAGAAACGAGCTCCGCCTACCAAAGTCACGTCTAAACCTCTGTCACAATCTACCTGATATAATGGGATTGAGACTATATAACGTCCTCCCCAATGAATTGAAGTTAATAAATCAGGCACACATTTTTAGGAAAAAAACTAAAGATTTCTTACTTCATATTACACCGTACGATCTGAATGAGTATTTTGAATATTGTCGCAATTGCTAGTGCTAACTTTTGTCATGTCTTTAAATATATTGTGCGGTCCGCTAGCATTTACATATTTTATTCACTTGTATACATATATTTATTTTATGCTAGTATTTAGTTTTGTCATGTCTTCAAATGTACTGTGCTGTCCGCTAGCATTTATTTATTTTATTTTATTCACTTATATGTGTATGTGTATATATGTATATATGTATATATATATACCTATAATAATATATTTTACTACAATTTTGTATACCTTGACTTGCCCTATAGCTCCTTGTATGCTCATATTAAGGACCAATAAACGTATTATTATTATTATTATTATTATTATTATTATTATGTATGTTTGCTAAACAGAATATCAGTGTAACGCTGCAGAACATGAACACAATGCGAGACATGTGAATTAATTGAAAATTTACAAAAATAAAACGACAGATTATGAAAAAAAAAGGATTTTCAGACGATAATTTTTGAATAATGAATGTAGCAAACTCGGATTGGAAACTTATGACAAACGCTGAAACACAGTTATCATAAATGGGACGTACTGCTTATCAAATTTTCATTCTGGTCGATTATTATCGAGCTGAAACATACTTCATTTCCCACCAATAATGTTCCGCCACCTCACACTTGCTGATTTTGTATTATTCATGGCCTTCTAAAGCGAGTAGTCTGTATACGTGTTTATATATCTTTCATTTTATTGCGAGTAATCAATTTTCCAATAATCTAAACCAAATAAATAGATGCAGGCACAAACAAACTAGTGATTGTAGGAAATGCCCTCGACGAGAAGTGTTATATCACGACTACTTGTGATAACGGTTGTTTAGTCTGATTCTCAATCACCCCAACAAGTTCAAAAACATGAAAAATAGAGATAAAGGTCCTAAAAATATGGAGCGATAGCTCATTCGATTCGGAATCACCTCTAGAAAAATGTTTTTGAAAGATTTTGGTGCAGGTAAAAAATTGCAGTTGTTATTAACAAAATAAGATTTGAAAAAACTGGTATTTAGTTTTCCGTTAATAACTCAAAAAAATTTAATATTTAAGCTATTTCGAAAAACGCTCGTTAAAAAGGAGGAAATTTCCGATAAAAAAGTCCTGACTCCCGAAACTCTATCTCCACGAAGTTTAAAATTTATAGGCCAATTATTTATACCAATCTTTTGATTTGATATGTATGTCAAGCACCTTGATTATAATTTTTTGAAATATTGATTTTTTGAAATATTTAAGTAAGTGAATTTTTGAGGTGTACAATTTACGATAAAGTTTTCATTGTTGAAATAAATATTCTGGTTTGCTTTCAAATAATGAAATTAGATTTTAAAATGTATCTCCCGTTTTCGTAATTGAAAATATTTTACTATCTAAATATTTCATCTGTAGTACAAAATTTCGCTAACACTTATTCTTAAAATATGGTTTTTATTTTGATTTTCTTTTGAACAACCTATCAGGGAGGTTACATACAGCGCCATCTGCCCGCAAATAGATCAATAAATATCAAGGTCACGTACAGCGCCACCCGCCCGCGAATAGATCAAGCAATAGTTCGGATAATTCTGTCGATACAGATCCCAAGCTTGAGAGTTACAAGCAAACAAACTTACATACATATATACATACAGGTGAAGCTAATACAAAACATATACATTCTTTCGAGAATGGTTTAATTTCCTTTCCAAATTTTTTGATTAAATCTTTAGCGTACTTGCGATGCACTGTTTGGAAAATTATTATTTCTGGAGTTTTTCCAAACCCCAAACCGTTATTTTAACACCTCGACACGTGTTTCGATCACCAAGTGATCATCTTCAAGAGAAAGACCTTCCTGATGATCACTTGATGATCGAAACACGTGTCGAGGTAATGAAATGTCTGTTTGGTGTTCGGAAGATCTTCCTCTTGAAGATGATAACTTGGTGATCGAAACACGTGTCGAAGTGTTAAAATAACTTTTTAATGTTGGGAAAAAACTCCAGTAATACTTTTTAATCTGTTTTGAAAAATGACCTAGTAGAAATAGAACATAGGCTCTCTCTGTGTTATTTTTCTAAAAATTCGAGAATAAAATAAGCCGCTCTACATTCAAAATTGTACATGAAATGTACATGAATGTCTACGTGAAATTGTACATGAAAGTGTACATGAAAAAGTTTTTTGGTTCTCACGAAACGCACGTCGAAAATAATTTTATAGTGCTGGTGTGAGGAAAAAGGTGTTTCAATGTCATATTTGAATGACACTTATTTAAATGGCACTTAAATGATATATGATTCAATTCCATAACCAATGTTAGTACAGACTGAATAGAAAACAGTTATTTTCGTATAATTCAATATTCATGTGAAACTAGTTGTTTCGTGAAGGCTTTTTCTTCCTTTGGAAGTTTCCAACAATTGTTGGCATAAAATGGAGAAGCTTTTTTCTCCCAATACATGAAATAATGGACCTGGACGTGAATATCTGTATATTTCACCGAAAATTCCACACCTGTAATTTTGAACCAATCAAAATTCGTTATTTTGACAAATCATTATGGCAAAAGTGGAATTTTTTTTCTCGTAGGATACCCAACAGCGAATTATTCTGGAAATTTTTTGACGTTCACAATAACAGACTATTTTTGACAGATTGGTTCTTATTTGTTCACATAATATTTAGTTTTGAATCATTTTAATTACAAAGCTAAGATGTTTTCTATATTCTTGGGACACCTCCTCTCTTCTTAATGGCGAAGTCATTACTTCTTTTTGATTTTCAAAATTTTTACATATGTGATTGTTGGTGTCCGACCGAAAGTTTGGTTTCGGTTTCGGTCGAGTTTCGGCAGAAAAACGGATTTCGGTTTAGGCAGCAAACCTGCCGAAAGTACGACCTAAACCGAAACTGCATTCGGGAGTTCCCGCGCTGTGATGGGTCATGTTCGGCGCGTTGAATTTCATATAAACGACGAAGACATTTTACTGCGTCCACGTACCTAATCATGACGTGACCCCTGACTTACTTGTTTATTACATAAATATTAAATACCTATTGTGATAGTAGGTAACAACTTAAATAAGTAATTTTATGTTTAATATTTTTGAAAAACCATCATAATATTCAAAAGAAGGACCTACACCTACTCAAATAAACACCTCACCTATTTTAAGTATTTTTAAGGTGCAATTAATATTTTTTCTTAAATAAGGGTTTGTTATGTTGATTATAATGTCGAAGACTCCATAACGTTGTGACTTAAAGATAAAATAATAAAGACTGACTGATTATAAAAACGTTTTCTTTATTTTTTCCCCCAAAACATAATCCTTGTAAGGTAGTTTCGGTTCCGGTTTCGGCCGAAACTGAGACCGTAGGTGAAATTCGTTTTCGGTTTCGGTCGTAAAAACCAGTTTCGGTCGGACACTAAGTGATTGTTGTTATTTGCTTGTAAATTTTAAATGTAAAGCCAAACATGACTTGCTACAAACATTGTATTATGTAACGTAGTCAAATAATAATAATAATTATTATAATATTTAGACACTAATTTATTCACCTTTTTCCCATTCAGTACTTTCAATGTTGCGTAGTTTAGATCAAATATTCGTGGACAATTCAGAACAATTTTTTTTTCTTCAAGTTGGGGCCACAATCGTCTATTAATGCGAGCTGATTAATGGAAAAACAGATTTTAAATAAATAAGTCATGGTACGATGATTGATCCATACATCAGACAATTTCACGCATATTTTGCATATAGTATGATTTTCAAATCGATTTATTTTTTAAACAAAGACTTTTGTTGGTTTTACTGGCCTACAATATTCTTTATTGCAACAAAACACGAGTTTTTTTGATGTTTTGAACTGTCAAAATACAATGATCACAGCCTCCTATGATTGATGCTTACTGACGCTGGTTATGAATTCCATACCATTAAAGCGCGCATAACCCACACTAATGAAAACGCAAAAAAAACAATTTTCTACAATTTGTAGTTACTCAAAAACTTATGTAAAATTGAGGAATATACTATTTTCTATCTTGAAATAGTATTCCCATGCAACTACAATGAGTAGAAATTACCAAATTGAAGGCCTAACTAATTGCTGCCAAAATTTTAAAAATATTTGATATTCCATCACAATTCGGTGTGGAATTTTCTTGCCGAATACAAGGCGAGGTCAAATTAATATCTGAAAATTTTTTCTCGCTCATGAATATTTTTAGAAAAATTTCCGGAAATAATTTGACCTCTAGTGGTATTACTAATTATAAAATTATACATTTTGAAAATCATGTTATTCTCAATTGAATATAAACTGATGTAAACAGTTGCAAGAGACTTTACTTATAGCTAATATTTGCTGAAAATATTATTTTTTACTGCATTTCTAGCTATTGCGTAGGTCTTACGGAATTTTGCTAAGAACTCCAGCTGTCCTGAACATGAAAATTGAAAATGAAAATCAAACACAAAAAGAACATTGTTTCCAGAAAACCTTCTTAGATTTCTGGAAAATCACATAAAAGAAAAATAACAGGAAAGCAAAAACGTTTTTCCATCATATTATTATTTTTCATAAGTAAATAGATGGTATTATGTGCATAACTCACTGAAGCATGGAAAGTTATCTGACTGACTGCAAGTTTTTCAAACGGTATTGCAGCAGAAATGATGTTGAACATGTGACGAACTGGTTACCTGAAACAAAAACAAATGTTTAAAAATGAGAAGAATCTTAATTGGAAACATAATGAAGGTTTGAATATCAGTTTAATCAATTAATCTACGAACTGATTCAGCTTGTAAGTGGCATACACAAGCTGAATCAACCATAATATGTTGAAAAAAGCTTTATACTCATATATATATATATATATATATATATATATATATATATATATATATATATATATATATATAAATAAATAGATAAGTACTCTTTGATCATTCCCATATTGATTTCAATTTAAGAGCCACGGTATACAGCTGTTTCAGCCTATTGGGCATCGTCAGTACCGGGCAGGCGGTCCTCGATTGAAGACAAAATGAGAAAAAACCAAGAAAGTACTTGATAAAAATAGCTGCGTAAACGCAAGCGAAACATAAGTGGAACCACCTATTGGTGTGACACCCAAGTCAACTTGCCAAGTTTTTATGTCAGTGTTGGTGGTTTGACCAATCAACCGACAACTGCGGTAGCAGAAATTTGGGAAGCTAACCTGAAATGCCATCGGAAAACGAATCCACATGTTTCTAGAAATGATATGAAATCTAGAAAGGTTAATGCAGTCAAGCTGCTGGAAAATAATTCCATATATATATATATATATATATATATATATATATATATATATATATATATATATGATGCACCGCGCTGATGGGGCCAATAGCCAGAAACACGTGTCCGAGGTTTGCCCCTATTTTTTAAATGTTGTGTCCACGAATTATTTCATTCTTGATTTGTATCATACACACTCGATATATATATATATATATATATATATATATATATATATACCCATGAAACCCTCGCGGACTTTGAATGAACTGTATTTGACTCATTCTGAGCTGTAAATATTTTTTTATTCGGCATTTCACATAGAGAGTAATATGGAGAAAAGAAAAGAGAGGGACTTAGACGAGATGCAGCTTTCCAACCATATTGTTTACTCATATATATTTAAAACTCCTGTCAAGCTAGCAGAATCACTTTGAATCGTTATATTCATTTTTAGGCCATAATTATAGGCTAATTTTGTCTCTATACCATAACTTTTTGCCCTTCATTTGAAGGACATATCATTATCATTAATTTAACGTTAAGCTAGCAGAATCCAATCACAGAAAATATTTTGGCTCATTTGAAGCTCCGTCATTATTATTTTGAATATTTTCCCTTCGTTTGAGCTGAATAATTGGGTTGAATATTTAAGTGATTACCAGGAACACGCGAAAAAATCGGATATAGTGTTTCGAAAATATTCTTCAACTATGGGCAAGATAATTTTGGGCTCCTTTGTGTTGTTTTTTTAAATAATTGGTTCTGCGCACTCTACCGTTATTCTGGAAAAACCGAATCGAAGTCCTTCAGCGTTCGAAAAATTTTAAATTGCAATAAGTTGAGGCTCATTTCAGGCTCCTTCATAAGCTTCCTACTAGCTTGACGTTAAGCTAGCATAGCTAACATCAGAGTACAAAATTCTGGTACAGTGTACAAAATTAGGGTAAAATTAGCCTAAAAAATATTCAGATATTTTAACACAATTGTTGTACTGATCACATAAAACACATTTGAAATTTCAACATTTCATTTCTGTTGATTGAAGAAAACTGATATATCTTCAGGCTGAATTCATTTTTGAAACGTATTCTAGTCGGTGATGAAATATCATACCTATGAAACTATAAGTGTGACATTATAACAATAATCTTCTGCATAATAAACTAGTTTCGTAATATGTTATTATACGCAGTACTAAAGTCAACAAAAAAAGTAAAATTCGAACGTATTGGAGCCTATTATTTATTACGCAGACTACATTGGTTTATTTTTAACCATATGCCGCTTTCATAAGACTTTGCAGGAGACAACATATATCTTCTTTCGCACATAAAAGCTATCATAAATAGAATTTCTTTCAGTAAGACAATGGATATGTTCGGTTAACATTACAGTCTGTAGACATAATTAGAATGATAGAAATAGTACGGCAGAATTCGGATAAAATCTCGTATTTGAACTATCTGTACTGAAAAGTCCCGGGCCTATGATAGAAAACGCTCTTTAATTTTTTAATTGGCTTCATTCATCATTGTAATCTCCATCAAAAGCCACAGAATCATTCCAGCGCCGCTCTAACATTCAATATCACTTTTGTAGAATGATTTATCTTTTGCCTCAAAATAGGCATCAGTTTCAGCAATAACCTCAACAATAGACTAAAAAGCGGACAAATTGATTTGCAGGTAGTGGTTCCACTAGTTAATTACCGAAAAATCAATTAGGATAATCATCATTTAACAAAGTCCACATCGGACCAAAAAACTTTAGGTATTGTATAAACAGCTAGCCCTTGTCTTTAGATTCAGTATCAATTTACTTCTCCTGAAGATGCTAACCTTGTTAGCGAAACGCGTCGAGTGCAAAAATATTCGTTTGGTGTTAGGGTAATTGATCTCTAGAAAAACATTTCAAAAATCGGTTTGCAAAACCACTCCCTACCTCACCTAACCCACGAACACACGGCACTGATAAAGAAATATTGTGAAACGGACAAAAAATTAGTATTCAGCCAGTCCAGCTAGCCGAGCCTTTACTCCTCAACTACATTTGATAGCACGTTTACTAACTATCTGGGCGACTAGGGGCCACAGGCAAGAAATGTTTATGACTGTATTCTTATTTTTATTGCCGTTCCAATTGGAAATGGATAGACTATACCATGTGTGCCTGAGGAAACCACAAACATATTTAATTCAAACGATCAACAAAAATTGTTCAATATAGCAATGAATGAGTCTAAAATGAGCCTGGAATTATTGCAAGTTCAAACCTTTGAAAAATGAAGGATTTTCATTAGTTTCGGTAGGTCGCTCGGTAGCCGGGCGGATCGACGTGGGTGCTTTGTTCGCTCAGTCAATCGGCCGATGTGTGAGTCAATGGTTCAAGCCGCAGGCAGAACGCTCGGTTTTCACTCGTTATCCTCCAACCCGTGTTAGGAACCACACGTTAAAAGGTAAGACCTCGTTAGTCTTTAGCTCGCATAAGTTTTGACTTCCGAGGATTGTCGTTCGTATGGGTGCGATAGCTGGTTAACGAAAAAAACCTATTTCAAACATATTTCTGTCAGCTCAACGATAAAGCTGAAAGAAACTACTGATTTTGGAAAAAGTAGAACACATGGAGAGTTGTCGATAGGGGGAATAATAGTCTAAAATTATGGCATAGTCTAAGCCGGCTATCTTAAGTCTGGACTAGCAAAGCGATATCTCTGGTACGAAAAAAATTACCCTATAATTAATTTTTAAAGCGCTCTCAGAATGGTGCCTGTGCGAAAGTAGCGATTCACATTGGATTTGAATCGCTGGAGATTAAATCCATTTGGAAAAACGTTCGCAGGAAGTTTATTCCACATAAACGCAGTTCTCCAGTTGAAAGAGTTCTTAAACAGTGAAGTTCGAGGTGTACTGAGTTGAACCTCAAAACGATGAGCAGCCACAGTCCGTCGTGTATTTCTGATATGTACCGCTCTTGGTGGAATCAAATGTGCCAAGTCACTTGAACACTTCCTGTGAAAATATCTATAGAAGAGAGACAAATATCCAATATTTCTTCGATTTTCCAGGCTATCAAGGTTGCACGTGATGTTCGCGTCTCCAATCAGGCGGATGGCTCTTTTCTGGATGGAATCCAGCAACTTTAAGGTATACTTAGAGGCGGAGCTCCATACATGAGAACAATACTCCAAAGAAGATCTGATCTGAGCTTTATATAGCATCAAAAGTTGCTGACGTGTGTACAGTTTTCTAGTTGGGAACATTGTTCTAAGCTTTTAAAAAGCACCCTACGCAATTCCAGCGACATGATTGTGCCGACATATTGGTGTCCATTTCAACCCCCAACAAACTTATCGAAGCAGAAAGCGGAATTGTCTGACCTGACATTATTATATCCGGTTTGGAGATATTTATCTTCTTGGAGAAAACCGATGCCTGGTTTTTTATGGCATTGAATTGAACCTTGTGACTTTCACCCCAATTCGAAATCACTTCTAGATCCTCATTAAGATATGCAACCTCCTACTGCCGGTGAAGATGTGCCTCCGTAACCGATGTCCTGCAATCCAAATGGAATGACGAGACAATTGTGCTGTCGTCAGCAATATATTTGATTCTTGTTTTTTCCAATAAGTCGTTGATATACAATAAAAAGAGGGTTGGAGACAATATGGATCTTTGGGGAACACCAGCGTTGATAGTGAAAGTATTCGAGAGATATCCATCGACGGCCACTTGCAGTGGTTCTACTAGCCTAACAGGGGTACTGAATTAGCATCGATAAACAAGGACACTATCAAAGTTTTCATCAGAAAATTTATGAACACTTTCACATAAACATGATCCAAAACGCACAAATTGATATGACTGCTTCGTCCGGGATAACTGCTCTTGTTATGTTATTTCTCAATTGTTTACCCACCATAACCCGTTCATTACTTTCTACCTTTCAGGTATCAAAAACAAATCTAAATTTCTCTCATTCCCCAATAAAATATCTTACAAGCCATGAATATATTTTTTCTTCTGAATAATAGACGCTATGGCCTTGAGCAAAAACAGCTTGCAAATGATTACAGCAGTTACACCACAAGGATTATTATCCTCACCATCGGTCTCCTCTATAATCGACCGAAGCTTAATTGGAAAACGGCATAGATCAGACTAATTAAACATAAATAAAAAACTAGAAACTTGTTTTATGTCGATAAAATATCCTGAGCCTAACCGCGCGTGTTAGAATTTGTAATGAAGGTGATATACGGGGTGTTCAAGAGGAAAGCATTTTAAAAATATAAAAACGTACCAAAATTTGAAATCGAGAGAAATATGTCACACAATAAAGTTGATGAGATATTGTAAGAGAAGAATTCAAAATATCTTCCAATATAATTGAATGTAGAATTAATTTTAAACAATAAACTAATTCAGTTAACTAGTTTACAATCCAACAATTTTTCTGAAAAAAGGTTGGTTTCGAAGAAGAATTAATTTAATTAAATTCGAAACGCCAGCAAGAAAACAAGGGTTTTTTGAATAAAAAATTGATCCTGTTACCCAAGCAACCTTTTTTCAATTAAATTAGTTGTTGTATGATTTGATATAACAAAAAATGTGAAGCACACTAGCATTATTAATTAATAGATTTTTATTCTCAATTTTCGATGGAAAAGAGGATGATTTTCTACAATCTAATAGTGCTTTAATTAGGTACTTTATTAACTAAGGATTATGAATTAATAATGAAGCCCTTTCATCTTAATCAGTGTTGTTATTAGTGAATTATACTTAGTGCGTGAATTATAATGGCTTCTTCAGTTTTCTTTCCCGTAAAACGAATGAGCAAATGTGCTTTTTCTGTTAACGATAAAATTTTTATTCGAAAATAGTTTTTAAATACAAACAAATCATTCGTTGAAACCAAACAAAATATTTTCTAGATCAAGTAAATTAAAGTTTATTTTAATGCAAATACGAGTGCAAATATTGAGAGAAAAAAGATCAAATATTTATTCAAACTGAATATGTCGATATTTTTAGAAGAGTTAATAAAATAAACCCAATCAATTGAGAGAAATCAAATTTATTGAATTCACGACAAATATCTTATGATTAAATGAATATCGCTGAGACGAAGAGAATACATTTCAAATAAATCATAATACTAAATCAGTTGATCAGTTAATCAGAAACTGCTTTTTGTGTGTAGTTAATAACTGAGTAATGACAGCACAATAATAAACTATTGTGACATAACACATGGGCTTGAAAACTCAAAAATTGGCTTTATTCATCATCGTAATCTCCATCAAGAGCCACACATTCATTCTAGCACCTCTCCAACATTTCAATATCACTTTTGTAGAACGATTTATCTTTTGCCTTAAAATAGGCCAAACTTTCAGCAATCAACTCTTCATTCGGGCGAAATTTCTTGCCAGTGAGGTCTGCGAACAGCCAGTGGTCGCTGGGAACCAAATCTGGCGAATACCGTGGATGTGGGAGTAAATCGAAGTTCAATTCATGTAGTTTTGCCATTATTTCAATTGACTTGTAACACGGTGCTTTGTCTCGATGATACAATTTTTTTTCTTTGCCATATGCGGTCGTTTCTTTGCAATTTCAGCAATCAAACCCTCCAATAACGCTATATAATATTCACTGTTGATATATAGTATTTCCCTTCTCAAGATAGTCGATGAATATTACATCATGCACATCCAAAAATACCGAAGCCATAACCTTTCCAGCCAATGGTTGTGCTTTCTGGCGCTTTGGGCGAAGTTACCAAAAGTTCAAAAGAATTTTGTGGGTTTTTTATATATTTTGTAGTGTTATTGCCCCATTTGGACATCCCCTGCGTTCTGCATCATCGGTGTCTCCCACGTTTGAAGTCAGCAAACCAAGGTCTGTTCAAAACCAAGCTCCTACATCAACCGCTGAACAAAAAATTGCCAACTGTCCGTCTCTGCAGCTTTCACTGCGAAGTAACTAGATGAAATCACTCATGTATAATCCCTATCTCGTCCTTTGAGGACTCCAACAATGCAATCGTGGTTCAGCCTAGCATCACTACTGCGACTTATGCCAGGGCGAAACAACGCTGTTTGTTAGATCATGAATTATTTGTTGTTGGGCTCTAGTTTTTTTATTGCGATACTTTTGTTTTTGTCGCTTCTGATAAAACACAATCGTTCTTCCAATCGAGTGAATCGTTGCACTTTCAGTGACTTAGCTTCCATTTCATGCAACCATATCAATGAGGCATGAGTACGGTTTAAAATCCAACGTTTTTCCAAATTCTTTCCGTGATATCCAGATGGCAATTGTAGCTCTCGAGAGTATATTGTGTTTCATTTATCCATGATGAAAATTTAATACTCAAGTGTTTTTTTTAAACAAAAATATATTCGTACAGAACTCTCTTCCGAAGTATAATACCCAAAAATGAAATAGTGGTTTTCTTTTAGATATTTGATTTACTTTTGTGGCAGTTGTAACTCAAACATATATCAATTACAGAAAATACTACCCTTACAATGTGCAGGCCGTCAAGCATAATACAATTTGATTGGCAGGTCTCTTTGTCGGCAGTTTTTCTTCATGAAAGGAGGAACATCAGCATATGGGGGCTCACTTACAGGTGATATAAAAAATACAGGTAATTAAAGACAAATAATAGCAGATGAAGAAAAACACCTCATTAAAACGAATAATTGCATCACTAATCCTTGCTCAGAAGATCATCTACTTTTTGAAATAAAATACAGCTTATCAACTTGAGAATTCTAACACCTGCGCGTTTCCTGACAGAGTACCCATTAGGACAAATAAAGATGGAAACTACTCTATTCAACCAAGCAACAGAGTACTCCAACACATTATCATGCATAATGCACGTGATCTCCCAGACAAGACTGCTCGTACAGAGACAACATTGTATGTCAATTTAGTTTAATCTTCCTCTTGAAGATGATCACTTGGTGATTGAAACACGTGTCGAGGTGTTAAAATAACGGTTTGGTGTTGGGATAACACTCCAGTAATTTTCATTACTACACCAAAGGTTCCAAACAGTTCATCATAAGTAATGATTACAGATTGAGTGGGTCATATTAATATTTTCATAATTACATTTGAATGAGTTGGTATAAGACACGACGAAATTTTGAAAATGGAAGAATAAACAGAAATTTGATGACGGTTGAATTGCTGAGACAGCAAAATCGCTGATGTTGTCATCACTCTAGTTGTCCGTCATCACTATCCCCTTATACATTTATAGTAATAATAACGATAACTGAATCAAGAGCAGATTGGGAAGGGATAAAACTCTTCGAAGACTTTATGAACTGCTCATGCAAACCTTTAACGCACTCAAAATAAATTATCGCGTTATTATCAGTTACATATGCTATAATGATACCAAAACTAACAGGGTTTTAATCGATATGGAGGCATTCACTACTGTGAGTTCATAATTTTCTAGCCGGAATATCGATTTCATAGACTTTCAATTGTGGTGTGTAGATTTTTATTATAGAATAGAGATAGATTCTCAACGAAGAATTGCATATTGCGTCTTAACCACGTCCTTTCAAATGACATGTTGAGTCATTTTTCACTTTGCACATTGTGATATGACACCTAAAACCAGGACACTTTTTACAGAAAGATTAAGAATTAGTATTTTTTTTGCAACCACTTCATGATTAATTTTCCTTCGGTGCCTACCTAGTCACCTGATTTAGTATTTAATTTGAATCTTAAATAATATTATAGTTTTGCACAAATCTTTGCACAAATCACTATGATCAATCTTTGTCCTTTTGAAATTAGCACGTTGAATTATCGTTAAAAGTTTCTGAATGTGTGTGGAATGAATGAAAATAAGTTTCATCCATATAAATTATTAGTCGACCTTTTCCTCTATATTTCTTAATATTTTTCAAAAATTTCTTCCTCAAGTGCTAGATTTCTTAGCCCTTTGTCAAACTCACCAAGAATAGTTTTTGGAATCTATCAGTTTCTGATATTATTTGAAGTGAAAAATGCGGGTGACTCATCATCTTCGATTTCTTTCATTTCACTATGTATTCTTTTAATGTTATTCAGACTTACACTCGTTGCTTTCACATCGAAAGGACAAGTATTCGCTTCTTGTTTTAGTGAATAACATTTGCAATCCGTTCCTTCATTCGTGTTGTTAAAACTTTGTGTTTCAGTTTAGAAATGAATTCCATTTTCATTTCAAATATTTTTTCTCTCACTATACTCGGTATATAAACTAACAGATTGAGCGTCATCATCGTCTTCCAACTCGCATTTAGTGAGTGGGACTTTATCGATAATTAGAAAGTTTTCCATACATTTAACAAAATGTATCTATTTCAAGTGTTTCAAGCTAATCCAAACTTTTGAACAAAGTTTATGAATATTTCTGCAGCAACTTTAAACATTTCAAAATGTTCGGTTTCAAGAAATTAGCAAAACTTCAAACGCCTTAACATTTGGGTGCCCCAAAAAAGTTGTACTGGAAAAAGAGAGAAGAGATTCATTCGAAAGAGAAGAGCAGACAAAAGAAGATGAAATAAGTAAGTGTCAGTATTTTATTAAATAGTTGTTATCAATATAAAATGAGATTCAACAAAGTTTCTTCATACAGAACCAATAAGATAATAGATTCAAACCGAGATTAAAAATTTCATCAATATTTCAGTACAAAAATTCAAAATGAAAAGATATTCAATTCCATCTACTCCGCGAACTCTGCTCGAGAGTTTCTGTTTGTCGGCGTTTATTTTCATTATCGACGAGGTGTAGCGTAAGCATATAATAGAATAAAGAAACTTCAGTCTCTAACTTTTGCTTTGAGAGGGTATAACCAGCGTGATACATTATCGAGTTCAGTCTACCTACACCGTCTGTGATATATGACAAACACTGCCACCATCAAAGTTAAATTTCGCAAAGAAATCTCGACTTTTTTCGCTACATTAATTGATCAAACGGTTCTAGATCATGTGGAAAGATATACAGTGAGTCATTTCGAAAATGTACCACCATCTATATTTCAGCCACTATAGAAAATACAAAATATGAAAAAAATTTTTGCGGCGGACATTTTGCAGGCTAGTTTTCATTTAAAGTACATCAAGCCTCTAGTGAGGACATGAATAATGCCATTGCCTTAGCTGTTCCAGCTCATAGGCCTTACAACAGGCATCTTCCCTCTATCTAGCGCCACCACTACCAAGGGAAACCCTACTCCTCCGAACTCCCCCCCGCCCCCCGTACCACCGGCGCATAGCGTCGACCATACGGAGGGACGAATCAGCGGGGTAGAAGACCCATTTCCTTTATTTCCCAATACATAGAAAACAATCATTTTACAATAATATATCAAATAAACTCAAGCTGACGATTCTAGCTCTTTCGAACATGAAAAAAGGAAGCAAAATTTGCATGTCTACATGACATACTCTCTCCCTAGTACGCCCAACCCATGTATCCCAAGTGACATAATCATTAGCGCACATCATCCTTGGAGATATTTACAAAAAAGCATATTCTGTCATGACTGGGGAGACCATAACCCCTCGCCACATTAGCCGCCCAATAATTCAAGAATCGTACCCATTCAATTCTTTTCCCATTTATATCTCTCAACATCATTTCACCATTCATCTTTTCCATCCTTTCCTTCCACTCTCGCCAACCAATCCTGTCTCCATACATGTATCTATCATTCACGTACTCTACCGTTTCAGGCTTCCCATAGTCACAGAGGCAGGGAACTTCCGGATCCAGGTTGAATCTTGCCAAGTATCTCGGACAGTTCCCATGTCCCGCGAGCAGTTGGACAACCTTCCGCGACAGATTCAATCCGATTGTTCTACAAAATCTGTAGAACAGTCGCCCAGTCGTACCTCTCTTTTATCCTTTATCTCTCTTCTATCTTACTATGCGATTTCATCGTGTGCCTTCGCGTTTCCTACATTAGGTTCATCATGTCTCCTCTTCCATGTGATCTGGGTACGTACTCCCCTAGCATTCCTCTCCTCAATCATCTGCCAAATCTTGATGCTTGTTTGCTCCTCACTCACTCGATCGCAATCAGCTCTGCCTCGTTCACGCTGCTTTATCCGGTGATCCTTTCATTCCCTGGTGTCCATTCATCCTCTCCACTTTTTCCCATTCTTTCATCCTCAACCCTCGCTCCGGCATCTATATATACTTCAATCATTCCTCCGTCCTCCATCTTCTCCAAGAACGCCCTTTGCAACCATGGGAGTATTCTATCTTCTCCTTTCACTCTATCCTCGGTCTTCCTTGTCCTATTCACTCTCCATCCTTGCTATCAGGCCCATCCTTCTACCTGTAATGGCGCCATTCCAGTGATGACACCAAGCGCAGCCGTTGGCGACGTCTTGTAAGCCCCACAAGAGGCCAGCAGGAAGGGCTTCTGTGCTGCGCTCAACTGTCTCTTCACCCTGCTATCATAAACCCTATTCCCCCCCACCTGCACTCCATACAGATACGCAGGTTTGGTTATCCTTTCATATATCATTCATACACCTTCACTGTTTAGCCCAATGTTCCTCCCAGTCCACCACCTCATTTTCCCTGCCAGTTCGCTCAATGTTTTCCTCACTTCCTTGTGATGGTCTATGATCAGTAGTCCTGAGTCCACCACAATTTCGAGGAACCTAATGCTCGCTCTCATCTCAATACTAACTTCTCCCATTCATACCTAAGACTGGGGGTCTTTCTTCCTTACTAGTTGGTATGTACATACATTCCGTCTTCCTTTAAAGTGAGGACAGACATAACCTTCAAAATCTCGAACAGAAAGGGAATCCAGCTACCTTTTCAAAAATACCACACACTTGACTTTTCTTGTTAACAGTTCACGAGAAAACAGTTTAAAATGTTGAAAAACTGGAAATATGGCTGGTAACGTAGTTGAAGACGGAAATTTTTGAGAAAATAAAAAGATTGTTACTTTTCTGGTAGGCAGTCGATAAGTAAAGAATTACCTTCATACAGGTAATCTTATTGATTGGTTATCCTTTAATACTCAACTTGTAGAAAATATGCAATTTCATTAAAAAAAATCGAAGTTAAAATAATGCCTTAGTGGAAAAGCTAGGCATAGTGTTGCAACTCTTCTAATAGGCCCATTTGAAATAGGGTCGATCAGGGCTGATATGATACAAAAATATACACTTTTCACTATACCTAATCATATACATTAAGCCATTTTGAAAAAATACTGGGATATATAATTCGTATTGGTTAGTTTATTTATGGGTGCACAAAAAATGTAGTTGCAGTACCAATGCTGAAAAAAAAATAAAAACTGTGTATCATAATAACCCCACCTGGTGGGGCTAATTTGATACGATGATGGGGCTTAAGTGATACATCATTGTATTTCATTCAATATCGTCAATGAACGTAAGACGAGCTCTGGGGCTAATGTGATACCAGTAATTTTTTCGAATTTTTGCCTTCAGCCATATAAAAGATACAAACCTGTCTTGTTCATGTTTTTTCCACTAAAAAAAACTCCTTTGGAAAAAATAACTAAAGCACCGTTTATTGAAAAAACTTAACATTTTTAACATTCCATAATTTTTTTAGTTTCTTGTATGAAATTATTGAATATTATAATATTCAAAAGTTGAGTTGAAAATCAGTTCTCCTCTCCTTCCCAAAGCAGGTTCAGCAAGTTTTTCTACCACATCTTCATTTTCAATAAATGACACATCTTCCGGCTCTTTCCAACAAAAACTGTGGCATCTTCATGCACCGGGAAAAATAATTGAAATCTACCGCGGAATTTTCATTTCGAACGAAGAAAATTACTTCAGTTTTATTGAAAATATACTCTCTCTATTGAGTAATTCACATCCCCGAGCGTAATTTCAGTGGGCAATGTACTTTTCATTGAGAATTAAATATTCATCTAATATATGTGTGAAATCATAACGTATTATTTCATGTGAAGAGAATTACTAACTGGACGATGGGTATTCCCCCTTAGTGAAATGTAAATTTTCGCCATCTCTTTTTTGAATGTAAAATTACGCTTGTATTTGTGAGCGATTATTGTATTGTTCATTCTTGTCTACAGAAGTGCATCGGTTTGTCTGACGTGTGCATTAGAATATTTTGTTGTTGGTGAAAATAAGTAAAGAAGGTGAGTACATTTCTTGTAAAATTTCAATAACTAGTCCAATAAACAGATGAATTCATTGAGTTTTCTCGTTATGCATTATAGAGTGTTTTTTTATTACAAGTATATCCTAACCTCACATCGCGAATTATTTCATACTATATGGAATAGTACAACATATTTTAACTGATTTTCAAATAATTACAGAACATATATTTGAAAATGTTTGTGATAATTACTGAATGGTATTGAGAAAAAGAGAAAAAGAGATATACTCGATAGCAGTGGCGTGACTCATCAGTGACGCCGTATATGCACGATCCATTTTAAAAATGAATTTCGATGAGTGATAAAGTTTCGTATTGGTGGTTGCAAATATCGGACAATGTTAAATCGTAATTTTATTCACCTAAAAAATATATGAACGTTTTATTCGTATCTCTCATAATTTTGGATGAATTTGAGTATTTGTGATTCTTATTATTGAACTTGAAAACATTTTTGCGATGGGAGGCAAGTTGAAACTCAAAATTGAAGGAATCGAGAAACACTTTAGGACCTTTAGGAAAAATCTAATTTTTTATTTAAACGGTTGAATATGTATCAAAAATTTTTGAGAAATATTAATATTGAAGTCAAACTAGTAGTAGTTTTTCTCTAGGAATGTGTGTTCGTCAACTTACTGTGTTTTTAGATTTCTAAACCTATTCATTTGTTGATATTTCATTTCTCTTTTAGGATAATAACAGCAATTGAGGAAAAAAGAAAAAGAAATATTACTTTCATTTCTCTTTCCGAATAATACCACCATGAGCAAGAAAGAAAATGTGTTGATTTGAAGAATGGTTTTTTTATTTTGTACTGTTATTTGACTTTTTTGAAAATGAAAAAAAAAATCATTTCAAGAATGTTCATGAACTTATTTTGTATATACATATTTTTTTTAATATATCAATGAGTAATATGTCTTGTGCATTCAATTATTATCTAAATTATGAGGAAAAATGGCCACTTAGGAGTCAAGAGTCAACATCCGATTGAGGTATCATTGTCTTCAAAACTACTCTGAATACGGACCTTCTTACAACGGAATATCCCAAGGTAATATAACCCGTAAATGAAAAGTTACAATGTAAAATTTTATCAGAGTATAGAATTCCACTGTGAAATTATATAAAAGTGTAAAATTCTACTGTAAAATTCTGTCAAGAGTGTAATATCTCGATATAAATTTATATCGCAAATTTACCCTATAAAGTTTTATTTCAACACAAAAGTACACTCCAAATGAAAAATTACACTGAAAAATTCCACACTTGTCTTCGGGGTAGAATTACAAAATAATATTCCGCATGGAATGTGAGATCACACACGAAAGTAATTTCTCGCTAATAAGGGCGGTAATTAAATTGCCACCGGTACCGGTGGAAAATTTTTTACCAGTGTGTGTCTCCTTTATTGGTGTGAATTTTACTCTTGGTTCACCAGCTTCAATATCCATAACTTGACCTACGTAATGCAACACTTTCTTCTTGGTTGCAAATTTAACTACAACCCAGTCATTGATTCTAGGTGTAGTATGTTGGTCATGCATGTCACTACCATTGCAGTTTCCTAAAGTCTTCTCAAATTCCAAGTCTGACTCTTCTCCCTGCATGGCTTGTATAATGTCGGAATCACTGCTATCCTCATCTGCAAAATCAATTTCACTTGGGATATCTGATTCGCTGTCTGACGAAACCGTTATTTTCTTACGCTTCTTTTGTTTTCTTTGTTTTTCCTGAATTATCTGACTCTCTTCCTTGTTATTTCGTCTTGGGTAGCATTTTCCGCTGGTTGGGTTTCATGGGTGCCTGATGTGGTTGTTTTCTTATGTTTCTTATTGACTCCTCCCCCTAGTTTTTTGGGTCTTTTTCGGCTTTCTTTCTCTTCCATTTCTTGTTTCTATTTGTGTTCCGCAGCAATGCACTTTTCACTAGTAACGATTGCTGCCGTTGAAGCTAGTTTCTTTCTGTTTTTTTTTGGAGCAACGGTTTTGTTGAGTCTTTGTAGAAGCAAAGTCTCAAACGAACGAGGGGTACTTGGAGTGCTGATTATTGGAGTAGAGGAACCAGAGTTCCTGTCTGTATTTAGGCTGGCTGTGACTGATTGAGATAGACCAACTGAAGATCCACATTCTGCTGAAGTAGAAGGTACTTACGCACCATTTTAACACATCTTTTTTTATATGTCGAATAAGTTTTTTAAAAAATACAATCACACACTAAAACCGTTAGCACTATCCAAACAGAGTATAGAGCTTGTATTTGTGATTTACAGGTGGTCCTGCAACAAATCAAAACAAGTTGAAATCCAAGAAAGTTACAAAAACTAAAAAAATGCACAATTTTCAAGTTTTTGCAATATCAAAAAGGCCCCTTCAGCTCTATCACAATAGCCCCAATGTTTGTATCAAATTAACCCCCTTATTTGTAACAAATTAGCCCCCTATATGTGACGTCATATATTTCGTGATAAAATTACCTATTTTGAAGTTTTCAAATGTAGAAACTTAAAGCTATCTTCCCCCAATACGGGTGGCGCATAAAAACATTTCTACCTCAATAAACAACGGAGTTTGAATAAAAGTTTAGTCAGTTACTGAAATTTTTTTGCTTAAAAAAAATCACTGCTGATTATTTATTTTTTTATTGTCCACTTACCATGCAATAATGAGAAATTCCGTTATGCCCAACAATAATAGAATGTATTACTTGGTCAGTATTTTTTTTTACTATTTTTGGCTCAAAGCACGTAAATAATCATATTAGCCCCAATTTTTATGGTGTATCACATTAGCCCTGAGAGACCCTAGATATTTTGAAAAAAACCGTTTTGGAGATCAGATCTCATTATATATGACTCGACTAGGCCTGAAAGATTCCTACTGTTGAGGATAAACAGTATTCAATTGTTTATTTTTGAAAATCTGCACTGAGCTGTATCTATACTCCAGAAATGACAAAAAAAGATCATCATTCATCATTTCTATCAGAAAAGTTTTGAGAAAACGTAAAAAAATACCAAAAACAAAAAAGAATTATATTCAAACATCATATCATACATAAAATTTGAAAAAAAAATCGTGGAACGCAAAAGAGGATCAATCACCTTCATCGTTATTCAGTCATTTATTTTACGACCTCCAGAATCTAGAGCAACCTGTTATAAATAGAAAAGCATCAATATTAATCATTTCCATTATAGAATTTTCCACAGCCGGAACAAAAATTCCAGAACCGACCAAAGGTCATTTGAATTTCAATCAACATTAGGTATTTACCTTCATGTCATGACCTACAAAATATGTTATCAAAGCAAAATAATCACTGAAAAACACATGAAAAAATGACGAAAAATTTGATACATTAAATTTTCAGTTCTTATCAACATCATTTTGGTAGGTAATTTACAACCTACAAAATAAGAGTTTCGAATGAGCCACAGAGTCAATTACTCTTTTTTTTTATTGACATAAATTTCTCAAATAAAAAGTAAAGTCATTTCTTCAAACATTTATTTGATTCTCGTTGACAAATCAAATAAATTAAGTTTTTTTTTTTTTCATTATATAAATCAATATTTCATAGGCTATTTTCCAATTGCAGTGAACAACATTTCAGAACGTAAATTCAGTTACTAATCAATCTCATAATAGAATAGAAGTGTAACTGATCACTCTCTATACAAAGAAGATATTTGAAAAAACCAATATTGGGAGTCTTTACTAACTCAAACAATGGTTTTTAGAATTTGTATCTATTTGTCTGTGTTTTGTGCGTGCTTATCTCAAAAACGACTTTACCGTTTTGGGTTCGATTTTCAACAGCCAGTTAGTTAAGGCTTTTTGACTGCCAATTCGCCACCTTGAACAGGTGAATTCTGTATAAATCGTTCTCAATTACTGAAGAGAACAATGAAATTCATAGCGATATCCAATCTCGCCATACCCATTGTATTAAATTCATTCCCAATCCAACTCATGTTCCCCTAGGCTAAAATCTAACCCGCATAATTCCTGTGCTTCTAATCGAGGGGCCCGACCCTAAAAATACCCTCAGGCTGAACATATTCACCCTCAACATAAATAAGCACTTTAAATTACAAATTAAAAGGTCATTCCAATATACAATTTTTTTCACCATGAGACGTATCAATTTCAATGCTAACAAGAAATGATACTTGAGGTGTGAAATTTGCCAACTGGTAATATTGCAAAGGTAATGAATTAAAATTGTATGGAAATCAATACGTGCTTGCTTGAAAATAAATCAATTCAAATTCTAGTTATTATTTGTGTTCAGAGAATACTACGCGGAGTTCATAACCTGAATTCAGTGGATCCAATAACTATGTAAATCATTAAATTTGTTATAGTCCGTATTCAAAAACACTTTATTGTGAGATTTTCACTAAACAATTTTACAAAAACGCAACACGTCTTTCGCCATACAGTGGCTTCTTCGGGCGTGTTTTACTAACTATATTCTACATATTCAATGCTTAATATACCTAATTTTACAATATGAAGTACCTACATTTAAAGTAGGTACCTGATTTTCACCTAAGTTTGTAATGAATTAAATTATCTAAGCTTATGTCTCAGTTGAAAAAATATTTACTAACGAGGAGTTATTCAATTATAATCGATCATTCAGTAAATTACCCGAATTCCTGAATCTATTGATTTCTAAACATTCTAGAAGATTGAGTTTCAAACTCTTCTCTTCTAAATGTATTCATGATGGAACTCATGTTCTTCTGCTAAAAGGTGGTTTGCAAATGTGGAATTGATCTTTCTATTTACAAAATATCGACCAATTTCATCATATATTTATTATCTTCGTTTTCACTAATATTCATGTTGAGTATCTGTTTCCTAATATGACTGATAACCAGCCCGTTCAAAGCTTATTGTTAATTCATCTGAAAATGGAACTTTTAACAGGTGATGATCAACTGGATTGCCAAACCTGCGCCAAAGTAACTGAATATTATAAGACACCAAGTATAGCGGAGGCACTAGTCAATCTAATACTAACACTGATGATCTTTAAACATGGCTCAACCTCTGACAGAAGCACCAAACTCGTACGAAGGTTCCAAATAGAGGAACGCTTCAATTTAACAGACCACTATTAAGTATAATCTTCATGCAGTTATTGGTCACTGTGGTTCTGGCGTTGAATCTGGCGTTTATATCTTTATGAAGAGAATTTGAATAGCGATAGATATTCGCATATAATTAGGAATGCGGTTGGTGAATACATAAGGCATGTTTCTGAACAATACCGTTTTAAGTTATGGTATCAGATGGATGGAGTCCCTGCACATAGTACTGATACCGTTGCTGGATTGTTGAATGGAATGTTCGAAGATCAGTGGCTTTGCTACAATGAGCCATTTAAATTTTCCTCCTCGCTCTCCAGACCTGACGCCACTGGACTTCTTCATCTGGGAATATATCAAAGAGAATGTTTATGCGGATCCTGTGAGTGATGAAGAAAACATGAAACGAAGGGTTCTGAGAGCTTTCAATAATTTGATTCCTGACTCTATACAGAAAGCTACAAATAGTGGTATGCAAAAAGGAATATATTCTTGTTTAGAACAAAACGGCTATGTCTTTGAACATCTGTTGAATGAACCACAATATTATTTGAATTTAAAGAAATTAAGTTAAATTCTAAAACTGAAGTAAAATCTAACCTTAAAAAATATAAACAAAATAAAATTACTGTATTCGATGTCAATAAACAAAGATATAATTCATCTCTATGATAGTATTTTATTTCAATCCATCCATTTTCATGTTGAGTTACCTTTTACCAACGACAGAGTTAATATTAGTTCAGTTGTTTCCAAAGCTTTCTTGGTTTGGTATTGCTTCGAATGATTTACATTTCAAATATTTCCCAAAATCAGATATATCTTGCCAGGGGTGTATTTAAGGTATAGGACATTCTCCATGAATTTGATATCTTTTTTTTTTCGAAGTATCTATCCAAAAATAATAGAATAGTGTTTCCATTTGAAAAAATCATGTTTCATCAGTTTTCTCGATGTCATGTTTTAGGTGGAAATTTTGGCCACCCTGTAAATTATTTTAGAAAATTCTATGGACCTGTTCATAACTTGATACTGAAGGTGTGATTCTGTGAAATTTCTGATTTTCAAATGTAACTGTCTATGAGTGATGATTTTTTCGGAGTGGTGCTGCAACTGTCAAATTTTTAAGAAAGAAATTAATATCTCGGAAACTAACAAATTTGGGTATAGGCATTGTTATACAAAATGGTCCTAAAATGTGCTGAGAAATTAAAAAATGTAATAAAATACAGAGTGTTCCATTTGAAATAAGGAAGTTGCCCTCGACTTCCGGTATAACGGAAAAAGACCGGAAGTTGATAATATTTTAGTTGACAAGGCCATTTTGTAAAACCCACTAAAACAAAATTTCAAAAGAAATAATTTTTTTTTCGAAACAAATACTTTCATATAAAGACTGAATTATACAAAAAACACTTTTCTCTACTTAGTTTGTATTCCAAACATTCGTTATCGAATTAAATCAGATATCATTCACAGGATGTCTACAAAATATACTAAATGAAAGGTAAAAAATTTCACTTACAGGGAACACTGTCATCCTCACTGGTAGACATCGATGTTTCGCCATAAGACACTTGCCTTAGGACTCTTCAGTACCAAACTTTTTTTCCCAAAAATTAATCACTCCCAAAAATGTAACCCTTTCAATATACGTAATCTCTTTTCCGATTCACTCCTATTCAAGAATTGGCATCCAGTTACCTCTGAGGAACTTTCAGTGGTTATCAAATCAAAAACAAATATATGAAAACCGATAAAATATATTTCTTTTATTATATTCAATATTTTTGTATTATTTTATAATTTGGCACTTGATTTGATACCAAGTAGAAAAATAAAGAGGATGATATTATTCCATAGAGAAATTTTGTTGGATCGCCTTTTGAAAATAGCCGAAGTTTCACAACATTTTGTACAAACTTAACATTGGAGATACACTCTTCAAAATTATTTATGTGTCAAAAACTGAAAACAATAACATTTTTTGTGAAAATTTGTGTGTTAAATTTTTGTTCTGCTCAAGGTTGTTACGCTTCAAACCACAATAAATCCATTGCCGCACATTTCCATTATTTTCATTTCTGTATAATGTTTGGATCGCCTTTTTTGATTACAACATTCCCAATTTTCCAAGGACATTTCACAATCTCGCAACCTCGCTAGCTATCGATGCAAAATGCTAAATTTATTACATTTCAAACATACTTTGGAGTATTTTACTTGAAAGGGGAATATTTTTACGGAAGATCAGTTTTTGGGAAATAAGTTTTTTGGCTTTCCACTTTTCCATCTTCATAAAAAAATTGTAAATATTTATCAATGATTCACGTTGTCGTTTTAGTCTGTATCATGGAGATGAAGATGGAGAAATAGAAAAACAAAAATCTTTTTTCATATATTGAAATCCCTGACAGTTTTTTGAACCCACGTATATATTTCGTTCATATACCCCTGTTAAGCTACTTAGCAGAACCACTTTGAATTTTTATATTTATTTTTAGGCCATAACAGGAGGCTGATTTTGGGCTAATTTTGTACTTATAATTTTGTGCTCTTCATTCAACCAAAGAGAAAAACATTTGATAGACTACGTCATAACTTTAGGCTCCTATTGCCGATTTTCTAAGCGTGGTATTTTTAATTCGTGAATTCTGCCAACTTCACAGTTAATAAAATAGAAACCCTTCATATTTTGTTAAATTTGAACTTACAATGATTTTTGGCTCATTTTAGGCTCCTTTATTACAATATTGAAGATTTTTTCCCGCTAAATTTCTCAATATATTTCAATCTCACATAGTTGGAGAATATTTTCGAAAAATTATTTCCGGATTTCATCGCGTGTGTCTGAGGCAATTACGAGTGCCATTATCTAAATATTTATTTCAGCCAAGGGGGAAACAAATGTTTGATATCGTAATGACGCAGCCTTAAATGAGCCTAAAATTGCTGCAAGTTCACATTTTATAGATTTGGTTCTACCAGTTTAACGGTAAAATTATATAGCAGAACTCACAGATTTGAAAAACCTCTGGTAGAAGTTCATTATATCTCAAAATGGAGTGCAGTAGATTTGCGAAGAATAAAAACTCAAAGTCGTCTCCACAATTTAATGTCACCATCAGACGTTAGAGCGGTAAAACCATCAATCAGTACATGTTTCGAACTTATATAGGTTCATTATCAGCTAATATTTAAAATAAACTCTACAATAAAAGAAGAACAACCTAACAATAGTTAATACAATGCAGTATTTTATTTATGTAAGTATTTTTATACTGCATTGTATTAAGTATTGTTACGTTGTTCTTCTTTTATATAGGTTCGAAACATGTACTGATTGATGGTTTTACCGCTCTAACATATGATGGTGACATTAAATTGTGGAGACGACTTTGGGTTTTTATTTTTCGCAGATTTGAAAGAAAGCAACGCTTAGAAAATAATGCGACAGGGGCAATAGACAATGGCCTTGTTTGCTTTACATCTCCACTTTGACAAAATATTTCGGTTTCCACTGATTTTCCATTCCGTACTCCACCTTATATTTGTGGAGTATAAGATGAATGGAAATTGGTAACACTCTCCATAATGATAGTTATAAACTTTTCACAATAAATTTTATTTAAATCGCGTTTTGCTACACAATAGCATCATCAGTTACTACTATCAGTTACTACTATCAATTACTACTTCCATCAGCTAGTAACTAAATACAAAAATTCAAATCTGACAGTTCATAATTTCAATACCTATATGCTCGATAAGTAGAACTATCGAAAAATAAAATTGTAGATATTATACTAGTTTTGTTCTGCACTGGGAATATCAGTAGATCAGTATCAAGGTTGGTATATGAGAATATGGAAAGGTACCTATTGAAGATACAATTACCATATCTGTATTTTGCCGTTGTAAACATATCTCATGATAACAGGCCAGCTCATATTTCACTATTCGACATATTTTGACACTATATACAATCTACTAACACCCAAGTTAGATATGAATGTAAAATATCCTGAGAAAATTAATCTTGGGAACATTTTTAATTGGTTTCAGGAAGGAAACCAAGTCCACAGGAAGTGTGTTTTACCGCAAACACTAATCTACTTCTGATTACAATAAATTGCATATGATTTTCCAACACAAATAGAATATAAATGAGAAAACAGCAATTTTTAAACGCAGATTGTAAAAACGCAAAAATATATTATATTTAAACGGTTTCTGAAGGGGGCACACACCGAAAAAAAGATTTCTCATTTTTCCGAGTATTTTTCTTTCATATGAACATTCAATGAGACAAAAACAACATGGTTACAAAACCTGAATTGAGTCACTTTCACTTTGGCATCATTTGGTTGATACATATTTTCAACAACAATGAATAAACACACACTTTTGTAGAAGAAATGATTGGAAATATTATGAAAGTCCAAGTTTTTGAAACAATTTCAATCAAGTCCTTTCTAAGACCTTTGACCGTGTTTAGCATGAGGGTTTGCTATGACATGAGGGTTTGCTATGGCTAACGCTGGTGTTCCCCAGGGATCCATATTTGCTCCAAGCCTATTTTTATTGTATATCAATAACTTATTGAAAAAAAAAACATGAATCCAATATATTGATTTGCTAACGACACCACACTTGTCTTGTCATTCCATTTGGATTCCAGGACATCGGCTACGGAGGCACATCTTATTCCGGTGCCGGTAGAGGTGATTTTGAATTGGAATGGAAGTAACCAGGTTCAATTCAATTCCACAAAAACCCAGGTATCGGTTTTCTCCAAGAGGATAAATGTCTCCGAACCGGATTTGATAATGTCAGGTCAGACAATTCCTTTTTCCGCTTCGATAAGTTTGTTGGGGGTTAAAATGGACACCAATATGTCTTGGCACAATCATGTCGCAGGAATTTCAAAGGCTGCTTCTCAAAAGCTTGGAACACTGTTCCGAACCAGAAAACTGTACACACATCAGCAACTTTTCATGCTTTATAAAGCTCAGATCAGACCGTCTTTGTAGTATTGTTCTCATGTATGGAGCTCTGCCCCCAAACATACCCTGAAGTTGCTGGATACCTTGGATGACTTGGTAGCCTGGAACATCGAAGAAAGGTTGGATATTTGTCTCTCCTCTATAGATACTTTCACGGGAAGTGTTCAAGTGACTTGACACATTTGATTCCACCAAGAGCTGTACATATCAGAAATACGCGACGGATTGTGGCTGCTCATCGTTTTGAGGTTCAACTCAGTATACATCGAACCACACTGTTAACAACTGCGTTTATGTGGAATAAACTTCCTGAGAACGTTTTTCCAAATGGATTTAATCTCCAGAGATTCAAATCCAATGTGAATCGCTACTTAAAGATTTTTCTGCAGTGCTACTGTTTTGTCCTTAAAAAAAGGGAAACTTCCAAGTGTTATGTATTCGCATGCAATTTTTTGTAGTTGTCACTTTGGAGTTTCCATATTTCCCTATACAGCCTGAATTCATCAAAATGCAAACAAAAGTGTTTTTGTATCTGACGTTGAAAAAGACTCCCCACCCAATATTTAGTATACCACTTTGTGTTTCAATTGATTTATTGTTTACATCTAGGTATGCTATTTTTCGATATTTGGAAAGTACTTACAAGTGCTCGTTGCTTGAAATTTCACACTTGTGAATTCTCCATCATTTATTAGTTTTATGGGTGAGTTACTTTAGTGGATATATTTATATCGCATTCAATTCATTTACTGAGAGATCTACCTTGTGAAAAAACGCATTTTGAAAAAAATACATTTGATTATGACGTTAGAAACAAATTCATCCAGATTTTAAGCCTATTGATTAAATAACACATATCGAGTTTTAAGTTTTAATTTTTAGTGTGACGTCGATTTCAATATCGTTATTATATTGAATTCCTAATTAGTTCCCAAATGAATTCTGACTTCAAACTTGTAGGGTCATTCGTGGTCGAGTTTGGAGTTATTCAGATGCAGCAAAAAAGTGGGGCTTTTGTGACACATGTAGAAATTTACAATGTTGGTTTAAGTTATTGAAAATTACAGAGAAAATATCTGTAACTAGTAAATTTAATATTACTCCATTAGGAGCTTCATATTGTGGACCACACCATGGCAAATAATCAAATAAGTAGGTAGGTATTAGGTAGGTAGAAGTATTGATGTTACTTTGTTATTTTATAAAGAAAAAACGTTTTGTAACCAAATTTCAATTCAGAAAGTTTGGAGGTGTATCAAGTCTAGTACAGGAACGATGTCTGTTTTAGGAAACCGTTTCAGAAACAATTTCAAATGAAATTGAACGAAAAACAGAAATCAAATAAAAACAAATTGATTCAGATATTATTATTCCAAGTGAGTATTAACTTATGTCCTGCATTAAATGTAAGTATAATAATTTTATATTTTAATCAATAGATGAAGTATTTAGCAGAGGAAAACAGTTACCTAAAACAACACTACCCAATTTCAATGTTTTTCTTGACATTTTGAATGTTTAAAAATGAAGTAATCAAATTTTGATGTTTTATTAGTTATT
This sequence comes from Leptinotarsa decemlineata, assembly GCF_025532065.1. NCBI lineage: Eukaryota > Metazoa > Arthropoda > Insecta > Coleoptera > Chrysomelidae > Leptinotarsa > Leptinotarsa decemlineata. The sequence continues at coordinate 12,594,652 of NW_027412668.1, read as the reverse complement.
ATTTTAATCATTATATTTAGAACTTAGCAACCAACTGATACTCTGAAAAGGTAAGTAAGTGATAAATTAATGCTTTCAAAGCGTATGGTAGCCGAGGTGTATTATAATTTCTGTAATATGTCTAACTAGCTCAAACATACTGAGTTGAGAAGCTGTATAATACTTCAGCTTCTATGTATATCATATCTCATCAGAAGAAGCTAATTTGATACAAAACTAATTTTATTCTAGATATCCCTGAGGTAAAATGATGCCTCAAAAATCTAGACATAGTTTCGGTTCCAAATGGTTCATACTTTCTTTATGTCATCTTCTAATACACCTGAACTCTAGCGTATTTCTATAAAATTAAGATTATTATGTCAGTAACGGATGGTTCATGATCCCAAAGCCGCCAAACCTACATCATTTTATTACAAATTTATAGCTAATACTAAAAAATCTGTTTTTCCGTTAATCAGCTGTTGCCCCCATAAGAACGACAACTCTCAGAAGTTGAGAAACTTGTGCGAGCTAAGGACTAACAAGGTCTTACCTTTTAACGTGTGATTCCTAACACTGAATACTAAATAATTATTAGCTAGACTGGAAGAGTAGCCCTTTTACAGATATCTGTTTATCTAAGTAGGTGTTTTTGAAATTTTCTTTTCAACTGTTTCAATTTAGATAACTGGTTTATATTTACTACATAATCCTTAGAATGTATGTAACAGTGGCCTGAAGCTAGAATAGATTTCCTAATACCTGTCACAATTACTTATCATCTCAAATGAAATGGTTAAGTATGGTAACTTCGGATCTAGAAAAAAGTCTCATGTGGTTCCAGAGTGGTTCTAGTAGGCCAAGCTTAGGTCTTGATGCATTCCATACATTAAATAGTCAAATACATAATTGACTGATGGGTGAATTACTTTATCTATACCGGTAAGTAGGTATAAACCTCGGTATGAACTGCAGATGTAAAATGTGAGTAATAAACTGAATACATGTCATATTTCACAATAAAACTAAAACTGATACTAAGTGAAGATACACGAATCTATACTGGAAGAATATGACGATCAAAAATTAAATTTTGTGTTTTGAATTAACGTTGAATATGGCAAAAAAATTTTGCAACAACGCTTTGTAAATTACATTTGACAATTTTTCCAGAAAATGCTGTGCAGTGTAACGATGGTACACTTAACAATGAACTCCTGTAGAACTGTTTCATTTAAATGCGTAATAACTTGAGATATTGTCAACATAAAAGTGGAATAATAAATCGCAAAACAACAAACCTAAACATGCAGACGAATAAAAATGACATACTGAATATTATATAAAAAAGTTGTTTGAATTAGGAATACCTACCTATTTTTTTATTGTTTTTTTTATTGGGGAATTAAGTATTTGTCGATATGCACATGAGAAAAATATAAACTGGCAGGTAGGGGGCCACATATCATGTATGTATTTTGTTTGTAAATACAACACCCTGAACTGCCTAAATATTTCAATTCCATATTATACCTTTTCAATGGCTTCTCCCGAAATGTATTTCTGACCAGCACAATATTGTAAATTCCACAAATTCACTGTTCCACAACACAGTTAACAACAAATGTAACTAAATCTCACTTGAAATCATCCCTTTCGATGAATTCCGGTACTGCCAGTCAAGGTTTGAGAAACACAAACTAAAACACGCGTTAACACGAGAAACACACCACTGGTACTTCCACAAGGAATGACATTGTTATTTTTCGTTAAACGACCGGATCATGAACACCGATTTGAATTGTTTATATAAAATTTTAGCGGTTGAAATCGGCTTTACCTCATACGAATCATGGCGTTCGCTCACACTGAGCCGGGAAGAGGACATTTCTCTCTCGAGTAAACGTCATCGGGCAGACCCGGAATTCCTCGGTCCAAAGCTTGCTTTGCTCCAACTCCCTCAAAGTTGAACACTTCCCCAGCGAAGTTTTGCGGAGATATACGCCTATAAGGCAAATGTTAGATAAAGGCTATTTTGGTGTGCGCATATATTCGCGTTTGTTACGTTCTGACGGTAGATCCTAATCTATGTGGCTGATTACGTGAGGTAAAAATTAAGTGAGACAGTCTTGGAAAACGTGAAAGCCAAACTGAAAATGGAAATAAAATGCTCCCTGCTTTATTGAAATTTCGAAAAGGAGGGACTTTATTGTCAGACGTTTTGCTATATTTTTAGAATTACATAAATGTATAATAGGTATATTATGATGTAACAGTATGAACATGAATAATATGTTGATATTTACCTATATCAACGGCGTAACAATGTGTTTTGTAGATGGTGTGATTTTAATTGCTGATCTATGCAGTAACCTCTAGTACACATTGTATATTTGAGGGATTCCTACATTCTCTTTTCCTAGAGTTTTTACTATAGGTAGGTATATCTTTTACCGTCGGATTAGTTCCAAACTAAATACAACCATCAATCAAAAATAATAGATAGATAGATAGATAGATAGATAATCACGTTGTGAATATATACATTTGTGACAAGTCATAGACAGTTAGTACAAATTAGTGTGCAAATAGAGAGAACAATATAAAAGCAGCATTAATTATAAATTTTGAAAATCATTTACAAAATAGTTAACAAATAAAGAATCGAATTATAAAAAAAAGATTCTTAAATATTGTTATAAATAGTAACGTAAAAAATTAAGGCTACTTAGTTTAAATATGTACTTTCCATGAAATTAAGTACAGAATAAAAACAATTTCGTTTAGGTACTCTTTAATTTTTCATAATGACATTTCAAGTTCAAAAATCAAATGGAGCTCCAGCTATAATTCTGATGGCTTTTTTCTGCATGCGAAAAATTCTGATCGCGTAAGTTGATCTACCCCAAAGAAGTATCCAATATAAAAGATGACAATGAAAAAAGAATGATACGAAATGAGAAATGTTTTACGGCTCAATGCTCTTTTCAACTGGCGAAGTAGAAACAACTGTGTCGAGAGTTTCTTTACAGAGATGGTCAATATGTGATTTCCATCGAAGTGACTCATCTTAAATTATACCTAATAATTCAAGTTGAGCATTGATTGTTACCCTGGTATTAAAAGATATAGTTATTTTCTGAGTTTTTTCCTTCTTAAGTTTCAGTTTCTTGGATGTAAACCAGTATTCTGCTTTGTCTTCGGTTTCTTTGGCATTCACATGTGAATTTGAGATATCAGAATTTGATTGTAATATTGTGGTGTCATCGGCAAAGCAGATTACTATAATGGGTAGAAGGTAATAGAATATATCATTTATATAGATAACAACGAGGGATGGACCCAAGATGGTTTCCTGAGGTATTCCATTATTCATATATTTATATTAACTTTCAATTCAGAAAAAGTTATTAATTAACAAATTTATAATTAACGTTAAAATTGTGATAAAAATTTTTTGACTGCGGATTATTGTTTATTGATGTATCCCAACATTACATGAATTTTGTCATTCCTTAATATTTACATTTAAAATGTTTGAATAATTTTTTTTGTTCTTATGTCAGAGTGACGAAAGGCGCGGGGAAGCCAGACTACCCGCTTTTTGCTCTATTTTCAGAGCTCTGTAAAAATTATAAATAATCAAGATACAGTTTCGGGACTTTTTTTACGCAAATTCATTGATCTTTTCAAATCTTTTTGCAAATTTCCAAAATTTTGAAAATTTTCCAAGATATTGAGAAAAATCTAAACCCCCATTTTTTTTACTTTTTTTTCACTAACTTTTGTAATTTTTGTCGGCGCGTTTTCGGACCTTTCCTTAAACTTTCTAGGCAAAAATACGAATAGAATGACACCTTGGTCGTAATTTTTGGACAGGGCTGAAAAATGTCACCAAAAAAGCTAAATCGAGTGAGTACATGTGAACTAGGCTAATAGACCTTTCCTCTGATAAATTACCATTTACGTATACTGTCTGCTTTCTAGATGAAAGATGAGACTGGAAGAATTTCAAAGCTGATCCTCTGATACCATAAAATTCAAGTTTGTCTAGTAGTAAATGACGGTTTACACAGTCAAAAGATTTTCTCAGATCCCACAGTGTTGGAACCGTATGGTCTCCATTTTCCACGTTACCAATCACCTGGTGGATGACTTATTTTATTTTAATTTAAGTTCAAAGTTCGTTAACTTCAAGTGTGACAAATGGTTAGATTAACGAAAATGCATAAAATGGCATTTTTACAAATGATTGGTTACGGAGATAAAACATGAACACAACAGGAAGTAGATCGCCTGTTTCATGAGATATTTCATAATTTACCGCCCATATCTCAGGGAACAATAGGTAAGCAGAATAGAGAAGCAGTTTCGCGAGCTTGGTCATGTGTGACAGAGTAGTTATCATGAGCTCATGATAACTACTCATGAGCTCATGAAAGACAGTTTTGATAAAAGAACTAATTTTTGTGAACAAATGATGGGCATGTTGGATAACAATTTGATCCATAGAAGACGTTATGCTTTCTGATGAGTGTACTTTGTCTCTTAACGGTCATGCTAATCGGCAAAATTGCCGCTACTGGTGAACGAAAAATCCTCACTGGATGAGAGAAGAAAACACGAAATACCCTCAAAAGGTTAATGTTTGGGCAGGGATGGTAGGAAACCATATCATTGGTTCCTTTTTCATTGAGGAAAACAAAATGATGTGATTACAAGTTTAGCAAATTTAAATCCTGATCCAAGAAACCCTCGAGTTCCAGTGAATACGATATGATTTCAGCAGGATGGAGCATCACACCATTACCAAGTTAGTGTCCGGCAATATCTCGATACAACATTTCCCAATCGGTAGATAGGGAGGTGAGGATCGATTGAATGGCCAGCGTGATCACCTGATCTTTCATCATTAGATTTCTTTGTATGGGGATATGTAAAGAGCAATGTGTACAAAACTGAACCTTCAGATTTGAATGACTTAAAAGAACGAATATCGCTTGCAATTAGGTCGGTCACACCTGATATGTTAAATAATGTTAGAATACAGTTTTATTTGAGATTAGGATGTTGCCAAGACGTTCGCGGTGAACATTTTGAACATCCACTTCGTTACCATCCATAGTTCTTTTTCGTATTCTACATTTCATTACGTTTCGTATTACTTTTTAGTTTTTGAGTGTATTTTATTGGATTTCGGTAACCACATGCGATACTTGAAAGCGACACAATTTTTGAATAGAGAATGAAGAGACTTATATCACAAACCCATATTTCTCATTTGAAAAATTGGGAGTTGTACCTACCTGTCATTCGAAGGGGGTTGAAGATAGAGGTGGCATTTTTACGTTAAAGAATGTCAAATTATAGTTTACATTTGACGTGTTTCGGGATTTTTTTAATATGTACAGTAACCGAAATAATGAATTTATTCCATTTGGCTTTTACACACTGTATAATGCACAAGGGGTGTTCTATTCGACATACCTACTTTTATGAACTCATGATAAATATGCTGAAAAAATACGACAAACTTTTGGATCCAACACTTATAATCTACAATGGTATATATTTTAAAAACTAAATGAGGTCAAACATTTCACAGTCCCTTGAAAATATGAGTCACATTACTTCTAATCACGTCATTTTGGTGAAGCACGTACGATATTTCAAAAGAGGAGCCGTTCTGTGCAATGAACAGACGGAAAGGACGAGGGTTAGAATGTGACTTACGTAGTCATTTATCTCTGCTAGATTCGGTACTGAATTTCAAAGCGTTTATGGTCTATTTTTGCATCCTCATTTCACGTATTTGTCATCTCAGTGGAGTGAGAACTGAGAACGGCCCAGACAGGGAAAAAGCCTCAATTATAATTATGAGCACAAGAGAGACGAGAGCTAAGACGAATTATCTATTTCGATCTGACTATAACAAGCACATTGGTGTAGGTTAGGGGTGCGACGAAATTTATGTTGTCATTAAGCCGACAACCAGAAAATTGGGGTTTCCAAAACAAGTTGATGATTTAGTTCATTCTAACATTTGTTTAAAATTGAGTTTTCGTCCTGAGATGATCAGTTATTATGAAATGATCAATGTGGTAAAATCTGTTTCCCGTAAAACAGCATTACATAATATAATAAAACTATAACTGTCTCTACATGGAAGATATTTGACAAAAAATAGGTATTATCAGGGATCTTCAGAATACAAAAAAGTTATGTTAATGCCCTCAAAAAACTGTTGAATATAACCTACAAAAATACTCTTCAGTTGATTTGATTCAATCTTTGGTTATAGTTTGTGAAATCATTTTCTCATATATCAATGAGGATAGATGGGAACTTCTTGTTCTAAAAAAATCTCAAAAACCCGATAAAATAAAGTTCAGGTGATAGAAGTCGCAAGCAACAGCTATACAAACTATGTTCAAAAGTACGGTTAATCTTTTCTCAAGGAGTTTATTTTCTTATTCCTACTGTAGACGTTGGAATTGCAAGAAGAGTTTTAGACTTCTGGCCCAAACCAAAGCATTTATAGTTACTTCAAAGAAAGCCACTGAACAGTTGTTAAACTACAGCAGAGGTGACCTACGTTGTCTAAAAGATCTATACAAAATATTTGGACTGTCGGAACTATTTGGAAGGTGATACGAGTGAACCTTATACTTTATGTCTGAGAACCAGGTTCTCAATCTTTGACAGAGTTGCATTCTATTCTTGTCATCGGACATAAAAGTACCGGCTTCATTAAGCCGGATCCATATAATTGAACTCATTGGGTCTTGCCGCAAATTTCAAACCCCTACAAAAGTTTTTCTGAATTTTGGATTCACTTCTTTGTGAGTGAATAAGCTTGTTTTAGACAGGTAAACATAACACATAGAACGAATTCATGAATCACGATTCATCGCTTTTCAAATATTTCATAAAGTATTCGGTTTGTGATCTTCGGTCCCTTATTTATTTTTATGTTCTATCCTATAGTTCATTTTATCACTGAGGTTGCTTTGACCTGTCACGTTTCAGGAAAGGAAGAAATGCTTACAGTACTAATGCATATTCAACTAGTCACCCAATGTCTCGTCAGTGTTATTATTATTTTTATCATTATCCAACGGAATTGACTAAACTAAAAAAAGACGTTGGAAGACACACAAGATGAGATAACATGGAAAATATGTTCAAGATAAGAATTGATGAAGGATACGAATAAACATGGATATGGATGAAAAGCTCTCGAATTCTTTCACCATCAATGCTGGTGTTCCCCAGGGATCTATATTCTCTCCAACCCTCTTTTTATTGTATATCAACGACTTATTGGAAAAAACAAGTCATCAGTTCCCTACATTTTTAAGTCAAAAATATTCGTTCAAATCCCGCTCAAGACGCTACTGGACTTAATAAATTGAATCACGTTCGGGATGAATTAGCTTCTTAATGTTATAAGTACCATTGCCAAATTACAACAAAATTAGGTAAAGGATATTCAAGATATTCACGAATAACTTTTTTTTATTTTTATTTTAACACCCTGTACCTTGAGAACGAAGGATTTGCGGACCCATGTTTATATGAACATTTCGTCTTGAAATTACCTAAAGAATCGTCTGTTAAATTTATGGTACATACTTAATTAACACCCTGTATTAAATGCTGATATCACTAATATAGTCAATAGGGCTATTGAAAAAGTCAGATGAGGATGATTTATTGAAAATGGGTGGCAAAGAAGAACAAACAAAGGGATAAAAGAATTATAAAGGTAGATAGACTAATAATTTCTAATCAAAAATCTTATTTTAAAAAGTGAAAAGGAAGACCTCGCTAATAATGGATGAACACTATGAACAGTGTTGTAGAAGATATAAAACTGTTAGATGTAATGGACTGGAAAAAAAAAACAAAAGATCGAGGAATATGAAGAAGAATTGGGTTATAAATGAACGTTTATTTCTAAACCTTCAAGGCCTAGAAAATTGCTTCATTAGGGCAATGTCTATGAAACCCCATTGATCACTCCCCACCCGTAGGGTGAGTGATCACTGGGTCTGAGGAGCATGTGCCCTGAGTAGACGCAATGAACCAAGAATGACAGCCTTCTGCATTTGTCCGGCCAAACTTTCCGGTATGAATCCGGTATGAAACTGAGTTTCGAGACTAGAGAGGGCATCATTTCACCAAGGACACCAATTATAATCAGAACAACCTAACATCGTTTGGATAGAGTCTGCGTATTTTCTCTCGAAGATACTAGCCATCTTTTTCGATAAAAACTAACTGCCTTCTCATGGGTAACATCTCCCTCCCGATAACGTCTCATATAATATGAGTCATATTTAAACCAATTCATACAAAACAACAATGAATTAAACATTAATATTTCTCTTAAACCACTCTGTCTATTGGTGAACACCGTATGGAAATTTATTTGATATTTTTGAGTTTTTCGCGTTCGGACTTTTTGTTAGGTTCAGTATGTAGGGATGGTGACAAATGAAATATATTCACCACATCATTTTAAAGTAGAATGAAGCTACTGAAAATGCTGCGGAATCTTTTGATCATATTTTAATGAAACACAGAGCACTGTGAAACAAACATATTTCAAATGTTCATTGATATTATTAAGTACTCTGCTACTAGTAAATATTCCACTGTTCTTTTTGAGAATATGGTGAGATCCAAACAGACTTGAAAATATAGAGAGAAGTAATGATAGCAAGCATTTAATGGAATCCAATTAATTACAGTTAAAGATTAGAGACATAGATATATTTGTATTACATCCTGGTTGGGCAGCTGGTAGCATATTTGATAAAATCGGTGAAGACGTATATATCTATAAAATTTATGACAGTGATTTGGTTGGAAGAAAAAATGCAAATTAACTGTAATCTATAATCATCATATTTCAGGTATGACAAATAAGAAGTCTGATCAAGGAACAACCAGAAATTATAATGAAACTCATGGACATATGGAAGTAAAATGATTTCTGAAATATCTAGACATGCAAACAAGCAGTGTTGTTGTCAGATGATATTTTCTCGAAATTATCTAAACAATTTGATCAAAATCGAAGTTGTAAATGTTATTACTGATTGTTAAGTGAGCAACGACTCAATCCATATTCAAAAATTCCAGAATCTATTTGACAAGAAACAAAATAGTTTTATCTTGAATATGCAGAATAATCAATCATTCGTGAGAAAAAACGGTAGTTGATTTGTCCTCTAGGAAATGGAATATGAACAAAAAACTCGTATGAGCAAAGAATTGAATTTTGCAATTGCTCCAAAGACATTTGGAACAATTTTCACATATCAAAGTACAAAAAAAAACAAGTATAGAATGCAACTGAAAGGTTTATATTTTAGATATAATGCAACCTACCTTCGAACAGCACCCCTTTAATAATATAGTTAGGGAACTTACTAATTTCGTTATTCAATAATCATTTCTGATTATTTCTCATTAATATACAATCGATCGCTTCAAAAACACTTCACTAACTATATTCGAATAATTCCTCTTCCGTATTCTCTGTTTCACTATCACTGTCGTCATTTAAATCAATAATGAATTTATTTCCACCATTAATATGGAAATGTCCAATCTCCATATAGTCTTTTTCAACTAAAATTACTTTTTTAATCCTTTTCTTCCACTCTTCTTCGATAATATTAGATACTTCTTCAATTAGCTCGATTACTTTCCTATCAAATTTTGGAAAATTATTTTTACGCCTGATGCTTTGTTTCAATTTTTCCCAAATCAACACGATGGTATTGAAAACACAAAAATAGAAAGGGAAGTCTCAGTATGTTGTGTCCATACTTTTCAGCAATACTTTCATGGGCATATACTTTTTCAAATGTTTTTGTCTGTAAAACTTCAAGTAGTTGGTTTTTGGTATAGTAATCTTCAAAATATAAATTGTTATCCATAAAAAAATTCTGTATTTCATTTCTCCTCGAATTTTCATTCGGTCCTTTGATGAGCTGTCGCGAATGAGGAAGCGTTGTCAAGAACTATTACACTATTCGCATCCAAATTTGGGATCAATGTGTTTTCAAACCATTCCTCGAAAATATTAGCTTTCATGTTCTTATAATAGTCAACATTGCAGTCCTCAAGGTTTTTTCCACATAATTTTAAAGAATTCGGAACCCATCCTTTACTTCATCCGCAATGCGATAGATTAGTTGCGATACTTTGTTTGCAGGCATGTTAGGCGTACATATTCTCTAACCATCAACCCGCCTTTTCGTAACTGTGTCGTGAGTGTTATACCAAGTTTCGTCTAAATAGAAAATGTGCCGTTGTTCTTGTCTATATTCAGTTATTTGTTCTAAGTAAGTAGTTGTTATGCAATTCCACTATTCCTCTGCTTTCCATAACTGCTTGACGTTTGTTTATCATTTTAAATTCGAATCCTAGTTTCTTTGTCCAATTCTGAAGAGTTTTATCACAGCAGCTCACGTTATGACCGGAAGTATTCAATTTATTCCTTATGATTTCAGTTGTAGGAATATCATTGCTTTTGTAACAGTCGTATATTGTTTTTTTCGAGCGGTTCGGCGTGGGTGCTTTGTTCACTCACTCGAATTGACTGCCGTGTTGGTCGGTGGTTCAAGCCCTAGTCTGAACGATCGATCTTCACTTGCTATCGTCCAAGACGTTAAAAGGTAAAACCTCGTTAATCCTTAGCTCGCACAAGTTTCGACTTCTGAGGGTTGTCGTTCGTAGGGGTGCGACAGCTGGTTAACGGAAAAACAGATTTTAAACAGATTTTTTTTAAAAAGATGAACATGTAAAGATTTTGGTAATCCTGTGTCAAATCGCGTCTTGCGTTCATAAGGTTTGTTTTTAACTATTGTACGTACAGTTGAGAAAAAAAGTTTGGTCAAATCTGATATTGCTTGTAATAGTGTGTTTTTCTCGAAACCAAACTTCACATGTAGATTCTTATAAATATTGAAAACATACTCTCTGTGTTTCAATATTCAAATGCATCCGAATCTCATTCACTGGTATCTCTTTTTTGCATTGTTCACCATCGCTATTGGAATCACTACACTGGAAAAAGTCTGCGTTATCACACTCGTTATTACTTTTAGTACTTGTCCAAGGACGCAACATTTTGAACAGATAACAAAAATTTTAAGTAATTATAACTGCACCAACATCAAATTTCAACACTCAAATCGCGATAAGTTCCTGAACTGAACACTACGGCAATAACCATCGCCGCATTCCCCGATTTCTATTCGTCACCGTAACATGACTTCAAATTTGATTTTATAACTCGTCAGCCAATCATAAAATTTGGTTAGTAAAAATTATCCAATACGAAACGCCAAGTCTACAGTCCACGTAGAGAGTGTGCCGTCAACTTTAAATGTGCACGGTACCGTTTTCTTCGACTATAGCTTCCTAGTTATTTAGGTAGGTGGCATAGGTAACAACTCTTGATGGTGAAAAGGGAGGATTCACCAGTTATAATTTTCCTTCTATATGTTTTTCTTTTGATTAACATTTAAAGAATTTTACATCACCTGATTTTGGCAATCATTCTCTCGAATTTTATATTTACTATATGATTGGTCTTTCATCATTTCAATTTTCTTTAGATTTCTCACAATCTGAACATAAACTATCATTTCTGTTCATTTTGTGGTAACTTCAAGTTCTTGGGGTTCAAAGAACACACCTGGCTAGGCTGATTACAATACTTTTACATTTTGTAAATTGGTAGATTATGGTCTTCAGGTCATTGCCAATGTATTGATCTAGTATTACCGATTTAAGAAAAACTCAAAATCTACTCTGAACTTAATAAAATTTTCAACGGAAATACACTTTTAGTTTGACTTTCGAAACTAACAAAGCTTTCATATGTACATGCACTTAAAGTTTATGGTATATTCGTGGATTACAATTTTGATATAGCTTTATAGCTTCTGTCTATGTTAACAGTCAACGGGAAACTCATTTCAATTTTTAATGTGTACTTTCGATGGTAGTGGTGGTTCCACATATAAATTAAGCCCTTAATAATGAATTTCCACTTTCCAATTAAATTACGAAATTCACGCAAGTTCATAATTATAAAAATTCTTTTCATTTTCAAAAACAAAGAAAAATAATTCTATAGTTGATTCAAATGAGTTTTTTTTCCGTTTTGAATAAATGTTGACCTCTATGCGTCCATTACAGAAAAATGCAATGTGCAAACACGAGATATCTCGCGGTGTGGGTTTTTCTCGTTGAATGATGTTATCAGTGTTGTGGTTTGCGTTTCAAGTATATTTGTTCCGTTCAAATTGCACATAAAATCATTGAACAGTGCAGGCAATTTCTAAATATAAATTTTCCATTTGAATTTCTGTTGCAGGAAACGTATCCCTCATATATGAGCTTTGAAAAAATGACTGTTTGAAAAATTTGGACATTTGTTACTTTCTTTGTTTACATATTTGATTGATCTAACTACGACTGAGATCTGCATTAGATTGCCGAAAGGAAAATATTGATTTCCTAGCACAAATTTTATATTACGGGTTTTACAGAAAACTGTAAATTGGCATACCTGAACTTATGGAGGGAGAATATAAACTCAAAAATTACCTAATCAATTTTCGAAATATTTTCACTATATACAGTGTCACCGATAAAGTCCGCATCAAATGGGAAACTTTTTTATTTATCGTTTTATGTGAAATTTGATTTTGGCAGTAGATTTTGCTTAAGAAATGATGTCAAATGGCGTCTACAAAATAGGTCACGTAATTTCCTTAACCTGTCAAAATTGACATTTAAAAAAAGAAACATCGAAAAATGACATTATTCTTCAAAATATCCAAAAATATCAAAGAATAAAAACATTTTCTTTTGTAATTTTATACCCACACCGCAAGTTTCAAACCCATAATAAGTATTTTATATTTTCACTATTTTTCCGCACTCCTGCTTTTTCTACTTATCAAAATTTAAGCACACCTGTACTAAATCATTTATTTTAACTAAACTCGTCACCGAATTTCTTTTTTTGTAATAGAATAATATTTTAAGAGCCTCTTTGATGTTAAAAACAAATTTTGAAAAATAAAAGTTGTCAAACTTGATGCAAAGTTCATCTAGTTTCAACGGGGCTGTCAAAACTATGCAGTACTTGAGTTTTTTAATGAGCAAATGGCCTCACAATACGAATTAGAACAAAACGGAATATTAGGAAACAATATCTTAGAGTGTTTATTGTTTTTTTAACAAAAAATACAGTGGAATTTAATCTTAATTAAAAGGAACTGAAAATAAACATGTACCTATACCTAATAGCAAAAAAACACGAAAAAAAGACTCACGACATTAAATACACTACATTTCTGTATGTCTTCCATCGCGTTCTATGCAGATAATTGTCCTTCTTGATACATCTTTTATTGAGTTGCTGATACTCACAGGGTTTATGATCAAAATAAAGTTTCTAATAACAGTTTCTAGGTGATTCACGTCACGAAAAGGTCTTTGTTTATAAACGATTTGTTTTAAGTAACCCCACAAGAAAAAATCTAGTGGGGTTAAATCTGGCGACCTAGGCGGCCATATTTGCTCCATATTTCGCCCAATAACTTTGCCCCTAAACATTTCTAATAGTTTCTCTTTGACTTGTCTTGAACTATGAATAGGAGCCCCGTCACATTGATACCACAGATTGTGTCTTATTTCAACCGGCATATTGTCCACTATATCACTGATCTCAGTATTTAGAAATTGCAAATAATCCTGTGTTAAATTGTGTTAAATTGTGTCTAAAAAAGAATGGTCCCATTACCTGATTATTTAAAACACCGCATCACACATTTGTTTTAAATGAATATTGGTCCCGACATTCTATCACAAAATGAGGATTTTCCTGAGCCCACCACCTACAATTCTGGAAACTGACTACGCCGTTCGATGTGAAGGTAGCTTCGTCGGTCCATAGGATTTTGTAAGGAAATTTTCTGTTTAATTCTACTTCTCCTTGGTACCAGAAAGAGAAATCTAGTCGAACATCGAAATCTCTTTCCTTTAACGTATTTATAAATTTGGGTTTGTAGGGTTTGAATTTATTTTTATGTAAAATTGCTCTTACGCTTTCTTTTTTAACGCCAGTTCTATCTACAATATTGGTAATACTTGATTTTCCCTGTTCGATAACATCCAGGCAGACAGCCAACTGAACCTCATCATTATTGCGTGATGGATTATGACGTTTTTTAAAAGTATTTTCAACTGAACCAGTCAGTTTAAATTTTTTTTTAAATCCTACTTACAGTGGATTGCTGTACATGTCTACCAGGATGTCTTGCGTTAAAAATATCAGCCACTTGTCGATGCAATGTGTTTTCACCACAAATTAGCACAATTTCAATTTTTTCTTGTAAAGATAACATATTATTTTAATTTTCATACATTACATTGAACTAACGGGCATTAATTTATTCAGTGACAGTGACGTTTTCTAAAACACATTATGTAGTTTCATATTTTTTCACAGCCTACCCAGTTTTTTTAAATTAGTGTTGTTAGCGGAGTAGGTAAATGTAAATACCATGAGTTTTTTTCTTTTATTGAATGGGCTTCAAGAATCATGAAATGATGTTTCCTAATGTTCCATTTTGTTCTAATTCATATTGTGAGGCCATTTGCTCATTAAAAAACTCAAGTACTGTATAGTTTTGAAAGCCCCGTTGAAACTAGATGAACTTTGCATCAAGTTTGACAACTTTTATTTTTCAAAATTTGTTTTTAACATCAAAGAGGCTCTTAAAATATTATTATATTACAAAAAAAGAAATTCGGTGACGAGTTTAGTTAAAATAAATGATTTAGTATAGGTGTGCTTAAATTTTGATAAGTAGAAAAAGCAGGAATGCGGAAAAATAGTGAAAATATAAAATACTTATTATGGGTTTGAAACTTGGTATGTGGGTATAAAATTACAAAAGAAAATGTTTTTATCCTTTGATATTTTTGGATATTTTGAAGAATAATGTCATTTTTCGATGTTTCTTTTTTTAAATGTCAATTTTGACAGGTTAAGGAAATCACGTGACCTATTTTGTAGATGCCATTTGACATCATTTCTTAAGCAAAATCTACTGCCAAAATCAAATTTCACATAAAACGATAAATAAAAAAGTTTCCCATTTGATGCGGACTTTATCGGTGACACTGTATAAAGCTATATTCTCTGCGAATAACATCTACAATTCGATTGCTGGAAGCAGGGATCCCGCAAGGAGCAGTCCTTTCGCCACACCTCTTTTCCGTATATACAGCGGACGTGCCCAAGCCGGAGAACAGCTTTAAAAGTTGGCGCTCTACGCAGACGACACGGCCCTGCTGGCAAGATCCACAAGCCAAGTGTATGTTACAAGATACCTGCAGCAACAGGTAGACAGATTAGAGGGGTGGGCCAACCTGTGGAAGATCAGTATAAACCCTGACAAGAGTCAGGCGATACTGTTCACCCGCAGGTTGGTACAACCGGAAGGCAACGTCACCTTCAACGGACAAGAGATTCCGTGGACCAGTAAAGCGACATACTTGGGGGGGTCATCTTAGACAGGAAATTAACATTTCAGTCTCACGTACAATAGAGAATTGGAATGGCTAGACACGCCAGACAACGACTGGCACCTATCATAGGACGCAGAAGCAACATGGGGCTGAAAGTGAAGTTGCTAATGATCAAAACCGTCCTCATGCCCATAACTCTGTATGCCTGCACTGCCTGGGGCCAGTGCGCACAGACATACAGGAAGCAGATACAGTCGTTTATGAACGCGAGCGTAAGGGCCGCCGTAAACGCGCCGTACTATATTCCAAATAGATACATATACAGAGACTTAGACCTGAACACGCAATATGTGGACGTGTATATGAGAAAACACGCAGAAAGCGTGTTCGATAGAATCAGATCGCACAACAATCCAGCGCTACGCGATCTACACGATGCGTTGGACATGGATGACCCCAGGTTCCGAGAAAGGGACAAACATCCAAGGCCGACTAAGCAGAACCAACGACCGCCCCTACGCCGTCAGGCGACTCCGGTAAGCATACTAACCAGATTTTCTTACAGTTAGTTCACCACAGAACAACTCGACCGCGATCCAATTATCCTTAGATTCACTGAGGAACGCCCGACGTTAATAACAATAGCCGCCGGTTAGTTTTTGGGGGCCCCCATGCAGAAATTCAGTTAGGAATAGTCAGACAAATCACTTTTTACCGATCGCGAAAGAATAGCACCTAAAGGCTGACTTTCGACCAAAAGAGGTCAGATGTCAATCTTGCTGAAGTGCCCATCAGTAAGTTGAGGACCGCTCGGAGAGCGGGGGTGGATGGAGTGGGGTAGTAGGTTCTCCTCGCTAAATAGCTGGGGAGGGGGGAGCTTCTACTTCAGGGCACTCAACCCGGGAGGGGGCATGGGGGGGCGAATAACATGAAGCATATTTGATTAAAAAAGAAATACCCATTGAAATTGAAATCCCAGAAGTTCTAAGTATTGCAAAAACAAGAGTGGGTTCAAGAAATACTATTCCATAAGAAAGGTCAAAGGAAACAAAAAGAATCAAGAACTGCACAAGTAATGTTAGAGGAGCTGGAGACATTGGTTAAAAATGAAAATTGTTTACCAACAAATCCATCTTGTTGCTGAGTGTATATTTTTTGGATTTAGTGAATTTTCAAAGGTGATCTCACTTATTCTCAGGAATTATAACAGCTTTCCGATTTTTGAAAACTAGTTTGAATTTCTAAAACTTGGTTTCTGATGTTAAATGTTGATTTGTATTGATATTTTTATGCTAGCTTATGATATCTGAATTTGGTCTTATTATACCAAAATAATTTTTTTCGTTGGCAGTTAATTAATTGGGTTTCAGGCGAGCAAAGTTAGAGTAATGCAGATTTGTTTTTGGTAAGACCTATTTTCTTATTAGTCAGTGGGCTATGCTTGAAGACTGGCAGTAAACAAATCTAAAGAAATGAACTTTAAACGTTCGGATATAATCCAACGCCCTTCGTAGTATTAACCAGGGGAGTAGTTGTTTTCTGATAGGCCCCAGTCCATTCAACCTATTGTGTAGGTATATCCGAAACTGGCTTGAACGTTTAAAGTTCATTTCTTCAGATTTGTTTACTACCAGTCTTCAAGCATAGCCCACTGACTAATAAGAAAGCTTTTCTTCCTTATTCAGAGGAATCGGACAAATTTTGGATATGCAGTTGGTTAGTACCTTGTCCACTAGATGGAGTGACATTTTGTTGTTCGCTCCAACTTAGGAAGAGGAATAAAATACTCTGAAAGAATTCCTATTTTCAATTATATAATATCATTGACTTTAGGTCGATGATGGCCACTCTCTTGCACTGACGAGTGGCTAATGAGCCCGAAACCAGTCTGCAAGTGTGCCCGATCCAAAATTGAGGTTCGAATATTTCATTTGTATTGCCAATTGCATATGCAGGAAATTTTCTGAGAAGATGACTGCACTGACGCCTGTCGGATATAATCCAACGCCCTTCGTGGTATTAGCCAGGGGAGTAGTTGTTTTCTGATAGGCGTCAGTTCATTCAATCTACTGTGTAGGTATATCTGAGACTGGCTTGAATGTTTAAAGTTCATTTCTTTATATTTATAAAACCTATTTGTTAAAGGTTTTCCAATCATACAAAATAGCTGAAATAAGGGAGATATTTTTCCTAATTTTCAACTTATTCATTTATGACTTTCATTCATCTAAATAATCTTTCAATCCTAAAATAGTATTCAGTACAACTTCAACTTTGCCCACAACTTACATAAGATACACTGATGGTATAAAACTGATTCTGAATCGCTCATATTTACTAGAGTCGAGAAAAAAATATTATCGACAAATGATCCCCAATTTACTTGAAGAATCAGAAGAAATACATACTTATTAATGACTACTAAAATAAACAATGTACTTGTGTTTAGCTCACAACATCGACCCAAGAGGGAGTGGAGTATAGCTTATTTTGAATGATCTATAGTTCGACAGTTCAACTTGGTCGTGTAGTTTGGTAGCAGAGGTTTGCTAAAATATATTGAACGACACGGCAGTATATCCGATAGATATTATAAATATCATTGTTTGTACACTCATTCCAACCTAGTTGTAGAATTTCAATAGTAGGTAATGTGGATAGTGAGAGATTTTGGGTGGAATTTATCGAAACACATCGGCAACATCCATGTTTCTGGAATTTGAAGTCAAATAAATATTTTAATGAACAGGAACAAGACGAAATATTTTCTGGATCATTTTCTAAGGAGTTTCATTTTCAGCTCGCAACGAAATGGTTTCAATAAATACCAATGTAAAACAGTCACAAATCGGTGGTAATGAGTTATATAAAAAGATTTACATTTGTTATCAGTACTCTTCTTTTGATTCTTTATGGTTATATGAAATCGTTTGCATGTGAGGCCGAAATGAACACGAACCCATCATTCGATTTCGTAATTCAACTTGTCCCCTAATCTGTAGTACCGTCTTTAGTACCAGTAAATACTGATAACTTCACAAACTTCACTATACTTTTTCTACATTTTTGAAAAACTAATTAATACAGTTTATTGTATGATTTTCACTATAAAGCCTTTTACGAAAACCGCGACACGTGTTTCACTATACAATAGCTTTCTCAAGCGGACTCAAGAGGACTATTGTATAGCGAAACACGTGTCGTGGTTTTTGTAAAACCCTTTATATTGCAAATCATACAATAAACTGTATTAATTAGTTTTTTAATATGGATTTTCATCAAGTATCGGTCAGTTCTATTCAATTAGTTTACATTTTTGTTTCTTTATCTGATGGTAACAAGCAATTTTGGACTGTATAAGTTAAATACAACTCATTTACTTCCATTTTTTATTATAGGAATCGATTCTTCTGAGACCATTTACTCTCTTGTCTGATCATAAAATATAATCAATATTTAATTGGAGGTAAAACGCCTCTAACCTCAAGCACAATCAGCCGTAAACAATGGCTGACATTAACGAACTATGTGGTTTAACATTGGTAGTGCTAATGCATATTCAACATAATATTGTCCTTCATCCAGTACGAGGAATATGTATCACTGAATATGTCATGGAATTGTACTGAACATCTATAAAATGTTTGAATATCGAATGCGAAATGAAATATTATTCAAAAGGAAAATACCGTTGTGCAGTTTTAATTGCTAGACGTTGCCTTATCTCTTTGAGATGAAGCAAAACAATTCATTACATACTGTTTTTGTTTCATAGGTCAGGGAAATTTCGCGGTAACTTACTCTACCCATATTGATTTCTTGAAAAATGCTCACATGTAATTTGATAATTGAAAAGCCTTAAAGACGGATACAATATTAATCCTTTTCAGATTAATCCATATCAGTATGGAAACGCTTGAGAAACCTTGTATAGCGTGTTGCGATCGTTTGCGGTTCTATACACTGTCCAAATAATACAAAATTTCATTTGAATACATTAGATACCCCAAGCATTATATGTATGCATATAATTGTCTTTCACACCGTACAATTCATGTTGATATTTTAGAAGTTATCGCAAAATTAAAACTATCTCTCAAAAAAAAATGAATTCAAGTTGGCATCACAAACCGATGCAGCACCCTTGATGAAGAAAAGTTGAAATTGCGTAGGTTTTGTGTAACGTAATGAAACACTTTGAATGTTGAGTTCGCATTTTTGTTTTATGTTATCACACAGTGAGTGGGAAATATCTGCATACCGAAAACCCACTCACACCGTGCAGTATCTGAATCGCACGAATCCAACCACCATCAATCTACCGAAAGAGGAATCATCAAGACTCGAGTGGATCGTGCTTTCGGGCTCTGTAATACGAAGAAAGGACTCGAGAAGAAACTAGGCATCATCAAAAAAGACCTTCAAGGGAATGGTTACTTCAAAGTGATGGTGGAACAGATTTTGGCTGGAAGACAGCAAGAGCTTCACAAGGAAGAGAAACTGCCAAAACCAGTGTTTGCTCTTTCCTACGTCAGAGGATTGTCGCAAAGGATGAAAAGAATTGAGTCCAAGTACAACATCAAAACCTGATTCAGATCCAGAAACACTATCCGTAGCAGCCTCAAGAAAACCAGGCCATCAAACGCGGACAGCGATTCCAAGAATTATATTTACTGGATACCCTGTGAGTGTGCGGTGAAACTGAGAGGCCATTGAAAGTCTGCATTGCCGAGCACAAGAGAAACACACAGCGAGAAACCAGCAAATCAGGAATAGCAGAGCATGTTTCGACTCATCAACATAACATCAAGTGGTCCTAAGGAAGGACCACTGGTTTGAGAGAAAGTTCAAAGAAGCTGCATATATGTTATCCTACGACGCATTTGGACAAGCTAGGGTAGAGATACGCAACATATGGAAACGTGTAATCACGCGAAAAACAACGAAGCGGATAGAGGGAAGAGGGGATAGGTGAAAGCGTTAGAATACCTAAAAATAATCATCTCTCGGAGGAATAGTCCAGTCATCACCCGAAGACGGTTGTGGGTACTAACAATCAAAACGTCTTGAAGTAATTTGGTTTGAACTCTTTTTTGATTTATTTTAATTTCTTTTTTAATTTTAAAGTTTCTGCTTATTTTTATTTTATTTCTACTCTGTGTTCATTTTCATCATTTATCTTGATTATTTTATTCGTATTATTTCAATTTCATGTCACATTCAATTGCTTAATGAAATTGATTATTTCAGTTATTCATTTTAATTTAATTTGTTCTTTAGGATGGAAGGTATTATCTGGACTGACTAAGTTGAGAAAACAGGTACACTTTTTTGGAACAGGTATTGAAGTCGGAGACAATAAAAAATGAGAACTCTTTTTTCTGTTCAAGCTTTCGAAACTATATTAGCACTTCTTCAGGAACTAAAAACATACTTTGTATAATCAAAGCCACAAAAACACATTTTGAGTTTTAAAAAACACTACTGATAGATGATTAAAAACACTTGTATGGCTGTCAAAAAGCATGTAGCAAATGTTAAATTGCAACAAACACTCGTTATATTTGTTTCAGGGATTTCAAATCAATTTATATAGTAGACAATGGAAGTCCGAACTAGTGAAATTCATCACGAAACATTGTCAATCACCTTCAAAAAAACACTCGTTATGTTGTGTAAAATCGATGAATGACAATGTGAAATTTTTAATCTATGGTCGTTCATTTTAGAGAAAAGAAAAATATCTAAAGAGAAATAAAAAGTTTCAAAGTATTGAACTAGTTCATAACACAAAATGATATAAACTCTTTTATCTTTCCATCGCTGAAAGGGCATCTTTTAATTGCAAAATAAACTCATAAAGAGCACTTGACCTTTCTCTTTCAACAACTCATGTAAGTTTATATATTTTCGAAATTCATTCAACTAGGTAACCAAAAAAAATCTTAATAGCTTTGACATTTTTATGTCTTGTAGTTCCATTATCTAATAAATCACCCCAATAGTTCACAGTTCCGAAAATACATTTGAACAATGTAAAGGAACAGAAATTTCAGCACGAGCTGCTCAACTTGAGTTATCTCCAGTTCCCCTCGAATTTTATATAATAGGGGTTTCGATCAGGAGCGCACGCTGGATTTTTAAAGGTCGACTATCACAATATTGCAGGAAGGATTGGAAACAAGACTATTTCGTGGGCTATATTTTTAGATTCCGATCGTGAGTATTCATTGGGAAATAGTCATTCTAATGGAAGAGAGTTCATTATCATCATTCATATGTCAGAAAGAAATTACAAAATTTGGTAAATTTCCAGGTATTTTAAGAATTACCGTAACTTATTTGTCATTCTGAAAAAGATTATTGAAAATCTCAACCTTTGAAAAGTGTTTCAGTTAGAAAGAATGTGAAATATGGCATCTTGTATCATCTTTTTTATTATTATGTATTATCTTCCAATGTTATGTCTGCACATTTTTTATAAACAACCAGGTGATAAAATTTTAAATTGAAACCTTTGGCCAAGCAGTATTCACACTTTCCGCTGTCGGAAAGTAATTTTCAGAGATAATAAGGTAGATATTAATTATCGACTTCAGTCTTTCTAAAAAATCTCGAAAACAAACATTGAACCAGGTCTATCCAACTTCAAGGAGTAAGAGTGGTCACATTGACCAGCTGAAAAGAACCTTTCCCAAAACACAAGCACTACAGGAAAATCTTTAAGGCGCTCTCAGAGCGGTGCCTGTGCGAAAGTACCGATTCACATTGGATTTGAATGGCTGGAGAATAAATCCATTTGGAAAAACGTTCTCAGGAAGTTTATCACACATAAACGCAGTTCTCCAGATGAAAAAGCTCTTAAGCACTGAAGTTCGAGGTGTACTATGTTGAACCTCAAAACGATGAGCAGCCACAGTCCGTCGAGTATTTCTGATATGTACCGCTCTTGGTGGAATCAAATGTGCCAAGTCACTTGAACACCTCCCGTGAAAGTATCTATAGATACCTTTCTTCGATGTTCCAGGCTATTACGGTTGCACGTGATGTTTGCGTCTCCAATCAGGCGGATGGCTCTTTACTGGATGGAATCCAGCAGCTTCATACATGAGAACAATACTCCAAAGAAGTCTGATCTGAACTTTATAAAGCATCAAAAGTTGCTGAGGTGTGTACAGTTTTCTGCTTCGGAACAGAGATTTTGAGAAGCAGCCTTTGCAATTCCAGCGACATGATAGTGCCAAGACATGTTTGTATCTATTTTAACCCCAACAAACTTATCGAAGCAGAAAGTGAAATTGTCTGACCTGATATTATTATATCCGGTTCGGAGACATTCATTTTCTTGGAGAAAACCGATACCTGGGCTTTTGTGGCATTGAATTGAACCTGGATACTTTCACCCCAATTCTAAATCACTTCTAGATCCTCATTAAGATATGCAACCTCCTGCTGCAGGTGAAGATGTGCCTCCGTGGCCGATATCCTAGAATCCGAATGGAATAACTAGACAAGTGTGCTGTCGTCAGCAAAGCAATATATTGGGTTCTTGATTTTTTCCAATAATTGGGCGTGTTACATTTGGAAAGTAAAAGTTTTATACTCAATCTTCTGGAATGCTTGAAAATCAATAGACTGAAGAATTTGAAGCATTTATTGTGTGGCTAAAAAGAATTGAATGAATCCTCTTTATCAAATCTGTTTTCAAATGTTGAAATTGGTGACAATATAGTTGATATGTATATAAGCATATGTAGCATAGCATATGAGACTGGTAGACATTTAAAGAACAACAAGTCATAGTTTTACAATGATAACATATGACGTGTTTCCAAACTAACATTCAGATCATGCTCAAAAGTATATGTAGGAAGGACTCCAAGTTGTCGAACGAGAATCTCTGAACATAAAAGTAGGAGTGGTTTTGAACTGAAGAAGACCAATTCCACCTATGCATGCTACCTTTTGGAGATCGATCACGATTTCAACATACGACATACTCCATGTAGGTGGAAGATAAGAGACAGAAGTTAAACCTGTTGTAGTCTCTGGAAACAAATAATAGTAAACGTTCGGGTTTCCAGCTGAAAGACCAACAGAAGGTTGACCACTTACCATCATTACATCTGTTTTCATAAGACCAATAAGTTTATTCATATTCAAAAATGTACCTGTTTTCCGAGAACTAAGAATGTAACTGTTTTACATATTCTACTTGGTATCGCTTTCACTATTAGCCAATTAAGTATATATATAAGAACTAGCGACCCGACCCGGCTTCGCACGGGTGCAATGCTGATACAAAATATACCAATGGGACGGTAGCCTAGTGGGTTGACGTGGGGGTTTACTACACTCACTCAATCGACCGCTGAGTGAACGGGTGGTTCGAACCGCAAAGCCGACTTTTGAGAGTTGTCGTTCATAGGGGGACGACAGCTAGTTAACAAAAAAAAACAGATTTTGAAACATATTTTTTAACCGAACATATAAACGGGTGCGATCACTGCTAATTAAAAAGTGCGAAGCGCAGCCTTCGACGCGCTATTTATAGGCACGTGCTGGCCGGTACCACCGCAACCGCTATGTCCCTACAGTTTAATCTGTAATATCTTCGAGAATATTTATCTAAATTACATACTATACTGAATGCACATTGTATTTGAACTCAAGTATTAAACTCAAGTATTAAAACTGTATTGCTTAAAATCCCTTCGTGAAAAGTAAAGGATAAAAAATGGTTATTGTGGGTTATCCGTAAGAGATAGACATATACCATCACGGACTTTTTTTAGACCTTTTCAAGATGTACAATACTGTACTAAATTATTTTGAACTATTTCGTAGGGTTCAGCTAGCGTTTGCAATGTAAGCGCAAAAATGTGTTTATTTACTTACGACATCACATTAGAAACCTCTGAAATTATCAATGTTTCTCTATTATATTGTGCATGTTATATACATATATAACATAAATAATAATAATGAATAATAATAAAAAGGTCTATTCACGAATTTTAACAAATAAATTTCACAAATACACAGTAATACAACTTATAGATACAGCATATAGATAGATAGGTGTGTAATAAAAATAGCTATATAATAAAATTGATTTGTGAATAAACAAGTGCAACATAACGGAAGCAGTCATTACGCTGCTTGTGCGTGATATTCAAACTACTAAAAAAAAAAACTTTGTCACAATAGTGATAGTGTGTTTGGCATAAAGTTGGTGAGTGTAAGTATATTGTTATATTCGATATATTGTCACAATCATGTGTTTGAGTCTTATTCGGTATATTGTCACTTTCGGTTTGTTTCAGTTCAATAAATTATAAAAAAGTACGCTCATTTTCTATCATCCATAACTTGAGCTTACCTTTATAATAATGAAAGTTCAAAATATTTTTTAGATCTTCTGATATCAACTACCATAATCTGGGCGCGACATAATTTGTGTCCCTTTGGCCAACTGTGTTTTCACTTCGAGGAGAAAACAGTTCATCATGTTTTCTCGTATTGTGAGTATGCTTATGATCCTGCAGTATTGTTTTTCCTTTTTTTAAAAATACAACAATTTTTTGACATCTCTCTATCTATTAAAAAACCCGCATCAAAATTCGTTGCGTAATTTTGAAAATCTATGCAGACGTAGGGACAGACAGCGGGAAGCAACTTTGTTTTATACTATGTAGTGATTTTTTTTCTTATTAGTCAGTGGGCTATGCTTGAAAACTGGCAGTAAACAAATCTAAAGGAATGAACTTTAAACGTTCAAGCCAGTCTCGGATATACCTACACAGTAGGTTGAATGGACTGACGCCTATCAGAAAAGAACTACTCCCATGGCTAAAACCACGAAGGGCGTTGGATTATATCCGACAGGCATCAGTGCAGGAATCTTCACAGGAAATTTTCTGCATATGCAATTGGCAATACAACTGAAAGAGTCGATCTTCTGCAAGTGTACCCGTTCCAAAATTAAAGGTCGATTTTTCAGTTGTATTGCCAATTGCATATGCAGGAAATTTTCTGTGAAGATTCCTGCACTGACGCCTGTCGGATATAATCCAACGCCCTTCGTGGGATTAGCCAGGGGAGTAGTTGTTTTCTGATAGGCGTCAGTCCACTCAACCTACTGTGTAGGTATATCCGAGACTGACTTGAACGTTTAAAGTTCATTTCTTTAGATTTATGTGGTGGTTGTAATATTCAATTCTACCGACGAAGATACGGTGTTAGCGAGTCGCGTCTAGAAATTAAAATATTTGTGAAAATTGTTCAATTATTATCATGGATAGTGTCATCAGATAATTGAAATACTCGGCTGTCAATAAATCGATTATACATTCAATCCAATTACGCCTATCACTAATTATTATTTCAATTTCTGGATACCTTTCTACAACCCTCTGCCCCTGTCGCTGGTTCCCGTCTGCGTTTCAGAGTGTACAATAATTCGAGTGTTGTGGCGGACTGGCTGTCCTGTCAATCAAGAGTGCCACATGCAAGGATATCTAGAGTATGATTCACTGGGGTGGTCCCTTCGATGGGACTGACGTGAGGGAGCTTGCGAACAGTAACAACTGAATTCGTTCCGTGTCCTTCCAGATCATTATTGTTTCAAGGAGCGGCCGGCGGACATCCTGAAACCTTACCCTGGAGGAGGCTCCAGTTCCGACTGCCTACAATTTAAAAGTTACTAATCATCTGTCTTATTTCGATGTTCGGGAGGCTTTTCCACTACGGGTTGAAGCAGATCGCTTCATTCAATTTCATTTGAGACTGGAATGGAGATATCCGACTTTTCTATGACCTTGAAAAATAGGGAAAAACTGGTAATGATTCAATTCTACGTTGGACGGGAACCAATCTAAAATTTTGACATTTTCTGTCTAAATCTCAGAACCCATATATATGAATTCATGAAATGAGTATTTGCGTGATCTGTGTTTCAAAATAATTAACGCTATTCATGATAACGATTACAAGTTTTCACAATTTAGACTTTATTTCACTAGGTACATAGTAGTTTCGTCAGATGGACTAGTAGGTATTCACAAGTGATGCACTGTTTGGAACCATTGATGTAATAATGAATATTACTGGAGCTTTTTCCCAACACCAAACCGTTATTTTAACACCCCGACACGTATTTCGATCACCAAGTGATCATCTTCAAGAGGAAGATCTTCCTTTGGAAGATGATCGAAACACGACACACACTATCTTCCGATAGTCCGAGTGTCTGCATATGATGATTCAAATAACAGTGACCTGTAAGAAGGCCTGTTAGACATCGTAGTTCATCCCTACTGTAGTCCAACAACTGTTTGATATCAAGCTTCAAAGGATGAAACACTTTGGAGTGAGGCAATCCTGGAAGATTCTGCCACAAGTCCATAAATCTACCGCCATCCAGGTTCTGGTCTGATGAAGCTGCTTGCAGCACCTTCCCTTGCAAGAGAGTCAGTAGCCTCATTGCCTTCCAGGTCAGTATGGCTAGGAATCCAGACCAGAGAAAATCTGTTAAGTCTTCCTATCGAGGAGAGTCATTTTTGACAATTTGCTACCAATTTAGTCGTTGGTCGGTAGGAGCCAAGAGCTTCTAACGCCGTTTGACTGTCCGAGAATATTTTTATCGACTTGTGTACGAGGTTGGATTCTTCCAATCTCTCCGCACATAATTCAATAGCGTGAATTTCCGCTTGAAATACAGTCGTTTAGGTTCCTAGGCAAGTTGATATCTCTGTCCTGGGTCTGCGACTGAAAACACCTGCAAAACCAGAAGGTGTATGAAACAACAACTATCTACTCTTAATATTTCCTTCTCCGATGGATCCAGTCGTCTCTACTCGGGACAGTACTTTATAAGGCAGTTCGTAGTTGACAATTGGGGGCATAAAGTCAGAGGTCATTTCCAGGATACTGTGACTTCCAGTGTCAACCAACAGTCTGTTGCACTCTGCATTAAATTGATTTGTGAATTGGCAATGTGCACAAGTCTATATGCAGTCTCTCTCTCCAGAAAAATGTGGAGAGAGGCAGATCTGGAAGAATCTCCATGGCCGCTGACTGTGTGGTACTGATGACATCACTAACGTCCAGACAAGCCTGTCTCTGTAAGCCAGAGAGCTTCGCCTGGACCGTTTTCTGTAAAGCCTTTGGCAACCAGGCAATGGCACAATAAGTGATCGTTAGTTTGACAATCATCACATGAATCCAATGGATTTGTTTGGGACCTTAACCCCAAGTTTCACCACAAATTCTTCGACATGTACATAGAGACAATCTGGCTTTGTGTAAAACTTTTTCCAAGTGAGCGTTCCAGGTGGCTTTTTCGTCAAGGACAATTCCAAGATATTTCACCTCCGTTCTAAATTGAATGACCACACCATTGAGAGAAAGTGGCGTTAGATCATTCAATTTTCTCCTCCTGGTGAAGGGGATTACCACAGTTTTGCAAGGGTTGACAGATATCTACTCCCTCAGGCACCAACTGTGAATAACGTCCATCATGGTTTGGACGTCGTACTCGAAGACTAGATTTTCGTCTATTCGTCCAAAAAACAATATTTTCCGGACTTGTTACGTAAATTACTATTCTGAGCGAAGTCAAAATAT
Organism: Leptinotarsa decemlineata; assembly: GCF_025532065.1. Lineage (NCBI taxonomy): Eukaryota > Metazoa > Arthropoda > Insecta > Coleoptera > Chrysomelidae > Leptinotarsa > Leptinotarsa decemlineata. The sequence goes on along the minus strand of NW_027412668.1, from coordinate 12,566,470 downwards.
TGTAGAGACTTGCAGAAACAATATATTTTATTGACATCCTAACAAATATGTATTGGCATTACTCATTGAACAACTGATCTAGAGGAATGCGGGCCCTATATGCCATACAAGTGATTATTGCATTATTCTAACAATAAAAAACCGGTATTCTCCTTTCAAGTTCATACATATATGCATAGTACCCGCGCATTAATTATGTGATTTATATGACAAGCGCAGTGTATTCAATAAATGTTCAGAGTGCGTTTATTTTTAGTATACAGTGTTCATCAGATAAATGAAATGAATTTGACAATAGATTAATATAGACGTGTTCAAAAAGACGCTCGGGCACGTTGATTAGTATTTTAAGTTGTGGTAATTTTTCAACAAATACTTTGTTATAATAGTGACAAACTAATTCACTTATTCTCAATACATCATCCTGTATGTTATTAAAATTTTCACAACTGTCATTATTAAAAAAGGCACTGTGATGTGATACCCTTCAATTCCTACACAAACATTAACATCTTTAGAGAATTGAGTACATTTTTTTGTCATCTAGTGAGGGTTTTTCCTAGACCAATGGCAATTTTGTAGTTTACTAGGATCGTAAAATGTAAAGGTGCACTCATCAGAAAACAAAACGTGGGTCACATCGTTATCTAACCTTGCCATAATTTGTTCACGAAATCACATTCTCCTAGCAAAATGTTCATGCATTCCATTGACGTTTAATGTCCGAATAATCGATGAATTTCGCAAATCGAACATTGGGATTGTAAGTTTTTCTCAAACTCAAGCTCCTAGCTCGTGAAATTATTTTCTTATATTATCCTTCGAGTCCATGTGTCAAATTAACCATCAAGTAGGTTCTGTCGCAATCTTCCGAAAATGTGTCTAAAAGATTGTCTTCTCTCTAGATACCTTTCGTGATACAAATTGCTTGCTGTATTTTTTATGTACCTCTTAAAGGGGGTACATAAAATTTGTATCATAATTTTTTTCACAAGCACTGAAAAATTTACAATATTGAAATTAACCTGACGTTTTGTACTACCAAAAGACGCTTAGCCAGTAATTTATTTGGTTTATCCCATGGTTGTAAGGGGTGGAAAACGCAACCCCTAAAATTTATTTCCAATGTAACTTTTTGTCTTATCATTTGTTTACCATTTAAAAGTTTCATTCTAAACAAAAAACGTCTCTTGGGTTTTTTGCCCAAAATAAATCAGTTTGCAGCAAAAAATTATTTTACGAACAACTAAAGAGATACATCGTCATGAATGCGAACTGGATTTACTGTTATTTTGTAGTTAGTACCTGCATTGAACGATTAAAGGGTAATAAACAAAACTGATTTATTAATAACAAAACACATGTAGAAATCATAGTAAATGTTCGATATGTCTACCTTCAGACATTACTCATGAGTCTATCAGTTTTGTATCAGCCATCAGTTTTCATCTATATACGAGGTCCGGCTATAAAATAACGAGACTGGTTACGAAAAAGGGTTTTATTATAAAATATACTACCCTTCCCTTGCCACACACCTTTCCATACGTGTTTTCCATTGATCGAAGTAGTGCTGGAGGTCTTCTTTGGTGAGGGCCTTTAGGAGCTCTGCCGTTTTTTGCTTTACCGCTTCCATCGACCCAAATTGGGTCCCTTTCAAAGCAGATTTTATCTTCGGTAACAAAAAAAATCGCCCGGTGTTGACAGTCTGATTCTCTGGAACCCATTCAGTCATCACGATACCGTTAATGTCGAAAAAAAACGATCAACATTGCCATGGATTTTGATTTGGACATCATTGTTCACAAGATAGAGAATTGTCCCCATAGGCTTCTTGCAACAATTTATAGCACTCAGTCGGAGTTTTTTCAATCCAACGAGAAATTTGAGATTGATACGTTTTTCGTCACACATGGTTTTCGGCACGAGAAAAAAATACGTTCGTTTTGAACCGCTACTGCACAAATACTGTAATAGTGACGAAAACGTGTTTTGGTACGTGAATAGAGAAGATTTCCAGATACCCAACGCACTACTCATTTTTCCCCAACCCCCTTAGGGCCCCCTCTAGACGCGCAGTCTCGTTATTTAATAGACGGACCTCGTAGTTTGAAAACCTGAGTTTCCCTTTAAAAGTGTCCAATTTGGCCCACTATGTACCTTCATTTGAACAGGTTAAGAGGAAAGCAGATTTACGAAGATATACCTTATTTCTTGACGATCAATGATCTGCATATGCGATCGTGAAATGTATGAATGTTGATCAGAAGTGCGCAAGGGCAAAAGCATCGCATTCAATCTATGCTTTTCAAGACGTGTTGTTACTGTGGGTATAGTCGAAGTAAACGATATTGTGAACATAAGTTCGCGGCACCCTCAAAGGCCAAAAAACCAATACATAGAAATTAACCGGCTGCGAAATAGTTCACGTGGACTGTAGACTTGGCGGTTCGTAATGAATAATTTTTACCAACCAAATTTTATGATTGGCTGAGAAGTCATAAAATTAAATTTGAGTCATGTCACGGTGACGAATAGAAATCGGGGAATGCGGGGATGGTTATCGCCGTCGTGTTTAGTTCAGGAACTAATCGCAAGTTGAGTGTTGAAAATCGATATTGATGCAGTTATAATTACTCAAAATGTTTGTTATCTGTTTCATATATGGCGTCCTTGGACAAGTACTAATAGTAATAACGAGTGTGATAACAACACAGACTTTTTCCAGTGTAGTGATTCCAATAGAGATGGTGTATATGCGAAAAAGAGATACCAGTGAATAAGATTCGGATGCGTTTGAATATTGAAACTCAGAGAGTATGTTTCAATGTATATAAGAATCTATATCTAACATTTGGTTTCGAGGGAAACTAACTATTGCAAGCACCATCAGATTTGATTGAAATTCCTTTCTCAACTGTACGTAAAATAGTCAAAAACAAACATTATGAACGTAATGATACAGGATTACCAAAACCTTTAGATGTTCATCTGATAAAATCATTGAAAAAACAATATACGACTGTTACAAAAGCAATGATTTTCCTACAACTGAAATCATAAGGAAGAAATTGAATACTTCAGGCCATAACGTGAGCTGCTGCGACAAAAGTCTTCGGATTTGGGATTTTTATGTTCTTTTGTTTGTGTGTGTTTTGTAACACCGTGTTAGGAATCACACGTTAAAAGGTAAGACCTCGTTAGTCCTTAGCTCGCAAAAGTTCTCAACTTTTGAGAGTTGTCGTTCGTATGGGGGCGACAGCTGATTAACAGAAAAACAGAATTTTTTTAATTGTGTGTTGGGTGTTTTCGGTTGGGTAAGTGTGTGAGTTGTGTTGTGTATTATGTGTGTGAGTTGTGTTGTGAGTTATGTGGAGTTTGCTGTGCATATTGGCTGTTGTGTGTACTTTTTTGTGTCTTGTGTTAGTTGCGTGTTTCGTGTTGTATTTATGATTCGTTCTGTTTTTGTGCTGTATTGCGTTGTTTTTTTGCGTTTTTTTGTTCTACGGAATCAAAATTGTAATCGAGGGAACGAATACACTCTCATTCTCCGAAGACTTAGAAATTTCGAGAAATTGATGAATGTAGCCGTTACTACGTGGTAGGAAATCATAATGAAGAAAAGAGAATTGAAACTTTCTATGTTTTTTACCACTTTTATTTGTAACTAACGTTACTGCAGTTTCGTCCTATAAAGACATTTTCAAACTTACACGTTAAACTGTATAAGTTTGAAAATATCCTTGTAGGACGAAACTGCAGTAACGTTGGTTACAAATGAAAGTGGCAAAAAACATAAAAAGTTTCAATTCTCTTTTCTTCATTCGTGTTCAAAAATCTGCTGTACAAGTCCTAGCTTGAGTTTTTTGGGATTACCGAAGAGTAATCATGATTTATTTTCTGGATGATACTATTCAACGCTATTGGCCATTCTTCGAGACAAAATGTTAAGAGAAAACGCAGATACTTGTCCAATTTTTTGTAGAACAATGCCCTTCAAATCATTCGTGGCTTAGACTAGAATTATTCGAACACCTCCCTCATTCACAAGATCTAGTTCCATCTGACTATCATGTCTTTTCTCAAGGCAAAAAAGGAATTGATCTTCCAACGAAGAGATAGAAGTTGTGGAGGTCTGGTTTGTTTTTGGAAGGTCCACAGTAGAGGCCGATTCGGTCTAATAAATGTATCTATAAGAAGATAATAATAATAATGATACTTTCAAATTTTGATTGCTTCTTTAACTAGTAGGCTTAGAAATGTTCAATACATCCTCGTATATGCATAGTACTCCGGCATTAATTATGTGATTTATATGACAAGCGCAGTATGTTCAATAAATGAACGAAGTGTGTTTATATTTAGTATATATGGAGTGTTCGGAGTTCAGACGAGCGTCTCGTTTTCTCCGTTATCTAGAGCACGTTTGATGTCAATCATGTGTCGCGTTGACTCATCCGTGACTGAATAACTAGGGAGGAATGCAAGAAGCTGATAAACTAACACTGAATATGCATTCCGGGAATCGAGTAACCAAACAACTTAACAAAGGACATTTTAGTCGAGTTAGTCATAATATGCGTTTAATTTCATTTGAACCGTTTGTAGATTACAGAGCTTTCGGTTGCAGGCATTTTGACTATTTTTATATAAAGCTGCTGTCTAATCGGGACTAACGAACTTATATATTTTCATGAATGTTTAGTCGACATTTCATTTCATACCATCAGAGAGGTATTCATTCGTAAAACTATTTTCTGGTGAGAGTGGTATGATTATGAATGTATTGTTCAATGTCAGTTGATCAATATTGTCTAGACGTAGTTTGCGAGATTACTTCAGCCAAACAAACCATAGAGTGTTTTTGAAGAGCGAGAGTTTGTAAAAAATAATATGTGATTCATGGAAACGCATTATAACTCAAATGGTCTACTGTAAGATTTTCACTAAACAGTTTACAAAACTTAATACGTGTTTCACCATACAATAGCTTTTTTAGGCGTGGTTATATAACTAAATTCTACCTACTTGATGCCTTATATACATAAATAATTCGAATTATATTGAGTTTTCGTCCTGAGTTTTTTCAATAAGTCGTTGATATACAATAAAAAGAGGGTTGGAGACAATATGGATCCCTGGGGAACACCAGAGTTGATGTTGAAAGTATTCAAGAGATATCCAGCGACAACCACTTGCAGGGAACGTTCCCTTAGGAAGCTGGAGAGCCATGTATAGAAATAATCCGACAAGCCATAGCATCGAAGTTTGACCAGCAAGCCCTCATGTCACACAGGGTCAAAGGCCTTAGAAATATCACGCGCCTTACATGGTGTAAGAAACACTTACTGTTCCTTACACCATGTAAGACTGAGATGGTCCTTTTCACCAGGAAAAGAAGTTTATCGGGCTTAAAACCTTCGCGAAATTTTCAAAAGCAAACCAAACTTCTCCGAAGAGGTGAAATACCTTGGTACTACTCTCGACAGGAAGCTAACATGGAACTCTCACCTACAGAGTAGAGCAAAAAAAACATATGTGGCTTATGAGCAATGTCGAAGGACAGTGGGACGCACATTGGGTCTTTCACCCCGTGAAGTCACCTGGATCTACACTGCAATAAGACCTACGTTAACGTACGGAGCCATTGCATGGAGACCGAAAGTTCTACAAGCAACGGCCATCCAAAAATTATATCAAATACAGCGATTGGCTTGTTTAAACATCACAGGAGCAATGACAATAACAGCAACCGCGATAATGGAATTAAAAACTGGTCTGACCCCTCTGAACCTGTACGTTAAGGAGGTTGCGTTAATGGCCGTGTTACGACTGCACACGGCTGGCGTAAACCACGAAGAGAGAATGGTACAATTGAGGCTAAGCCTATGGCGAGAACCGCTTATGGCGCAACGTCTGCTGCATATAGCCAGTGATGCAATTGAACCCAGGTTTGTGTTTAATAAATCCTGCAAAATACAAATAAAACAGAACATAGTCAGTTGCTACAAACGCAAAACTCATTCAAAAACCAAAGAAGGCTCAGGATGTGGAGTTTACTACATATCACTGAGCCTAAGGATTAAGTGGGGAATGGGAAAAATAATAATAGCGTGGTTCGAACAGAATTAGCTGGTACCTCAATCGCCACATAAGAAATAACCTGGAAAAGAATTTCTGCCAAAAACATAACAATCTGCACTTGTAGTAGACAAGTCCTATTAGGAAAAGGAAAAAAACCCTTTCTAGTAAGCCAGGTTAAAAAGTCTGTAAAATACTGGTGTGAGTTCATTCGCTCACTTTTTAAGTACGATGACGAGCACAGACGCCTTGTGGATATTGAGCTGTTTCAAAATTATGGTGAGATTATCATTACCTTTTTTAAATGAAAACATTTCCCAAAAAGTCTCTAGTCTAATTAGCAATAAATTAAAAGTTGGTAAAATTTCCTTCAAAAGTTCAAATAATTAATTTGAGTAAACATTTAGTTGACTCAAAAGATAAAATCAATAAGTTGTCAAAAAGTGGAATCTACAAACTTAATTGCAATGATTGTGAGGCCTCATACATTGGAAGAACTTGTAGACCTTTGAAAGTTCGAATAAATGAACACCTGAATAAACCAGACAAATCAGCTTTTTGTCAACATATCAAATTTAATAAACACAATTTCAGCCCCAATTGTAATTCACAAATTCTAAAAGAAGTCAATTCAAAAAATTTTAATAGGTTGGATTTTTTAGAAGATTTACAAATAGACAAAGAATTATACAACAACCCCCTTTGCCTGAATACGCAAGTACAATTAAATAGATCATATCTTCCTTTACATAGACGATTAAATTAATCATTTCAAAAATCAACATTTCTTAAAATCCCAATTGAATGTTTCTTTGCTCACTTCGGAAAACTTTACGTACTGTGGTCACTAAATATATCATTTTTCAAACCAAATATGTTCTGTAATAGTTGAAGACTTTGTGTCAATGTCAAATTTTCACTTCCTTTTCCTCCTCGTACTCAGCAAATTGGAGATAGTTTTCTTTGAAAATATTTTTTTTAATATTAAAACAAAAATATTCACATTTTGTGCAGATGTTTGCTTATTGTGATGTTCATGTCCACTCAGAGTGATTTTTACTAAAGTTGTTGTACCTTAAGATAGCAGGATCTTCTTGTATATACTTGACGAGTAAGTAATTCTACAATATTGAAAGAATTTAAAGTTCAATCTAGAATTAAAATAATTATCATTAAATATTACTTACTTGCAGGTATCGCACTGATGATGACGTAACAGCCGAAAACGCTTTGAAATTTACAAATAAAATTTTTTTTACACGAAATACGATTCCTTTCCTGAGTTTCAAAATTAGCCTGACTAGACGCTGTCGAAAAGTAATTTCCGGCATTATGAATTCTAGTGTGGGAATAATGGGTAGTGCCTTTTCTAGAATATCGACTGTAGGACGCAAATTTTTCAGCTTGTAGATTTGCTTTTTCTATGGCTGTTGGTGCAATTGAACCATCCGCTTGTGTGAGTGGTAAATTGTGGATTTTGTTAAGTTTTTACCCCCACGGGGAAACCCCAGTTGGAATATTTGAAAATCTTTTCTTAGTGCGCATCTAAGACCTAAGAAGCACCTATATACCAAATTTTAGCTTTCTAGGACTCATCAGAACAGAGAAACAGAGATGAACGAGTGAGTGTTAAATGAGTGACTTTCGCATTTATAAGTATAGATACCTCTGAAATGATCGCAATTGATTTTAGTTATCTACGCATTTAGCGGGTACCGTTCCAGTTCAACTGATTTACAGGTGTTCTTGAGATTTAGGAATTGTTTTAATTCTGCTTAAAACCAACTTTTTTTTTACTAACTGAACCTTGATTATTGAATGAAAAAGCAACGTAAAGGTCGTTACAATAATGAATGAGCAATCAGTGGAATTGTTATATTTGACCTGAACGAAATGATTATATCGATGATATGAATTATTGTCAGCTTCGTGCGTTCGAATTGTGCCTGCAGATATAAATCTAAAACGACTCCACCTGAATAATTGTCTGTGACCTTCATTGAAATGATTTCACAGAAGTTTTTACATAAATTCTCGGGTTTTCCGGAATTAAATGACAAATTATGGTTTGAACATTATCGTGGTTTGTTTGAGAATACCAAAGTCCTTCAGATTAAACAGCTGATGAAATATAAATCACCAATGATTTCAAACGGGTGGTAGTAATTTGGGCACAGAATGATTTATTTACCTGCATATAAAAAGGGCTCTTCTATAGGTAAATTGGGCGTTACCACCATCAGGAAATTAAATGAAATTTACCTGGTTTCATGAATGAACCTATCTTGTTTAGTTATTAGAATAAATACATGTATTTTTATATATTATGTGTTTTCCTCTAGTTTTTTTAAGGACAAAACAGATGGTTAGAGTACGGCTTTGCCGAACTCTAAAAACCTGATTCGGTCCCCAGCGGGGCAAGCACAAAGTATGTGCTCTGCTGTTTCATCATTTTCCAAACAGAGGCGACACACACTATCTTCCGACATTCCGAGTCTCTGCATATGATGACTCAAATGACAGTGACCTGTAAGAAGGCCTGTTAGACATCGTAGTTCATCCCTACTGTAGTTCAACAACTGTTTGGTTTCAAGCTTCGAAGGGTGAATAAACGCCTTGGAGTGAGCCAATTCTAGAAGATTTTGCCAGAAGTCCATAAATCTTCTTGCCATTCAGGTGTTCAATTTTTGTTTGGCAAAGCCTAAAGTGATGCCAATGGCAGGTTCTGGTCCGATGAAGCTGCTTGCAGCACCCTTCATTGCAAATGAGTCAGCAGCCTCATTGCCTTCGAGGCCAGTATAGCCAGGAATCCAGACCAGAATGTATTATCACATACTCAAGTTTCGAATGTATTCTCTCTACTCCATTTGAGTCATAATCAAGGGATAA